>NC_064560.1:193328587-193635462 GCF_937001465.1 Orcinus orca
TTGGACATGTGAACGCAGGTTCACATCTTTGAAAGTTCGCAACTTGAAGGTTTGTATGTGGGGGATTTACTGTACAATTTTTAAAATAATCTCAATTCTAAAGTTCTGAAGTAAGAATAACAATTCTTTTAAAATCACTCAAATGAGTTTTTCTTATACAAGCCTTACTACTAAGTAAAATCTAAAATTTTTGAAAATAATAATGCCAAACCTGTTTCAATGGTTTCAGCAAACTTTTCAAGTCCTTCAAAAGGCTGGGATCCTTCTCCTTGTTCATCTGTTAGTTTCTGGCTAAGACATTCTTTTGCCAATTGCATACTGCTGGTCATGAAACTTGACCAATACATAGGCTCAGAACCAGTTGCTGCAGAAAATATAGATTAATCCTAAATAACTTCTCACAGTTACAACAAAGCCATTTCTTAAAATCACACATTTCAAACAGATAAATTCTTAATCCTCCAAGAGATATTCAGCATCATGGTGTCACCCAGGGATACAATAGTCTAGAAATTACTCCTAAGATTTAAACATCACCTTATAATAACTGAGAAGGAAAAAAAAAAAAATCACAGATAAAAGTCCAGAGACACATGTTCTCATTACATGATATATATCTGACAAATATTAATTCACATATTCATTCAAGTATTTAATGGATATTTTATATGAGTGGTATTGTTCAAAATACTGTAGAGCAGGGGTCAACAAAATTCCTGCAAAGGATCAGACAGTAAGTATTTTAGGCTTTGTGGGCCATATGGTCTCTATCACAACTACTCAACTCTCTCACTCTAGTACAAAAGCAGCCAGAGAGAATGAATGAATGAATATGTATATATGGTGATGTTCCAATAAAAATTTATTTACAAAAACAGATGACAGACCAGATTTGGTGTGCAGGCCATAGTTAGCTGACCCTGCTATAAAAGAAAGAAAAATAAAATAATTATTAATTCTGCCCTCAAAGAGACTACAAGATAGTAGAAGAAATGAGATAAAATTAAGAAGAATTAATAGCCAACTACTGAGTGTCAACAGAAAATATTATGATAGCTAAGAGAAGAGGCTAAATCTTCTGGCTGAGGGAATTCACAGGAAAGGAGAGATAGCAGTTGACCTAGGCTTTAGAAGGTTACTATAAATGTAGATAAAACAGAAGAGCATCCTTGGAGAAGGAACACACGAACTGTGAAGAGTCCTTTCCAGATCCTCCCTTATGAGAGAATTCCACCACACTTCCTTATGTTATTCAAAACAAACTGACAGAGATTACTAGAATTATTGTCTTCTAAAATTAAAAGTCCTTTTAATGAAATATTTTTAAAATAAGGGTAAAATATTTGACTTTCCTTAGTAAAGTATTACTATATCTACTCAGCTTGGTTAAAATATAAAATATTCTTGTTAATTAAATACCAGATTATTAAGAATTTCCATGCATAGATTACCAATTTTAAAAATACAGATACTAAATTTTACTAAGCATAACTTAAACGGTGTTTCAGGCAGCACTTGGGATCATAATTCTTCAAATATATCTTTACAAACATCACTTGTCACTGAAAGAATTTAAGTTCATAATTTAACATGATTCACCATCATGACTTTACTAGCTTATACATAAACACACACTCTTTGCAGTAGACAATCCAAGACACAACATAGCACAGTGGTTAAGAATAGGGGCTCCAGAACTAGACTGCCTAGATCCAGATCCCATCTTTTCCATTTAATTAGCTATAACCTTGGACAAGTTATTAAACCTAGTATTTATGCTTCAATTTCCTATTCGGCAAAATGGAGATAATTAAAAGTATCTATGTCAAAGAGCTACTGTGAGGATAGTGTTTGTAAACCACCCAGAACAGTATCTGGCATGCAAGAAGCACAGTATACATGTTTGATAAATCAGAAAACATCATATGTGTAATTAAAGCTACCACACGCATATATTTGTAAACAATGACTTGCTACTACTTTAAATCTTTTCCTTCCCAAAGTTTTCTTCTGAAAATTTTCAGTCCTAAGAAAGAGATGTACAGTGAACACCTGCATACCCTACATCTAGATTCATCAAGATTACACACACACTGAGACTTCCCTGGTGGTCCAGTGGTTAAGAATCCACCTTTCAATGCAGGGGACGTGGGCTCAATCCCTGGTCGGGGAACTAAGATCCCATATGCTGCGGGGCAACTAAGCCCACGTGCCACACCTAGAGAGTCCATACGCCGCAACTACTGAGCCCGCGTGCTCTGGAGCCCGCATGCCACACCCAGAGAAGTCCGCGCACCGCAACGAAGAGCCCACACACCGCAACAAAGACCCAGTGCAGCCAGGAAAAAAAAAAAAAAGATTACATACACACTCTCAAACTTTCACTGAACTATTTGAAGGTAAACTGCAGACATCATAACACTCACTCCTAATGACTTCAGCATGTAACTCCTAAGAACAGGACCAGTCTCCTGCAAAAGCTCAATACCATTAACACACCCAAGCAACGTAACATTGACAAAATATCATACATACATTCAATACCCAAATTTCCCCAGCTGCCTCAATAACACCTTTCATAGGAAAGAAAGAGAGAGAAAGAGAATTATGTACTGCAATTAGTTATTCGTGTCTTTAGTCTCCTTTGATCTGAACAGTTCCTCTACCTTCATTGTCTTTCATGACATTTTTTTAACAGTACCAACCAGTTAGTTTACAGAATTTCCCTTATTTTGGATTTGTCTGACTGCTTCCTCGTGATTTGATTCAGATTAAGCACTTTTAGCAGGAATAATACATAAGTGATCACGTCTTTCTCAGTCCCTCAATCAGGACACACATGATGTCAGGTTAACCCATTATTGATGAGGTTAAGCTTGATCACTCAGTTATGGTGGTGATTGTCAATTTTCTGCACGGTAAAAGAAACTTTTTCCCTCTGCAAGTAATATGTAAACAGTGGGAGATATTCTGATACTGTCTAAATATCTATCCAGTTTTTCAACAACCCTTCACCGAACGGTATCAGCGTTCATTGATGATCTTGATACCATTAATTTTTACTATGGTGGCTGAAAACATGGGGATATTCCACCATTTTTTTTATGTTTCTAAGTAGTAGCAATGAAGAGCTTTCCCTTCTCCTTGCCCCCCTTACATACTTATTTGTATTGACATGGACTTAGGGGTTGCTTTTATTTAGTGTGTTATAATCCATTATTTTCATTATCCTTTTTGATGCCCAAGTTTTCCAGATTTGGCCAATGGGAGCCCCTTCAAGCCCAATCCTGTGTCCTTTTAACATTTCTCCATCAATCTTGGAGCACCTCCTTGCTTTCTGGCACAACACTTTGAATCTTTAAAACATAAGTCGCTTTTTATTCAGTATTGTGTAATAACTGATAATGGAAAAGAATTTGAACAATAATATATATACATATAAACATAAAAATATGTATAACAATCACTTTGCTGTACAATGCTGTGCATTGTAAATCAACTATACTTCAAGTAAAAAAAAAGCATAAGTCACTTTAGATAATTGGTAACAAACAATTAAACCAATCATTATATACTAAAGTTCCTGTAGGTAAATAGAGACAGAAATAACTCTGAAGATACAATCACACGCCCCCCACGTGGACCACGCCCTAATATTATATCTACTGAAAATCTCACAAATACAATGCAAAATTAATACTGAATTTAACGCAATCAGGTTACTTTCCCAATCTCTGAAAATTAAAAATAGAAACAAACAGAAACACATAATATACACCTACCTAGGCGAGGTCTAGGTCGGAAGACCAGTTCTAACCCTTTCACTTCCAGTGCACAATTATCCTGCAGCAAGGAGCCCCATGGAACGGACAGAGAAATTGACTGTATGAATCCTTCAGTGACTTCTAAAGGCGCATCTGCTGACTCCAGGATCTCATTGAGACACTAAAGACAAAAAAAAAAGTGCATTTTGAAATCACAAGAACAAGAACTTAAAATTGTTGGCTTATTCAGAGATGCTAAATATGCTCATGCATGTGTCAGGCACTAAGGATAAAGAAAGCAGAGACCAAGATAAGGATGATTCCTGGCCCTCACTAAGCTGACAAAACAGCTTACCACGAAAGACGCATTTAACTAAAGTGGGATAAGTTGCATGACAGAGGAAATACACTGTACTATCTGAACGTGTAAAAGAACCTAACCTAGAGATACAAGGCAGGCCACCTGAGGAAGTGCTATTTAAAGCTGAGACCAGAAGGCTAAGGAGTTAACTGGACACAGTGGTCCAGAGAGAGACAACAGCATGTAGAAGGATTCAAAGAAGGCAGACGTCAGAGTGTACAAGCACACATATTTGAGATACAAGAGTTTTGGGCGGGGTGGGGGGCAGGTGTGGAAAAAGCTGCTTTAGGCTTTCCTGTAGCATGCCAGGGTGATGAGCATGCCAGGGTGACGAGCATGCCAGGGTGATGAGCCAGAGATAAGGCTACATAGATAAGGGTGAATGGGATCCAAAAAGCCTTGTAATTAATGTTAAAGAGTCTGAAATTTATCTCAAGGGCAATGTGAAGCCAGTGAAAGATTTTAAGCAAGGGCGCCATGATGAGGATAGAACTTTTAGTGAGCCACTCCTGCTGTCATGTACAGCATGCATTGGAGGAAAGCAAAACTCAAGCAGAAAGGATGTTATAAGTAAGAGAAACTAAAGTTTGGTTTGGCAAGGATAGTGACAACGAGGCAAGTTAGAGGAAGATGGATTTCTGTAATATATTAGGAAGTAGAATTAATTGTCATCCTGAGGGGTAAAGACAAGAAGGAATGAAGAATGACTCGCTGGTTGCTGGCTTGGGCAACGGCTTAGATAGGGGTGCCATATACTGAGACAGGGGAAGGGGAAGATGAAGAATTCAGTTCCAAAGAGAATATCTGAGCAGACATCAAGGTGGAGATGTCTAGGAGGTCCAGAGCTCAGGAGAGCCATCTGGGCTTATAATACAGAAGGGCTTTATAAACACAGAGGGTAAATGAAACCACAGGGGTGAGCAGAGACAGCCTTTGGGAACTAATGTAGAGTAAAAAGACAAGAGGCTTAGGACAGAATCCTGATAAACACCAACGTTTAAGAAAAAGGTTGAGAAAGAGGAACCTGCAAAGTAAACAACAACAACAAAAAAGCAAACAGAGAAGTAGAAAGAAAACCAAGAGCCTCTTGCCCCAGAAAATTGTGGAAAGACAACATAAAGAGTGGTCAAGTGCAACAAGAACTAACAAGAAGTCAAAGATTTTTAAATGTCCACTGAATTTAGTGACATTTAGCGTATAGGTGATCCCACTGACAGCAATTTCAGTGAAGTTTTAACTATAACAAAAGGAAGACAGATGGATGTAAATACAGTTAGTAGAATCATTAAATGGGTTTTTTTGACAGACAATATACTTTTTAAATTAAAATAACAAAAATTTATTAAATGCCAGCCTACACGTAATGTGCTTCCTGTATGCTATGTTGCATAAGGGTAATGTTGTAATTCTTTGTCTACAAACCTAACGTTGAACACTGAGATCTACACTGGCTCACGTTCTATCACTGGAGGTTACTACTTTGATTTTTTTTTTTTTGCTGCACCACAGCATGCGGGATCTTAGTTCCCCAGCCAGGGACCCATGCCCCCTGCAATGGAAGCACACAGTCTTAACCACTGGACCGCCAGGGAAGTCACTGGAAGTTACTATTTTAATAGACTTTCTTCACAATGGTGTTTGTGTGATCCTACAGACTTCCTAAAGAGTATATGGGCATGGATGGTTTTAAGGTATAAAATTCCAGATCCCCAATCTCCAAATACATTCTTTCCTAAAATGGACCTTCCTGAGAAGGGTACTTAAAGCACTGGCATCATGTTGGGTCTCCTTTCCCGTACTCCCTTGTACAGTCTCCCTTCTCCCACTGAGCCAAAAATGGCGTATCTTTTTCCCTTCCTGAACCCTCCCTTACGCACTGCCTAGGATATAAAAATCTTCAGGCAGGACCAGCAATAAGTTTTCTGGTCTTTCCTCACCTTATATGTATTTTTGGCATTGCCATTCAAAGAAATTCAAAGAACTAAGTGATACTGCTACTGCAAAATCCCTATAATTCTCATCTACTTATTTAGGACAGCAGTGTTTCTCAAGCTTATAACTATTTTAAAAATTTAGAGTGAAATTTATGCTGAACCCTATCAAATTCTAGTTGTAAGTATATTCATCTAGGGATACATGAACAAATCAGGGAAGAGGGGGAAACACACCCATAACATCAATAAATATATTTCCAATAAGTTTTTATGTTTAGTTATTCAAATGTATAATATATTTACATTGTTTTGATCAACTGCCCTTAACATTGTAATAACAGAACAATCCAGGGGAAAAATTCACTTAAAACCCAATGATTATGTGAAGGAGATACTGATAAGATCAATATGGTAAAAGCCCTAGAGCAACCACTAAAAAACTCAAAAAAAAAGAATCAATAGTGAAGAAATCATTATGGGAATTAAAATGTTACACTAGGGCTTCCCTGGTGGCGCAGTGGTTGAGAGTCCGCCTGCCAATGCAGGGGACACGGGCTCGTGCCCCAGTCTGGGAAGATCCCACATGCCGCAGAGCGGCTGGGCCCGCGAGCCGTGGCCGCTGAGCCTGTGCTTCCCGAGCCTGTGCTCCAAAGCGGGAGAGGCCACAGCAGTGAGAGGCCCGCGTACCGCAAAAAAAAAAAAAAAAAAAAAAAGTTACACTAGAAAATATTCACTTAATGCAAAAGAAAGTTGAATTGTGACACAAATTTTTAGTATGATCGATTTCAATTTAGTTACATGTTTTTGTTATAGAGAAATGACAGCACGATCAATAAAAGATATAAGCATAAAATATACAAATTACGATAAAATCTTGCAGAGGAAGTTGGACGGACATATGAGTTCAATGGGAAAACATACAATGTTAAATTTCCAACTATTAATGGTGACCTTGTTCAAGCATATTTAAATATATAATGGCAGGTATTTAGATCTTACTGGGTAAAAAAACTATATTTTTATTATATCAGTATTTACATTATCCTTACAACTATTTAAACTTATAATGAAAACATTTTAAAGTCAATTTTAAAATGTACAAGGAATATGTTAAGTGTTTCAAAAATTTTTTAAAGAAAACTGGGCAAACATATTTGAAGAATAGTCTTCTAAAACACAGTCTTTTAAAAGACAGTAGCTCGGTCACTTACTAGCTGGGTGGCTTTGGACAAGGTTTTAATTTGAGTCACAATTTCCTCATCCATAAAATAGCGATACTACCAGTTTAAGGTTACTGTGAGTGTAAACGAAATAACGTGTAAAGCTACCAACATGGTTCCTGGTACCAAGTAAACACTCTGTAAATGCTGATTATTGCTCTTTGCCTTCCACAGTGCCTACCTAGTACAATGATGAGCACTACTAGGAATTCAAGGTGTGCTTGGCAGGATGAAGAAAAGCAAACATTACGTTATACGCTTCTTTTTGATACCGTAAGACTAACTAGGAAAAGAATACATCCTTATTAGTTTAAGCCCAGGCGTAAGAATTCAAACAAAACAGACTTAAAAGTCGTACTATACTTAATGTACAAATGGGCATTGCACTCTCACTCAGGCCATACATCAGACTGGAACAAACAGAAGACTAGCAGTTCCACAGTGGGAAGGGTGGTACCTTTGGCTGGATGGTCCATTTCAGTGCACTGACACTTGAGCATACAGTCTACATAAGAAAAACAGACTTTTAAACTGAATCTTTGTGAGAGACAGAAAATGACAGTAACTTTCTGATTTCCTGGGTTTTCTTATGACCAAACATTTAGGAGTTGAATTTAAAGATAATAAGTAATTTTCTTCTTCACAAAGATTAGAATTTTAAATATGCCTACCTTTTATGTGATGACAAATGGCTATCAGTAGTACATGCTACCTAGCAGGTATAATCCAAACACAAAACACACTTAATCTGTCTTTTCAAAGTAAAGATACCACTTTATTAATGAGTGAGAAAAGTAGCTGCTTTTCAAAGGATTTTTGTACTATGGAGAGGACATTTTGAAAAATTATATTTGGAAATGTTTCCACTGTTACATGATCTTGTTGCTGAAAAAATGTCTGTTAAAAACACTATTTTTTAAGTCGTTATCTACACAGGTTACAAAGGTTTGAAAACATGAAAAATTAACTCAGTAAATTTAAAGTCTTCTTAAAACAGTTTTTTTTTTTTTTTTGCGGTATGCGGGCCTCTCACTGTTGTGGCCCCTCCCGCCGCGGAGCACAGGCTCCAGACGCGCAGGCCCAGTGGCCATGGCCCATGGGCCCAGCGGCTCCGCGGTATGCGGGATCCTCCCGGACCGGGGCACGAAGCCGCGTCCGCTGCATCGGCAGGCGGACTCCCAACCACTGCGCCACCAGGGAAGCCCTTTAAAACGGTTTTTTAAAAGGAGTTTTAAAGTTAACTATATATATATATATATATGTGTATATATATATATATATATATATACACACATATATATATATAAATGCAACATGTCCCAATTAGCAAGAATAATTGACTGAGATCAAGGAAGAAGGGAATCTCACAGGCGATTTCAACACAATCCTGCGCATAATTGATGACTGAGATTTGAAACATTAGGAATGTTGTCAATAATAGGATTCTCCCGTTTGGATCTATGAATCTTTGTGAGGTATCTTTTTATCTGTCATGAAAGTCCTTCAATCAAATGTCAAAAGTAACTGAATTTGCAATCAGAAGTTTAAATAGTTGTATCTAAACGTCACACCAAGATTTATCTTAGTCATAAACACAGCACACTATAATGAAATAAAGAAACCAGCAACAGCCAATGTTTACTGGATACTTTATTTGACATTATCATTTTGGCTGGGCATATCCCTCACCTTCAAGAAGCAGAACAAAATATAACCTTCAGATTAAGTCCAACCATAAGTTACTTTTCCAATGATCCTGAAGTCAAACTGTAAAACTGAAATATTACCACCTCTGATTTCCCATGAAGATTAAATAAAACCTCGTAAATAACAGTGCCTAGTACAGTGCCTGAAATAAACAAATGCTCAGTTACATTAACTGCTCTTTCCTTGGCTTGAAGCCATGTGATTAATAAAGAAATAACAGGCTTAGGAGTGAGACTTGAATTCTCACTATACCACTTGCTAGCTGTGTGACTTGAGGCAAATTATTTAACTCCATCTGTAAAATAGATATAATACCCACCTTATAGGGTTAATGTGAAAAGTCATTAAAGAATAATGCAGGGGCTTCCCTGGTGGCACAGTGGTTAAGAATCCGCCTGCCAATGCAGGGGACACGGGTTCGAGCCCTGGTCCGGGAAGATCCCACGTGCCGCGGAGCAACTAAGCCCGTGCACCATAACTACTGAACCTGTGCTCTAGAGCCAGCAAGCCACAACTACTGAGTCTGCGTGCCCATGCTCTGCAACAAGAGAAACCACCGCAATGAAAAGCTCACGCACCACAACGAAGAGTAGCCCCTGCTTGCCACAACTAGAGAAAGCCCGCGCTCAGCAACAAAGACCCAATGCAGCCAAAAATAAATAAATTAATTTAAAAAAAAAGAATAATGCATACGCACAACATTGTAAATCAACTACACTTCAATAAATAAATAATTAAAAAAGAATAATGCAGCCAAGTCCTTCAACCCAAAAAAGACTGTTAATAAATATCCAACCCTCCTCCTTAAAGACAGTCTATTCATAACTGTACCCAAACGATAGACTTATGGGTCAATGAATTTTAAAATACCCATCAGAATCCTTATCCTTTGGTAAGAATTACAGCAATGCAGTACCCTGACACAGTGCCTGGCACGGAGTGGATACTCCATTAATGTTTACTGAACTCGGGTGAATTACTATGTCCAATGTCACTTGGCTAACTGTGGCAGCATGGGCTAGCCTGGGTTGGAACTAGGTCCTTTGCTACTCAAGCCAAGGCTTTTCCCACTATCCTGTGTACTCTCCCTAGTGTAGGTCATCCACTTGCTGATAAAATTACATGCTTATTTACACCAGTACAAATTAATTTAAGGGTCATAGTAAGGTGTCAGCATAATTTGAGTTTTTCAGGTTTCTAAAGAAGTCACTACTCTATTAAAATACTTTTACATAAAAGAAAAACAAACAAAAAAAACTCACAAGCTTTTTACACAGCTTAAATCAAGAAAAAAAAATGTTTCCTTTTGTTTTGCCCAGCTACCACAGGAAAGTTACCTATATTGATGATTTCCTAAATGTAAACCGTGTTGGAATGTTTTCAGAATAGTAATACTTTAGAATGGTACAACCAACACAAACTGTAAGCCACAAACTCTAGTGGAACAAATAAGAGTTGGGGGAAGTGGGAGAGCCACTCCATTCTTGCCAAACTCAAGGCTGAATACACATGAAGTAAAATACTATGCACTGAAAACATACAGATGCAGGTTCAACTGTACGTGAAGCACCTGTTAAGACGAGTCAACTCACAACCTCTGGATGACAAGCGGAAAACAGGTTTTTAAATGTCTGAACGCTGCGGCTTCAGCGCTTTTGCAACACCCGCTGTTATGATCTGTCACGTGAAGCAAACAGGCACAACCAAGCATCACCATTAGAGCCACACTACCGTTCACCGACTGGCCTTCTACACACAATATCAAGCAAAAGCAGGCAAACCGGCAGAGGAGGCCTTCGCCTAACTTTCTTCCAGATGCCAAACGCTGTACGGAGGCCGCGGTGTGCAAGTAACCAACCCCAAGTAAATAAATGAATACCTAGGCATTCTGACATCCCCAAAGGTCCTCCTCATCCTTAATCTTTCCAGAGTGTCATCCCATGAAATACGACTTGTTTGCACAGAACCCCGAGACCCGTCCTTCCCCAAAGGGGCAGCACTGATCACCTCCTTCCATGGACCCCTTTCAGCCAGATTCACAGACACCCACCCCCGCCCAAACCACTGACTCCGCTGATTCCCACAGGGTAGACTCCATTACCTATGTTAAGTTTCTGAACACGTGATTTGGGAGAGCAAACTTGCTAGAAACAGATTACACGACACTTGAACACATTTCTCGGAGTACTGCCCCACCTGGAGCCAAACAATCCCCAGGGAGGGACTGAACGTCACCAATCTTGGATGACACTCGTTCGAATCGCGCTAAAGAGAAGACTGAGTCCCTCCCGGCTGGCCGCCGGCAGCTCTTACCCATTTGTCCAAGGGAACTTGGGCGAGGGACCCGGTGCCCTGGTACAGGTCCAGACTGAGCTGCTCCAGGCTCAGCTTCTCCTGCAGAAAGTGGCCCAGGTACCTCTGCAGGAGGTACCGACAGGCCCTCTTCTTGATGGACTCCGAAAACGGCCAAGGCATGACGAGGGCTGGCAGCTGGGCCGGCGGGGGCTGCGGACGGCTCCGGCCTGGGGGTCCAGGCTCCGGCTCCAGGCCGCTGCTGTGGCTGCAGCGGCGTCTCAGGTCCCGGCCTGCGAGCCCAGGCCGCGGCGAAGCCTAAGCCCGGGGAGGCCCCTCCATGCCCGCTCGGGGCCGGGAATCCCTCAGGGAGACCCCATCACCTGAGCCGCGCCGCTCGCGCTAGGCCTGGCGGGGACAAGGCGCAGAGGAGTCCCCGTCACCCCAAGTCCGGGGGCTTCCGAGGAGGTCCTAGTCGGCCCAGAGAGAGGATGCAAGAGATCACGCGGGGAGACGGAAAGGCCTGAGGCCGGGGCTGAGGCGGACACCTCCACCGCTGCTGCGCGACGAATTTGTTGTCATCCACGGGGCGCGCTCCCGACTGCGGGACGCTACCGGCGCGTCCGCGAGACCCGGACTCCAGCGCGCGGCCGGGCAAGGCGGAAGTGACGCCACACAGGGGGCCGAAGGAGGCGGGGAAAAGGACCCGGAACGGGGCAGTTCCGGCTCCGAGGGGGCGGGGCGAGGGCGGGGAGGAGATGGGGTGGCGCCGCGGGACGGTTCCAGAGGCCTGGGGAGGGAATGAGAGGAGGACGCGGGGCGTGCGCAGGTGAGCAGTCGCGGGGCCGGCGGCGAGAGGCCGGCCGGGGGTCGAGGGGGGTTCGAGGGCGAGCTGGGGGCCCTCTGAGCCGGACGTGGCTCTGCAGGCCGGGCCGTGAGGGGCGACGGCAGAAGCGGCCCGGTGCCCGGGCTGAGAGGGGGTGGGGTTGGGGGCGGATCCGGCCTGGGCCGTCCCAGGCAGCTTAGACCCCGACCCCGGAAACGGGCGCTCGAACGCCGCCGGCTCTACGGGGAGGGCTGCAGCCCCTCTCGAGCATCCCTCTCCCCCCCACGCCCACCCCCCGTATTGGCCGGTGCCCATAGTCAGCAAGTTATTCGTCGCCCGCCTCATTCAGGTATTGTTTTCCTGAGCTTCAGCTTCGCTGTCTGTCTAGAGGCTTGCAGTTTCCAAAGCGCTTTATTTATCCTGCGTGTGCTGCGCCAGCGACCAAGACACTTGAGCTTTCTAGGCAGAACTGCTCTCTCTGATCGATACCAGAACCTTCTGACCCCGCGGAAACCTGGGCAAAGTACTTGTGCGGTTCTGGGAATCTGCGCAGCCGTGTTTCTGCCTTTTAGGAGGCAACTCCTGCAGAGGCGGAGCCGGCCCTTAACTTTGGTCCACCCCCGAGAAGGCCTGCGTGCCGCTGTTCCGTGGCCCGGAAGCCAAGTGTCCTGGGTTAGAATCCCGCCCCTGGCGCTCATTAGCCGAGCCCCCTCGAAGCGGCCGCTGCCCTCTCGGAGTCTTCGCCAACTGTGAGCACATTAGTAATATCTTATCTCCAAATATTGTTAGGAAACTTAAACGATATACGTAGGGAACCAGCGGAGTCCCGATACATCCAGTTTAATCAAGAATAGTGAATTAAACCCGACTTCCGCTTTACCAGTTGGACTCCTGTCTTTCTTGGTTATTCCGGGGAAGCAAAGGAAATACCCTTTTAAAACTCAAGCAGACTGGGTGTTTGTCTTGTAACCTGTCAGACGAAACAAACTGTAATAAGCTTACTGGAAAGTCTTGTGGAGTTTGTCACTAAGCAGTTCTAGTATTCGGAGTGTAGAAAGTTTAATTAAAGTTGTAAATTTTATTAGCCGTCCGGTTTTGCTTAAATTATTTGGTATTTCTACCAAATAATTGAGTCTGTCACCTCATTAGAAGAGAGCTTAAAAGTGGGGATGTTTGCCTCAAGGCCCCGTTCAGTAAGATTTAGTAAATGATTTTAAATTTGCCAACACTGTTGATTTATCCTATCTGTGGGTAAAAAGGTTCATGGTTACTTAATAAATGAAACTGTCGAAAGAAAAAAAAATAGTGAATTAAGACGACCGGGTTAAGAAGATTTTGTTTGTATGCTGATAACTTTCACCAGTGCCTTAGAAATACTAACACAGCCCACAAGTGTTGGCAAATGGAGAAAGCTCTGGTTCCCCTTTCCACCTTTTCACCTTTTCATTTTGGAACCAGGGTGCTTTCCACTGTACGTAGGTGCTGGGATTGTTGCTACCCCTCATTCTTTGTAGACTTGTCCCAAGCATTCTTGGTAACTTCAGTTCCCTTGCTCTTCATGCATGTTTAAATGTTTGTTAAGGGTCCTTTGAATGAAAGTCTCCACAGTTGGTGATGTGAAAAAGGTAAAGAGGCATTCAAGGAGCTTATGTTCTATAGTGAAGGGGTCACTCCTTAATTCAGTAAATATTTACTGATTGCCTGCTATGTGCCAGGGATTGTTCTAGGTACTGGGGATACAGCAGTGACCAGATTAAGTCCCTGCCCTCATGGAGTGCTTACATTTTATTGAAGGGAGGGGAAACAAACAGTAATCAAACATGTCATATGCCATGTGGTGATAAGTGCTGTAGAAAAAAATAAAGTAATATAAAGGGAATGGAGAGCAGAGAGATTTGCCACTTTTCTTTTTTTCTTTTTTTTTTTTTTTTGCGGTACGCGAGCCTCTCGCTGTTGCGGCCTCTCCCGTTGCGGAGCACAGGCTCCGGACGCGCAGGCTCAGCGGCCATGGCTCACGGGCCCAGCCGCTCCGCGGCATGTGGGATCTTCCCGGAACGGGGCACAAACACGTGTCCCCTGCATCAGCAGGCGGACTCTCAACCACTGCGCCACCAGGGAAGCCCTTGCCACTTTTATATAGCGGATAAAGGAAGGCCTCTCTTGTTTAATAGGTGACATTTTAGCAGAGACTTAGGGAAAGCTGGGGAGCAAGGCAAGTGAATACCTGCAAGAGTTTTCTGGGCAGGGGGAACAGCAGAACGCAAGGCCCGTGGCAAGAGCGTGCTTAGCGAGTTCAAGGAACCTCAGGAGGGAGTGAAGGAAAGAGGAGAAGCTGGGGGTTTGCGGGGGGAGGGGTCATATAGGGCCTTGTAGGCCACTATAAGGACTCTGCCTTTTTATTCAGTCGGTGAATGGGTTTGAGGAAAGCAGTGCCATAATCTGGCCAAAATGTTTACAGGATCAATGCTAACTGCTGTGTTGGGAATAGACTTGTGGAGGGGAGAGGACCAAAGGAGAAAAAGCAAGACCAGTTAGAAAGATATTGCAGTAATACAGGCAGAGATGACAGTGGCTTGGACTAGAGTGATAGAAGTGAAGATGGGAAAAGCAGTTGGATTCCGGATATATTTGGAAGATAATAAGTCATGTTTATGAATAATTATAATGCTTACCATAAAAGGAGTGTAAACAAAGTGGTATGAAACTGGGATCCAATCTGGCAGGGAGTTAGACTAGACCTTGGGAGGTTTGAACCAGACTTTTGATGAATGAGTACAGTTGACTTCTTTTCAGGTTGAAATGTTAAGTAAGTGATTTCTTTTGGAATACAGAATTACATTCAGACTGTCCATAGAATGTGTGAAATTTCAAATATCAGAAAAGGGACATAAAAATTAGAAGATTTTGTAAAAACAAACATGCTCCCTTCACAGTCTTAAGTGTGTTGCCGGGTACGTTTTATGCTTCGTAGGAGAAATTCGGCATAAATTGTTAAGGTTTGGGATCTGTCATTATTATACCTCTAGCTCAAATAGAGTACAGACTCATCCTAACAGTGTTTTGTGTTTTATCAAAGACAAAGTACTATCACAAAATGTTAACAGCTAACACTAATTAAGGGAGGACGATGAAGGTAATTACCAACCAAACATTGTCAACTTCCAAAAAATTCTAGAAAAGATTTGAAATGACAGGTTAGAGGCTATATACCAGAGGCTGAATGAGTCATGTCAAAAAATCATCCATGAAAGAAATCCACGTTAACATGTGAAAGAAAAAAAAAGCTGAGATGTTTTTGTCCTTCTAAGACTTGTGCCTGAGGTAACAGGAAAAAGATAATAGTGTTCCTGCGTCTCGTGCTTCTCAGAGCCGTGAAAGGCCGCAGCTGCAGCCACTCCACATACTGTAAAGAGCACGGAACTTGGAGTCAAAGGGCTTAGGTCAGAGTTTACTCTTTCTTCTTTAAAGATATTTAAATACTCTATTTTTAACAATTAGCAGATAATATTTCTTGAGCTTATTGCGTGCCCAGCACCATGCTAAGCGTTTTCCATATATTCACTCATTTAGTTCTCTTGGGATCCCTTTAAGATAGATGCTCTTGTTGGCTTCATTTTAGGGCGGCGGAACATGTGACTAGAGGGATTAAGATATCTTGCCTCAAGTCGCAGAGTAAGTGGCAGAACTGAGATTCTAGCCCCGATCAGTCTGTTCAAAAGATCCCTTTAACCATCACACCATATGGCCACTTCTTATTCATGTTGAGAGGATTTTCCAGACTGTGATGTATGATATAAATAAAAGTACAGTTGACCCTTGAACAACGCTGGGGTTAAGGACGCCAACCCCCCCAAAACTGAAAATCCACATGTAACTTGTAGTCAGCCCTGTATATACGCAGTTCCACATCCGCCAATTCAATCAACATGGATAGTGTAATACTGTAGTATTTACTATTGAAAAAAATCTATGCATAAGTGGACCTGTGCAGCTCAAACCTGCGTTGTTCAAGGGTCAGCTGTAATCATCATTAAGATATTACATTCTAACCCTCAGCTGACTGTTGTAATGGCAACTGAAAAATCGAACTTTCTTTCAAAATGTAAATTTGACATCTGTATACTGCTCTTGAAGTCATTCTGGCTCTGCTCTTTTGCCATGCTGTAGACATGCAGACAGTCGTGTATGTCTTTCTACGCCTGTTCTTTTGTCATCAAGGACAAATCTAGTCTTTTGCTAGCTCTTTAATGCTGTAAATTTGTGATGAAACAAAACAAAGTCTACTAAATTAAGAAGTAGAGAATAAAGAATTCAGTGAACAATATCTTGATAACTAGTTTCATGAATTCTCCCCAGACCACTAACACAGTCCAAAAATTATACCAACAGATGAAGTAAGAGCGGTTCCTAAATAATTTATGGATGATATTATAAGGAATCATTTGGAAACTTTTTGCAAGGTGATGCAATCTACCAGAATAACTAAAAGCAACCATAAGGTATTCCAATTTTTGAAGGTGCTGGCAACAGAATATTGCTCAGAGTCTGGTAGAGAGCCAATTTAGAGTTTAAATGGAAAACAAAGAGGTTTTCTATTTCATATCTCTTTAGATACTGATTTATGTTGGTTAGAATGTACCTTATATTAAATATAATACCAAATCCTCTATATAACCTAGTGGGTTATATAGAAACAAAAAACTAATTCCTGGAGTTATTTTGGTTTTAGTTCTTAAGCATTCAATTTTTTAGTCTTGGAATCTCATTTACTATTTCTGGTTTCAAAGGAAAGGTTGTTTACAGGGTTGTAGTGTTCTTGCCTATTTTTTACAGTTTAAAAGACTTCTCCAGGAGTACCGCTCTAGTTGCCAGATGGGATTCTGCCTGATTCATGAACTGCCTAATAAAGCCAATTAAATCTTTAAAAAAAAGAGACTTCTCAAATGAACATTATATATTTCTTCACCATCACCTTCCTCTTTAATCAGCTGAAGCACAATACAATTCTGGTGGCTTGATTTGTTATTACTAGGTTGTGTATGTGTGTCTTTGTTGAAAGTGGGGTGCAGAGTAATTTTATAAATCAGTGTACAAATGGAAAGATAAGCCCTTTTTATTTGAATTACAAATAATGTATGTCTGTAATGCAAATGATTCTGATTTAAAATTTTTAATTTCAAAATAAGCATCTCAGAGCTATTGAAAACATTAAATGTTATGTGTTACAGAAAATAAAGTTTAAACTAGCTTTAGCTTCGCCTGAATTCTAAATGTTGCGAATTAATCAACTTTATTCATCTTTACTTTCAAAACAGTAGTTTGAAATTCAGATAAATTCAAAGCTCTCATTTCATTTGAAACTGAAGCTGCCAGTTACTTTAACTGTCTTAGGACTTCCCTGGTGGTGCAGTGGTTAAGAATCTGCCTGCCAGTGCAGGGGACACGGGTTCGATCCCTAGTCTGGGAAGATTCCACATACTGAGGAGCGACTAAGCCCTTGTGACACAACTACTGATCCTGCACTGTAGAGCCCACGAGCCACAACTGCTGAGCCCACGTGCCACAACTACTGAAGCCCATGCACCCTAGAGCCCACGTGCTGCAACTACTGAGCCCACGCACCGCAACTACTGAAGCCCGTGCGCCTAGAGCCCATTCTCCACAACAAGAGAAGCCACTGCAACAAGAAGCCCATGCACCACAACAAAGAGTAGCCCCCGCTCGCCACAACTAGAGAAAGCCCACACACAGCAGCGAAGACCCAACGCAGCCAAAAAGAACCAACAAGATGGTGAAGTTGATTCAAAATAATATAGGAGAGACCAAAATCAATGAAAGAAAAACTGATGAAATAAGATTCCAAAATTAGCTGAAAACTGGTTAATAAGCCTTCCACTCCTGGCTAAGATAGAGTAACAGGGACCAGATTTACCCTTCCACCTGAAACAACAAAAAAAGTGGGCAACAATACATGAAACAATGGTTTTAAGACTTTGGACATTAGGCAGTGAAGGACAGTGATCCCTGAGAGACAAGATGCAAACTGTTGCCCCAGATTATTGCCTGGAGAGAATTTCTAGGCATGGCCTTGGGAGGAGAAACCCAGGTAGAACTGGCAGTCTACCTGAATTGAGGATAAGAAGCTAGGATTCCAGGAAGGCCAAGGCAGCTAGGACAGAGTACTAGAAGGAGGGGAGCTTCTTAGAGCCGTGGATAAATACAGAGGATCCCCCTCCCGTCTGCAGCTGAATACTGATCAACACATAGTTGTGAGGAAACTCCCGAGGGCTGGGGAAGAGACTACCCAAAAGAATTAGAGGAATTTTCAGAGCTCAAACAGGACCAGTGATAGTTCCAGTTCCTCTCACCCAGAATGAAAAATCTCATAATTCATAGGCCATCCGGTAGAGTGCTCAGAAAGGTTTTGTCTCTGTAGTTGGGAAAAAAATTAACCAGAGACTAAATGAGTTTTGATACTGCCTTAAAAAGCCTAAAAGCAAGACCTGAAAGGATCAAGCTTTTCCCAGTTAACTACATCCCAGAGCAATACTCAGTAATATTTATAGGAATATAAAAATATCAAGCACCATGAAAGGTAAAATCCACACAGTCTGGCATCCAATCAAAAAATATCAGGCATACAAAGAAGCAGTATGCAACCCATAACGATTAGAAAAATCTATCAATTGAAACTAACCCAGAAATAACAGTGACATTAAAACATTTATTATAATTATTCCATATGTTTAAAAGAATTAGAGAAAAGATTGAGCAAATGAAGTAGATACATAAAAAATATGTTTTTTAAAGAAGAATCCAAGTATAAGAGATTAGATACAGCAAAGAAAAGGTTAGAAAAGAACTTTAAATAGCAATAGAAACTATTCAAAGTGAAACACAAAGAGGAAAAGAGTGAAAAAATGAGCATAGGGGTAGGACAACTTCACTTGGACTAATATTCATGAAATTGGACTCTCCAGAGAGAGGAGAGACAAATGTTAGAAGAAATAATGGCCAAAATTTTTCCAAATTTGCTAAAATCTATGAACCCACAGATGGAAGAGGCTCAATGAACCCCAAGCAAAAGAAACATGAAGAAAAACTACACCAAGAGGAACAAAGATAACACTGACATCACATTTCTCACGGGAAACTGCGAATAAGATGACGGTAGAGAAACATCTTTGATTTTTTGCTTGAAGGAAACATTTTTTTCTTGAAAGAAAAAAAGTCAGCCTAGGATTCTATACCCAGCAAAAATATCTTTTAAAAATGAAAGTGAGGCTTCCCTGGTGGCACAGTGGTTAAGAATCTGCCTGCCAATGCAGGGGACACGGGTTTGAGCCCTGGTCCAGGAAGATCCCACGTGCCGTGGAGCAGCTAAGCCCATGTGCCACAACTGCTGAGCCTGCGCTCTAGAGCCCATGAGCCACAACTTCTGAGCCTGCGTGCTACAACTACTGAAGCCCATGCGCCTAGAGCCTGTGCTCTGCAACAAGAGAAGCCACTGCAATGAGAAGCCTGTGTACTGCAATGAAGAGTAGCCCCTGCTTGCCGCCACTAGGGAAAGCCTGTGCACAGCAACAAAGACCCAGTGCAGCCAAAAATAAATAAATAAAATAAGTTTATAAAAAAAAAAATGAAAGTGATAGGAAGACTTGTTCAGACATAGAAAAGCTGAAAGAATTCATCAACAGCAGACCTACACTACAGGAAATGTTTAAGGAAATCATCAGGCAGAAGAAAAATTATACAGATTATAGATGTAGATCAACACAAAGAAATGAGGAGCATCAGAAATAGTAACCATATGGTTAAATATAAAATGCATTTTTCTTACTACCTAAGTCTCTTTGAAAAGTAACTGGCTATTTAAAGCAAAAATAATGGGAATTCCCTGGTGGCCTAGTGGTTACAATTCCAGGCTTTCACTGCTGTAGCCTGGGTTCAATCCCTGGTCAGGGACACAAGCCATGACGTGTAGCCAAAAAACAAACAAAAAAACACTGTTAAAAACAATAATAATGAAACAAAAATAACATGTATTATGAAGTTTCTAACATATGTAGAAGTAAAATGTATGACAAAAATAGCACAAAGACTGTATAATATACTCTTGTAAGGTTCTTATATTATTCATGAAGTGGTATAAGAACACTTGAAGGTGTGATAAATTAAAGATGTATATTATAAACTCTAAAGCAACCATCAAAAACGTTCAACAAAGAGTCAATAAACCACCAAAGGATGTAAAAAAAGAATCCTAAAAAGTGGTCAGTCCAAAAGTAGGCAGAAAAATAAGGAAAAGGGAATAAAGTACAGATGGGACAAATAGAAAACAAACAGCAAGATAGTAACCACATCAATCATAGTAATCATATCAATAATCATAGTAATCATATTAAATGTAAATGGTCTAAACACTCCAATTAAAAGGTAGAGATTATCGGATTGGATGAAAAAGCAGGACCAAACTATATACTGCCTACAAGGAACCTACTTTAAATATAAAGACATTGCTCTTCCCATTCTCAAGAGCTTAAAACAGCCTGTTGTACCAAAATCAAATTCTGTTGTCTAGGTATTAGCACCTTGTCACATTGGGCCATTCCCATCTGTTATTCTCTTAGCATTTTCCTTGTAGTAGACTACCTAGTCCAGTTTCCTTACAATTCCTGCCACACCCTGGGCCTTGTTTATGCATTGTTCCCTCTGAAGAATCCTTCACAACTGTCAAGTCTTCTCTGCTTATCCATAACTTTTCATCTGTGCTCATTCAAGCCCAATTTTGACTGACCTGTTCCATGAGTCAAGCCCCATAGTAACTTAACAATTATGTCATAAATCATGGAATGTCAGAGCTCTCAAGAACAGTAAAGAATTTCCCATTCATTCCCCTTTATTCTGTAAGTGAGAAAACCAATGAGGTTACATGGCCAGCCCAAGTTTATACAAGTTGAGTGGTAAGATTGTAGTAGGACCAAGACATTTTGTTTTCTCTAATTATACATTTTTTGTGTTATGATTCATGTGCGTGGCATTAATATTTGTGTACGTATTTCATGTGCCTGTCTTATTTCTCAAATTAGGCTGTAAACTACCGGTAAACATACTTAATTAGTATTCTAATGCTTAGAAAAGTGCTAGATAAATAAACTTAGAGTCTAAATTGAAAAGATAAAAAAATGAAGTAATTCATTGATTTTTACCAATGAAACACTGACAGTTAATTTCCCTCCATAGATTAGCTAAGATTCAAAATAGATTTTCTAACATACCTATTTCCAAATCTTGGTACTCATATAAAATAAGCTGAATTTAGTACCTTTATATCTTGATTGTTTTCAACAGTAATATAAACTCAGTTCATTATATTATCCACAAGTATTCACAAAGGTCTAGTCCTGTGCTATGTGATACAGTAGCCACTAGCTTTTTAAATTTAAATGAATGAAAATTAAATAAAATTTGAAGTTCAGTTCCTCAGTCGCTCTAGCGAAACTTCAAGTGCTTAATAGCTACGTGTGCCTAGTAGCCACTGTATTGGACAGCATAGATAAAGAACATTTCCATCATTGCACAGAGTTCTACTGGTCTAGAATTTCTCATACAATGATAAGTTGTTTAGCCTACAGAAGAATCCAGGGATTTTTACAGGAATCACATTGATGAGTCAACCATTCTGGTAACCTGACAGCATCTCTAATGTTTCATTAGTAATTTTAGCAGTTGTCCCTTCACCAACATGGACGTATATGTCCCCATCCTCAATGGCTTCTACAGGCTTCTACACTTGGGTACACAAGATAATCCATTGAGAAGTAAGAAGAAAATAAGCTTATATTTCATAGTTTACCTTCTCTTTAAATTCATATTTATGTGTTTTGATGCGCTAATTGTGATATGTAAATAAATATACATATGATGAGGTATCTGCTCAAAATATTTTTGGTTATTGGGATGAATAATCAAAGTATAGAAACCACTTCTCTAGTGCCCCATTGGTAAGGCTACCCAGTTGCTCCCTGCTTTGCTTCTGTAGCTCCTTTCATCACACACTGAATTCATGTTTTTTGGCTCTGTGTTCATACTCCTCAAAAGAGGATCTGATTGGATGAACCAGTCACCATCCAGAATCGGGTAGTTGGACAGAGCTCTTGATTCAAGACAATTCATAAACCCCTTGCCAGCCTCGAAATGGTGACTTTAATTATAACACCCAAATCCAGTTCATTTCGCTGTATCACGGTGCTGGAGTTACAGAATACAAATCATGAAAGCTGTAACTAAGGAACCTTTCCAAAGAAGGCAGTGAGCTTGACAAGTACGCTGGACCTCCTTTTAAAAGTAAACTATGACTGTTCCAAAAAGGAAAGTCAGAAAATGAAGTCTCTTTGACTACCTTTATACTCCTTTCCCTGCTGATAGGTTATGGATACTGGTAGGCAGAATAATGACCCCCCCACAAAGACGTCCATGTCCTAATCCCCAGAAACTGTGAATGTATTATCAGTACCTTATATGGCAAAAGGAACTTTGCAGGTTTGTTCAAGTTAAGGGCCTTGGATGGGGAAATTATCCTGGAATGTTCAAGTGGGTCCAATATAATCAATCACAAAGGTCCTTATAAAAGAGTGCGGGTGCCAGGAGTCAGAAAAAGGAGATAATGTGACCACAGAACCAGAGTGGAGTGATGTGCTTTGAAGGTGGAGGGAGAAGGGACCATGAGCCAAGGAATGCGGGAGGCTTCCAGAAGCTAGAGAGGCAAGGAAACAGATTCTCCCCTGAAGGCTCCAAAAGGAATGCAGCCTTGCTAATGCCTTGGTTTTAGATTTCTCACGTCCAGAATTGTAAGAAAATTAATTCATGTTATTTTAAGCCACTAAGTTTGTGTTACAGCAGCAATAGGAAACTAATACACATGTTGATACTCAGTCTACAAAGCTTTTATTAAGCACTTTCTACATGACAGACACAAAAATATCATCATGGTTCCGTTTTTTTTAAACCTCTTGTGTAAAGCTGTTGAAGAGCGAGATTAATGAGTGCTTTTTATTTTAGGTAACTCCTAATTCAGTATGCTTTCAGTTGCCAGTAAAATAATGAATTTATTGGCTGCAATAACTGAAAAGTGCAAAGGTTGGGCAGCTGTCAGGGCTCGGGCTTCATTTCTCTGTGAATCTCTTGGCTCTGTTTTCCCATTGTCAGCATCATCCTTGAGTTTCCCTCATCTTGGGATGGCTACCAGGGACAGCCGGGGCTGTGTGCTGTAAACTATTCTGCATTAAAGTGTGTGCTGTAAACTATTCTGCATTAAAGAAAAGGGACTTCCCTGGTGGTCCAGTGGTAAAGAATCCGCCTTCCAGTGCTGGGGACATGAGTTTGATCCTTGGTCAGGGAACTGAGATCTCACATGCCATGGGGCAACTAAGCCCGCATGCCACAACTACTGAGCTTGCGTGCCTCAATGAGAGAGACTGTGTGCCGTAAACTACAGAGTGCACGCACTCTGGACCCCGTATACCACAACTACAGAGCCCATGTGCCCTGGAGCCTGCGTGTCACAACTAGAGAAAACCCGCATGCCACAACTAGAGAGAAGCCCGTGCTGCAACAAAAGATCCCACATGCCTCAATGAAGACCACGGGTGCTGCAACTAAAACCTGATGCAGCAAAACATAAATAAGTGAATAAATAAATTTTAAAAATAAAATGACTAGGAAGAATTCAGTGTATTGATAAGTTCAGGACAGTCTTCAGTTGGGATTGGGGTCAATCTCATGCAAATTGCTTGGTTACTTTACTCAATAGGGGAAGGGGGGACTTCCCCGGCAGTCCAGTGGTTAAGACTCTTCCTTCCAATGCAGGAGGCGTGGGTTCAGTCCCTGGTTGGGGAACTAAGATCCCACATGCCATGGGGTGCAGCCAAAAACTTAAAAAAAAAAAAATAGGGGAAGGGGAGGTATTATGATTCCTCTTGGAAAATCTGGGTGCTGTTAGGAAGGGGAAAGGGTATTGATAAATAATCAAGAGCTTGTCATACCAACAAAAGATAATTGTAATAATACCTTAAAATAATGCTAGCTTAAAACGTTAACTTGTATAATGCTTCAGTACTAAAATCTGTCAATTCTTATGTATCATCAGAGGTTCTGGATGTGTCTGCTATTTAATGCATCATTCAAAAGCATTTCAGAGAAAAATCTCCTGAAAGTTCACAGTCTCAGGAAAGGTGTCTTTCTCTTTTTTTGCCCCTTGGTGCTAACTACTACCCACAGTTTGATGACCTGCTTTACTGACCTGTGAGGTCTTATATTCTAGTATTGGATTCTTTGGCTTATCATATCACTATGGTCCTAGTTGCAGTGAATTAGGCTCTTTCTTTAAAAGCTTTCTCATATAAACATCTTTTTCATGTAACAGTTACTATTTCTGTCATCTGTAGTTAAGGTACTTGATTACTTGAGCAAAATAAAGATGTTTGCCATTCAGGATGTTAACAGATTTATGGTAGACAGTCACATTTCAAAATCTTCAGAACTGACTTTGTAAAAAAATAAAATGGTCTCATTTCTTATACATAAAACCAAGTGTAATATTAAGGAATATAATGATTATTTCTAGAGAAGGTAGACATTTTTAGAAAATCAAATATTTTCACTTTCATATATACTAAGTCAATATTAGATTTCAGTTACCTGACAAATTCCTCCAGCAATAATTGATAAATTTATAATTAACTTGTATTGTTAGTAGTGAGTGACTAATCCTATGAAGTGCTGTGGGAGACAAGATAAAGGACCCTTAAAACGTATCATTAGTTGAAATAGGATTGGAGGATTATATTATTTGTACCAGTTTTCTATGTAGTTTTTTGAAAGAGCTTTACATAGTTTATCATAAGTTGCCTTTAGCAAATAGTTTTGACTTTTATAATGTGCAAATGACTTGCAGCTATAGGAACTCTAGCACCTTAAGATTTTTGCTAATAATTCAGATCATTGGCTGTACAGTAGAATCACCCAGAAACTCTGAAAAAATACCCAGAAAAATCTCCCAGAGGTTTTGATTCAGTTTCTCAGGTGGGGTTTTTGGCCACAATTGAGGACCACTAATTTAAAGGATTTTGAACATCACACAGATAGGGCACAAGTTGGTAACTTTAGAAAAAGGGATGGAATTTGTAAGGTAATAGACAAACAGTACAAATAAATGTTCATAACAAGTTGAACAGTCGTCCTGCATTTAGGACAATGGGTGCTTAATCCATATCAGAGAAATGAAATCTTAATTTACTTTTAAAGCCTACAGGTAAAAAGAAAGTATATCTTATTCTGAAAAGCTGTTTTTACATTCCAAAGCAATCTCACATTTATTAACTTTTCTCATCCATACATTTAGAATTTTTAACAAAACTGCTCCCCCAGTCACAGAAGAGAAGCAAGAACTACATAGCAGACTGGCGGTAATATTGGGTCAAGTTAGCACAAGAAATAATATTTTTCAGTGTATAATATGTGAGCCAGTTCAAGTAAATAGTAAAAAGAGTTATTCAGTAAGTGGTGTTGGGACAATAGGCTATCCACTTGGAAAATAAAGCTACACAGAATAAATTCCAGACGGATCAAAGAGTTAAATATAGAGAATGAGAATTCAAAAGATAATTTAGAGCATTTTAAAATGTAATCGTGGAATGGGGAAGATTGCTTCTTAGGCAAAACCCCAAATTGAGAAGTCATAAAAGGAACTATTGAGGGTGTACCTTAGTAGGTAAAGACTTAAACTTTGATTTCAGACTACTTAGTTCATTTTTATTTGTTTTTTTTAATAGCTGTATGATCTTAGAACTAAAAATATCCTATAAATACCCAAAGGTTGTTTAATCAAGGATATACATATTCAAACAATGAGACATCATTCTTTGCCTCTCAAGTTGGCAAATGTTAAAAAGGGTTGGAAAGGGTGTGGTGAAAAAGAGCACAGTCCTTCATATTCTGTTGGTGGAGTATCAGTCAGTACAGCCTTTTTTGAAGGGTGACTCAGCAGTATCTATTAAAAGTTAAAATGAGTATATACTTTGACTCAGCAATTCCAGTTCTAAATATCTATCCTAGAAAAATAATAATACATTTAAAAAGAAGTAGGTACTAGGAGTTTTACATTGGCATTGTTTGAAATAGCTAAAAACTGATATTCTGAATTCGTACCAATATGGGGATTAACCTTTTGAGGAGAAGTGGAGAACAAGAGTTTTTTGTTTTTGGGGGGTTTTTTAATCTATAGGTATCTGTAATTTTGCTGTGAAAAACTACTGAAAATGGTTTTAGGCAATATTTTCCCTAAAAGTTGTTAACTCATTAATGTTTTCCAATAAGTAGCAGTTGTAAGGCATAACTGCTTTTAATCAAACATTAGTATGTGGAGTGTCTTTCTATAAGCCGTTTTATATCCAGATTTTTGCAGAATGGAAACAGACTGTAATCCCATGGAGCTGAGCAGTGTGTCAGGATTTGAAGAAGATGCAGAGCTTAATGGCTTTGAAGGAACAGATATGAAAGACATGAGACTGGAAGCTGAAGCAGTTGTAAATGATGTTCTCTTTGCTGTTAACACCATGTTTGTCTCAAAAACCCTGCGCTGTGCAGACGATGTGGCCTATATCAATGTGGAAACAAGAGAAAGGAATAGATACTGCCTGGAGCTCACTGAAGCCGGGCTCAGGGTAAGTCATTTTCTCTTTAGGGAAAAAAAAAAAAATTACATCTTTACCACTTAATCAAAAAGGGCAGGGAGTCAGGGAGTGAGAAAGAGTGTTAGATGAGAACTTGACACTCAGTAGCTTCTGAGTTTTTTTAAGGAAAGCTTTTTTCCCTAGGAATTTTTATTAATACTAAAGTCTTTCAGCCAACATGGGAAAATTGGATTTTTTGAAAAAGAAGAAACAGATTTGATTTGCAGAGTTATTTTGTTGTAACCATCACCCCCCAGATTAACTTATTTCTTATCTCTAGCTAAATATGTTTACCAGAATAATGCATTCTCTGCATTGGATGAGTTTTGCAGCCACTGTGTTGAATATTTTCCCACCTCTTATAAATGTCTCTTCTATTGAAACAACATACTTGAGGGAATTCCCTGGAGGTCCAGTGGTTAGAACTCCTTACTTTCACTGCCAAGGGCCCAGGTTCAACCCCTGGTCAGGGAATTAAGATCCCGCAGGCCGTGCGGCACAGCCAAAATAAATAAATAACCTTCTGTCTTGGTCAAAAATCTCTGACTTTTCTGTTTCTATAGATAGTTCTCCCAAAGATACGCAGTATCATAAAGTAGAGCACAGGGTTTAAGCAAGTAAAAATGTCATGTGGTACATTAAACAAGCACATGAACATCTCTTTATTTCACTAGATTCAATTTACCTAAGATGTATGTGATCGTGTGTTCTGTGTATCCCTTGATAGAGGATCACTTACATTGAAGCCGATTGCAAGGCCAGCATCGTCACTACCCTTAGTTCCCCAACAGATGAGGCTTGGCTTTGGGAGTAGTCCCGGAATTAACTAATCTTTGTGCTCCCCTTCCTAAATTTGTACCAAAAACTTGCAGTCTTTAGAAGTGGATGTTAAATAGAAATAGGCAAATCGAAAGTAGAGATAAATGACCCCAGGTAAATTAATTCTGTCTGACACTGTTTAATTCTGGTGAGGTAGGAAACGTTCTAATGAGAGTCAGAAGTCTTACATGTGAATTTGAGTGACCTTGGGTGAGTCAGTCAACCTGAGTCCCTACTTCTTTATCTGTAAGTTGGAGATTTAAAAAAAAAAAAACTGAAAGGGATTTGGGGGATGGTTATGTGAATAAAGTTTGCAGAAAGATCTGGATCAGTTATAAAACCTGACATGTAAGTACTCAAATATTTATTTTTTCAGTCTGATTCAGTTAACATTTACTGAGTAACTATCCTGTGTGAGGAATTAGAAATCAAACCATGCGAATAAGACATGATCCCTGTCCCCAGGTAGACCACAGTCTAGTGGGGATAAGAGAGGGGCAAACAAAATTGTAATATGTTGTAGAAAGTGCTGGGACAGAGCATGGTCCCGAAGTGGTGCAGTAACAACTCTGCTTCTGTTTCCAGCATAAACTTGCATCTCCTATGGCTTGAATAGATGTCATGAAATGTGGGGTTCATGTGGGGAATTCACAAGCTTTCATGAAGTCAGCAAAACCTAAGTTGATTTTGCCCTACACTGTGCTGGTGAACCATGATATAGGTCTTATAATCCTGTTGAAGAAAAAAGCTTTAGCTGTGTTTAAGGGGAAAAAACACACAGAGAAGCACACAGAATAACATTCCCTTTTATATCACAGAGTTGAGCAGATAAGTAATGTATTAGTAATGAAAGTGGCATTTCAGATAACTAATTATAAGGCAGAATTAAAACTTCAAATAAATTTTAGAATTCTTTATACAAAGTCCAAATCACATAAATTATAACAATATGGACTAATAACACTGTAGTAATAATAAGTATAATTATTTATTATAGTACCTTTATAAAAAGACCCTCAGTGTATGTGGAATTAAATAGAAGCATGGGGACTTCCCTGGCGGTCCAGCGGTTAAGACTCCGTGCTTCCAATGCAGGGCGCACGGGTTCGTTCCCTGGTCAGGGAACTAAGATCCCACATGCCGTGTGGTGCAGCCAAAAAAACCCCAAAATAAATGGAAGTATGTTTTAGACCATGAAAATGAAATACTATTTTTGTATAGCTTTTTAAATTCTTTCTGTATTTTACATTCCTTTAGGATCAAAAGTAGGTAAAACAGACCTTTTAAATTTTGAGAAAAAAATTATAACGAGAGCATTTTGCTGGTGGTGTTCCTGTATGTTACGAATTGCTTAAATATTACAGGTTGTATTAAAAATATGTGTATTCTAACTATTGATGGAGAAACACATAATGTCAGAGAATGACCCATGTAAAAAGTTGGGGGTTTTTTTGCTTTCTGTACCAAGATGAAATCTGATTATTTATTCACTACTGCATTTCTCTTGTAGGTGGTAGGTTATGCTTTTGACCAGGTGGACGATCATTTACAGACTCCCTACCATGAAACAGTCTACTCCTTGTTGGATACACTTAGCCCTGCCTACCGGGAAGCATTTGGAAATGCACTCCTTCAAAGACTGGAAGCGTTGAAAAGGGATGGACAGTCATGACTAAGTTTTTTCCTGTTAGAGAGGCTGCTGCTGGTACACAATGTTGACCTAAAGCTTGAAATTCTTCCAGGTGGTCATAGTAGAAAATGCATCTTTGATTTTGTGTCTTTATGATTTTTTGCTTCACATTTAGGCTTTTGATTGAGAACTTTATTGACTAATGAATTGTCTTTCTTAGTTTGTGATTCATTAAGGAAATCCTGAGGCCATTGCTGTGACACCATCATTAAGACATTCAGATTTCTTCATATAGTATCTCTGGCATTCTGAAAACCTAATCAGTATTTCATTCTCTTATTGCAGGACTTTGATGCTGCCAGCACTCTCTCTTACATAGGAAATTCTAGATTTGCACAGTAATATAGGAAATAAACTAACGTCAAACTTTGATTCAGCTTGCTAAATCAGGGGTTTGCTACTAGCTTGGACTGACTTTGTAGTAATTATTTTGCTACTAGCCTTATTGGAAACAAATTATCAACTAGTTTCTCCTGCACAAATTTTGAAATTCACTGCTTCATGTAATCTATTTGTATTATTAATATGGACTGATAAAGATGAATTAATTCTATATTACGTAGCTAGTATTACGTGAAGAACAGGTACTGAAATAGTACTGTATTCCTGTTTGCAACAGCCAGCCAAGTAAGAGGACAAACCGTTAGCAAATGAATGCAACAATTACTTGTTTCCAAGATATTTAAGCACATAAGCAAATATAGGAACAGGCTCCATTCTTTTCCTAACAAAAAGCATCTTCAGTGTGTGTGATTTAAAAGAAAAAAGACTCTGATGTCCTAGAAAACAATATTTTGGCCTGTGTTGATTCTTATTATGAATGTTTGTTTACATAATGTACAGTATATATTCAGAAAGTATTTTTGCTTCAACGTTTCCTTTCTATGATGTAGCGCTTTGGTATTCCCACAGCACCCCTCCTTCCCCAACAGATGTACAGTGTTCTGTCTGAATGCTAAATCTGCAATGTCATATGAGTGCATCGTATGGGTTTGAAACCAAAGGATGAATGAAGCATTCAGAGACTTAATATTTGAAAAACGGAGACTCTGTATTTTATATTTTATTACAGGTACTAATATTTATAAAAATAAACTATACCATGCTGCTACATGTTTTCAAGTACATGTTGAATAATAAGGATTGGGGAGTTGTTTTTTTAATACTAGTCTAAAGCAGCAACTATAGAAATGTTGAACTAAAATTCCACATCTGGACACACCTTCATAATTTGTCATTTGAAGACTTTTTAAAATCATTATTAAATAATAGGTACTTCTAGGCTCTGAAGATCATATAGACCAGAGCAAGTTAAAGTTTGGTTTGGGTCACTCTTCATTGTCAGAGTTTACTGGAATGCTTAAATTATGTTTGATAAATGAACATTCATCCTCAGCTTTATTTTCAGATGCTGACGTGTTTGGGTAATGAAGTCTAACTTCAGGTTGAACTTTCTCATGCTTAATCTCAGGCTAAATGTAAAGGATATTTGTAAAGTCTGAATAAAATTCTGTTTACTAATTTTGAGTTAAGTATGAAAAGTGATTGTATGTTTAAAAATTGAAAGCGTTCATTTTGTGATAAATGTTTGATTCCGAGAGATTCCGTTTCCATTTTTGAATTCTGTATTCGGTGTGAAGTGATTTGCTCTTTTTATTACTATGAAAGAGCAACAGAGAGAGAAGACATTAATAGAACTACACATATCAAAACCTCCACTAGACATTAAAACCTTCATTTTACCTAGATTTTTAAAAGAATTTAACCAGATAAATTAACCCTTGATTTCACTTCCAAAAGAAAAAGAAAGGACCTCCAAATAAGTAGCTCTTATAAGTCAGTAAGAGAAAAATGAGAATAAGGGGCAAATAATATGATCAACTCAGAAAAATATACAAATGTCCAGTAATCACTTGAAGGATGTTCGACCAGACCAGTAATTCAAGAAAGGAAAATAGGCTTAGCTATGTTGAGCCATTTTACCTAATAATTTAATAGTTTCTCTTATTTAAATATAATGATATCAATAAAGATTTAGTGAGAGGCATAGTTACACTCTATTGGAAGATACATTGGTGAAACCTTTCTGGAAAATAGTGGTAATAAAGCCTTTACAAGGCTTATAACTTCTGTGCTGGTAATAGCCTAGAAATCTAGCATAGTGACATGATTCAGCAGAAGATATACAACAAGGATGTCATTTTCGCTAATGAAACATTGAAAAGGCTCTAAAAAGTGGTTAAGTTATGCCAGATCCTCCTGATGGAAAACTATGCAGCCATTAAAATTGGAGAAAATTATACTACAGGAAAAAAGGGATTTAAAACTACATCTTGAAAAATAATCTTATATGTAACAGAAGGAAAAATGAAATAATATAGTAGCTATCACTAGGTGGTAAGATAAGTAATTTTCTTTTTCATATTTTCTACATTAGCTTTTATATACTAATTAGAGAAGGGAAATGCAATAGATAACGGTGTTCAAACCAGCTGAAGAACATCCCTTTCTAGCAAAAGCACCAATCTGTGCTGAGCTGTGCCTGCTCCCAGGATCCTTGAAGCGGCAGTATGACTATGAAGAGAATGCACACCTCATTTCCCACAATGACACGCTCCCCACCTTTCCTCCAGGTCCAGAATCAATCATTACACATCCCACACAGCTAATCAGCAGCTACTGGGGTACTGAGCATTCATTCCCTTCCCCCATCACAACACTGCACTATTCTCTCGCCAGTGTTCAAAAACATGAAATGTGTGGTTTGATTGTTAAGGGGGAACAGGGTAGGAAAACATTCTGATATGTGCCAGGTTGACTTAAGAACTCCGCCCTTTACCCCTTCATTTTGTGTGTGACGTGTCCAGCTGAGACTTGGACAGGTTGCGGCACTTGCTCAGCAGCCCACCTGTGAGCAGGAGGGTACAGTCAGAACCCAAGTCTTCTGACTCCGCCAACCATCCCCATATGTGTCAATAAAAGCACCCCCTGAACTTTGTGGTTACATGAAAGCTGATTTTGAAAGAGGAACAGGGAACTAGACTCAATATCTCGTAATAACCTATATATGTAACTGAATCACTCTGCTGTACACCTGAAACTAACACAGCATTGTAAATCAACTATACTTCAATGAAAACTAAAATATAAAAAAAAATTTTAAAGAGGAAAGGAATAACAGATGAAAGATCCCTTAGTTGGCATAATAGAATTGATCAATAGAATCTCCTTTCCTAACATACCAATATGATACAAAATTCTCTGGAAGCCATCCCCTTGTAACTAGCTCATTTACATGTTATCAGTAATGTAAACAAGAATGAAACAAAAATGAGTTAAAGTAGCATGACCGGTTGAATAAAAGTACTTACCTGCTTAACTGCGTGTCAGTAGGGTCAAACTGAAAATCTGGAAATGAGGCAACTAGTGAACTCTAGAATATTTGATATAATAGACCTTTTGAAAGAATGCTGAAGAGTACTTACTCCATCAAGTTTTGTACTGGTCTTACATGAGTATTTTTACATTTAAATTGACAGCACTTTCTTGTTGATACTAAAAAAAAGAATGTTGCTGTGAGCAAGCTGTTCCCAAATTAAATCTGCAAAATTTCAAAGTGTTATTTTATCAAAACAAGTTTTAATGAGACATATGTATAAAAGGAAAGGGAGTCGGGGTGGGGACGAAAAAAGGAATGAAAAACTCCCATTGGTAGAAGCGTGCTTCAGCGTTGCAGAAAAAAAGCAATTTCACTTATGGAGACCACTTCAGAAGGTGCTTTCGTATATCTTGTTTGATCCTGACCGCCCTGTTAGGTTGGTGGTTTCACCCCTGTTTTACAGCCAATTTAACAGCTTGGGTAAAGTTAAAAGGTTGGCCCCAGTCTCCCACAAATGGCTGCAGAACTGGAAGTCAAAGCCTAGTCTCCCAAATGCCTGAGTGCCCAGAACCTCCAGGCTGTCTGGAGCTCCCTGGCCATCTCCAATTTCTGAGGCAATCAGTATTTAAAAAAAAAAAAAAAGGTACACAGTCAATCCATGTGTTAAATATGTACATTCAACAAGTTAATGTTTAAAGCACAAAAATATTTACTATTCTAAGATAACAGGATATATATATATCTAGTCCACCGTGACCTTTGTGGTTCTGTGATAAGACAAATCGAATGGCATCTTTTAATTTGTCGGTTTATCTGGGCAACTGCGTGTCTAACCTGATTTGGAAAGGGCAAAGTCTGAATTCTATCCCTTTGTGAATGGGGGTGAATCCCCAGCACAAATGGCTGCTAGTCACTCCCACCCCAGCCCTGGAACTGCTAAACCAGTTGAGCCCAGTGGACCAAGCAGCGACTGGCAGCACAGTGGGGACCACACCATGACCCCGAAACTCCATGGTAACAGCCCTTCTTTACAGTAGAGGATTATGTCACGCCCGCCTGGTCAGACCGCCCCAGAGGGGCACGTTAATTCGCTCTGACATTTCAGGGGAAGCCTAGGCTTGCGGTTTTACCTTTTCCTCAGATTCATCAGTATTTTTAGTGCTCCGTGTCAGGTGGACACTGGGACGTGTTTCCGGAGTTACCGAATGAACGAGAGGAAAGGGACGGAGGATGCGCCCTGCCCGAGGGCCCCCGGCGTGAAGCAGGGGAGAGTGGGGCTCGGGCGGCGACGCAGGCCTGCCTGGCGCCCTGGGCAGGGAGAGCCCTCCTGGCCTAGGAAACCGGAGGCCCCGCCCCCCGCCCCGGGAACGCCCCGCCCCGCGCCCTAGCCCCAACCCCGGAGGGCAGCCTGGCCCCGCGGTCCTAGGGCCGCGGCTCCATCTCCTTGGCAACCAAAGGGACGCTTTCTCCTTAGCAACCAGCGAGGCTCCCACCATGGCTGAAGAAGAGGAAGTTGCTGTCCGGACTGAGAAAGTTAAACGGATCCAGAGGGTGTTTATAAACCTGCTGGACTCATACAGCAGCAGAAACATCGGGAAGGTGAGCGGTGGTGGATGACAGGAGAACCCAAGCCCCCAACTCCCAGTCCCCCGCCCCAGCCCCGGAACCCAGCGAGGGCCTGCACCACCGGACGCTATCAGGGCCTCCCCTAAGGAACCCTCCCTCGTCCTGGGCACGGCCAATGCCCCCTGCTCCCCAGTCTGCACCCAGGCTAGACAAGCGCCCCACCTGGAAGCCCAGGTGTTTGGAGATCTCCGTTCCAGCCGGGGTTCCTCCCCTGTTAGTAAGAGGAAACTGAGGCTTCGAGGCAGAAAGGGGCTTGCCCAAGATCACTTAGCGAGTTGGGGGCAGGACCTGGACATAGGGCCAGGTCTCCGACCTCCTAACCGGGTTCTCTTTCCATTCCCGCCAACTCGTCTGTATCAGGCAACTGACGGAAAGAGAAGTCCAAAACTAAATGCAATAGCAAAGCATTAAAAAGACAGGGGTAGTATGAACTTACTTGTGTCTTTTAAAAAGATAGATACAAATATAGAGAAGACAGATAGATAGATAGACAACCTAAATACAGAAAAACGTCTCAAAGGATACACAAGACACTTAACCGTTATCACCTCTGGAGGATGGGAGTCACTCGTTCATGAACTCCTACTAAAAGGCTGGCACAGTAAATAAGACCAAAAAAGGTTTTGACCCTTGAAGACCCTGCCCCTCTGGAAGGAGACAGACAATAAATAATTACTAGAATAAACAAGATATTTCAATAGGTGATAAGTACTCTGAAGGAAAGAGAATAGAAGAGGTGGACTGGGGAAGAGTGCAGCTGCTTTCAATAGAGTTGCATGAAAGCGCTCTCTTGAAAGGTGACATTTAATCTGACACACACAAGATGAGGGTCCAGCCCGAGGAAATAGTTCCCAGAGGGCACGGCAAAGGCAAAGGTTGCAGAGGACAGAGTGGTGAGGCTGCAGTGAACCAGGGGCTCCAGGGGACAGCAGGCACCATGCCCAGGACCCATGTGGCTTTGGGGCCCGCACAAATGTTATAATTTCTCTTAAAATAGGAAGGAAGCAAATTAAATTTTACAGTCAAAGATAGTGTGTCATTATAGATATACAGTCATAAAATATCATTTTTAATATACTTTTGGCGGAAAGGGGCTGTGAAAGTCAAAATGTGGCCCAGCTCAGCAACTAAACAGTGCCTCACACGTGGTCAGCAGTTCATCGATATTTATTGTGTAAATTAGCAAAACAGAGTCAAGCCCAAAGGCCCAGATCTTGTGGGGCTTTGGTCAGGAATTTGGTTTATGTTCTAAATCCATTGATAGCCATTGGAGTACTTAAAAAGGGACGTGACATGATTGAAATTAGGAGGGAGGGAGGGAAGAGACTTTAACTTTTTACTTTATCCCCTTTTGATCTCTGATTATTTTTTACGACATAATATTTTTACAATAAAACTTTTTGTTGGGAGAGATTTTTTCCAAAGCTTATCAATAACAGAATTTCCGGTTATTCCTTAACAAACCAGGACTTGACTTTCTCAAATTCCAAGTAATTGCTATTGTCTGCACCAAGCAATATGGGAGTAGAAATATAAAGCATCTAAAAAAACGTGGAAACCATGTCTCTTGTCCTCAGGCCTAGCTGAGCAATGCCACCACAGCCCCTTCTCCCCTGGTCTCTGGGTAGTGTGTCAGGGCGGGGCACCTGTACAGCCGGGGTGTCATTATCAGAAGGTCCAACTTCACCCCTTCCTGCCTATGCGATCTTGGGCAAATTACTTATTGCTGGGCCTCAATCTCCTCATCTGTGAAACGGGATAATAAATTGAATATATGTGTTTGAGAGGTAAATGAAAATATATATGGCATACTTGGGAAAAATAGATTCCAATAAGAGATTGAACCTGACACCTTGTCTATTAACTTGGACTGTTTTTTTATCAAAATAAAGGGGGTGGGGCATTCTGTTGTGTTTTTACTCCCAAGGGGTGATATCGTCATGATTATTTACACATGTTTAAACTATAAATTATATGTCTAATATATAAATTAAAATTATTTCTCTTTATATATGAAACCCATGAACATTGCATAAACAACTCACAAAGACAGCTTTTGTAAAACAAAAAAAGGAAACTTTGCCAACCTCATTCTATTTCATTATTCATAGCCACTGGTCCCATGTGGCTGTGGAACGTTTAAAAGTGTCTAGTCCAAATGGAGATGCACTGTAAGTGTAAAATGCACATCAAATTTCAAACACTTACTATGGGAAAAGAAAACAATATATAATATCTCAATAATGTTTATATTGATGACATGTTAAACTGATAATGTTTTGGATATATTGAGTTAAATAAAATGTTACCTAAATTTTTAAAAATTTAAACTTTACCTAAGTTAACTTCACCTGTTTCTTTCTCCTTTTGTTAATGCGGTACTAGCAAATTTAAGTTACCTAAGCCGATCGCATTACATTTCTACCTATCTGTTAGACAAAACGACCATCGTGAATTTAGCCCAGCTCTGCCTGGTGCTAGGGAAGGATAATACCCTTAAGGAGCTTTTAAGCTCTCGAGCCTGAGTTCCTCGCCTATGAAATGGGGAGTCATAATAGTGAATAGACACTTCACTGTGTCGTTGCGGGAATTAAACCAATTTCAATGAGATACCGGTGTACAAAGCATGAGTGGCACCGCTAGCAAGCCTTCAGTAAAGGTCAGGTTTTAGAATCGTCATTCATTGACTGGCCTTACTCTCCGTTGTTCTTAGTATTCAGGAAATTCCTGTTTGCTTGCAGTTTCTCTCTACCTCTGTCGTCGGGGCTTCACTTGAAGAAATTACCGAAGAGGAGGAAAAGCACGATGAAGATAAATCAGCCATGCCAGAAGCCTCCTCAGCCAACCTGAAGGAAGGCACGTTCCAGATAGTGGGCACGCTTTCCACGCTCGAAACCCCCTGCCCCAACTTTGCCATGGAGACCTACTATGTAAGTCCAGAGGGACTGCTGAGAGGGGGCGAAGGGGAGGGCCACACCCTGCTCCGATGCCCTGCCACTGTGTTTGCTCCTTGTCTCCTCTCTCCTGCCAATGTGAGAAGGTGGGGAAGTTGAGGAGAGAGGTGAGGGCAGGTCTTCCTCCTGCGATGGAAATTAACAACCCTTGTCTCTCCACTTTCAAGTCTTGCCTGCAGCAGAGAACTTAAATGAGGTATTCTTAGAAAGTATGGATCTCATTTGGACTTTCAGACTCATAAAGTTCTCTGCCCTGTATTTAAAATGTATTCTGCCCTGCACCACCCCAACATGGCTCTGGGCCATGGCCGGCGCAATCTGTGAAAGAGACATCTCTTTGGGTAATAAGCCACTCAAGGATAACACCATTATATTGCTGTCTTACTGAGAAATACTGCTGCCTTCACATGACAAATTCTACACAGTCCTCATCCAAGGACTTAAATACCTGCAAGAAGGGTGACACTCCCAGCCTAATTCCTCCCATCACCCTGCCTGCAGCCCTCTAGATCCTAGGAGACAGCTTTGCACATGCTGTACCCTGGAATAGCCTTCCCTCTTCCCTCCTCCAACCAGCCCTATTCATCCTTCAGGATTTAATTCGGGTTGTCTTCTCCTCCAGGAAGCCCTCCATGATTCCCCACTCCCAGTTTAGATTCTGAGCTCTCTACCTGCCTAGATTCTTACACTTTTCTCACTCCATTGTTATTATCTGTCTATTGTGGGTCACACTATTAGTATCTGTTCCTTGAGAGTAGAGACAGCACCCCATTTATTCTCATGTGTATCCTTGCACGGTGACGGACAGCACTGGCCCTCAATAAGTATTTGTCAATGAATGAATGAGTCCCCTCCTACCATCTTTGGGAACTTTCTTCACCACTTACCCCCTTTTACCCTCTTCTGGATCTTCACTCGCCACTGGCTTCTTTCTTTCCACCTCTACGAATGCTCACATCTTTCTCGCTGGAAACACACACACACACACACACACACACACACACACACTCTTACTTTGACCTCCCTGCCTCTTTCTCTGCCCATGGCCCCTGCCACCACTGAACTTGAGAGAGGGCTCAGCCACCTTTGCAGGCCTCACTCCTGCACTCTCCAGCCCCCACCCCTTCACAGGAGATGCCCTGGCCATTGTCACCAGCCAGCCCCTCATTACCAAGGGCCTCTCTTCCCTGCTTCCCAGCAGCAGCAGCTGGCAGACTGCCCTTACGCATCCACTCCTTCCCTTTAAATGCAGTTTTTCTCAGAGCTCCCTCCCTTCTCCTAATAGGCATCCTTTCTAAATCTTATTCAGTCCTATAGCTCCAGCTCCCCTGTACAAGCCAACGCCTTTCAAATCCTTCTCCAGCCCTGTTGACCAACCTGCACATCCAACTGCTTCCTAGTCCACTCCCCCAGATGTCCTGCAGCACTTCTATATCAATTTACCCAGGATGAAGTCTCTCACACTCCTCTACAAAACTACTCTGCCCTGGGGCTTCCCTGGTGGCGCAGTGGTTGAGAGTCTGCCTGCTGATGCAGGGGACACGGGTTCGCGCCCCGGTCCAGGAAGATCCCACATGCCACGGAGCGGCTGGGCCCGTGAGCCATGGCTGCTGAGCCTGCGCGTCTGGAGCCTGTGCTCCGCAACGGGAGAGGCCACAACAGTGAGAGGCCCGCGTACCACAAAAAACAAAAAAAAACAAAACAAAAAAAACCCCACTACTCTGCCCTAATTTGTATTAAGGGCCTTGCTGTCTATTATCAGTTTAGGCTGTTTGGGGCTACAAGTAATAGGGAAAAAAAAAGGCAATGCAAATCAGTAACCAATAAGGAATTCATCAACTTACGTGGCTGGTGGTCTCAAGGAAGCACCTGCTTCAGGCCTGGCATGACCCAGGGGCTGCAGCTCCTTTTCCAGCCCTTTTCTGGGCTCTGTCTTCCTCTGGGAGGGACTTCATCCTCAGGTTGGCAGCAAGGCAGCAACATTCCAGGGCTTTGCACACAAACGCAGCAACACTCTGATGAAGAGAACTTCCAGAAGTTCTCAGAAAAAGGAGGATGAACATTCCAGCAGCACCCCACAGGTATCTCCTTGAATCTCAGTGTCTTGAGTTGAGTCACTTGCTGATTCCCGAACCAATCACTTACCCTGAGATCAGTAAGGCCCACCCCTTAAACTAGAAGGTGGAGTTAATTTCCCACAGGCTGAGAAGGGGCGTATCTGCACAAAATTGGGGTTCTGTTGGGAAAGAAGAAAAGGAGATGGATGATTGTAGACAAGCAAGAGTGTCCTTTCCACCATTCCTCACGCACTTGCCCCCATCACAGCTGCAAGCCTGGTATTGCTGTGGGCTCTTGGCTTCCCAGTATAGACTGGAAAACACACGCACACTCACACATACACACACACACGCACACATACACACAAACACACTGCGAGTGCTGTGCGTTCAGTTTTATTTGGGGTTGACTGAGGGCTATAGCCTGGGAGACAGCCTCTCAGAGAGCTCTGAGGAACTGCTCCAGAGAGGTTGGGGTGTGGGGAGTCAGTACGCGTGTGATTTGGGTGAAGGGGCCACGTGCAAGCAAGTACACGTCTCAGCAAAAGGTCAGTTCTAGTCACAAGGAGCAGATCTCTCCAGTCATGCCTTTGGTGCTTTTCTAGGTACGAGAAGACACACGATATTGGGTTCATAAACATTTCTCCTGAAAATGTCTGTCTGAAGTCCTGTCCTGCCAGATTTTTCCAGAGCACAGAGGGCCTCCTTGCTGACCTCAAATTAAAGAGCTCAGCTTCTTATTGAACATGTTACTAAAGAGGTTTCGTCAAAAAGACCAGAGCCCCTGTCATCCTCAGACTCTTCAGATTCTTCTTTCTTTGCGTCTACTTTCTGCTCCTCAGCGGGGGCAGCAGCGGTGGAGGAGGCAGGACCTCCTGCTGGGGCAGCTCCACCAGCCCCTGCACTGCCGATGAGGCTCCCTGTGTGTTGACCTTGGCCAAAGCCTTTGCAGACAATCCTGGCCAGAAAGGTTCAACATTTACACCGGCTGCTTTAATGAGAGCATAGATCTTGTCCTCTGTGACCATCACCTCATCGTCATGCGGGATGAGGGCCGAGAAGATGCAGGCGAGCTCCGAGACGGAGGCCATGGTGCGGGGCCAGTGCTAGGCGGGGGCTGCCGGACAGATGAAGTGAGGGCCTCGCCCCAACGCGGCCTTAGCTTCCTTGGAAGGACGGAGCACCTTAGCGGCAGCTGAAGGAAGGGAGGCCTCAACTCGTGTCTTTAATCGCTCTCGAAAGAATGCCTACTTTCCATTCTCCTGGCTATCTGCGTTGCTTCAGATCTCATCACTGATCACTCTTTATACCTGAATTTGATTCAGTGAATGAGTATTGAGCACTTTGAAGACCCACAGAAAAACACGGAGCTCACAGCCTAGCAGGAACTCTGCAATGTCAACTAGTGACTCCAGAGCAGGACAGTGACATGATGACAGAGGTGTGCACACAGCCGCGTCCAGAGCGCTCTGAACAGGGCAGTATGAATTCTCAGTCTTATCTATAGAGCCAGGCAAACGGAGCTTCAGACGCCTCCCTGCCACACAGAGCAAGACCCCCTAACCTCCTCTGATCGGGAGATTCTGCACAGCTGGCCCTCCTTTGGGAGCTTGGGGTCTACTGGTGATGCTGGGACTGAGGCTGAACCTCCAGGGCTGAATAGAGCTTTCCAAGCAGATAAAAGGACAAGGAAATGACACACAAGGGGCACCTGGCAAAGTGTATGGTGTGCTTTGGAATAGAAAGCATCGGTATAGCTAGAGCTTGGGTTCTGGGCAGCCAAGGGGAGGAAGCAAGAGTGGCATGAAAGGTGAGAGAGAATGGAGGATGGAAAAACATTAGGCTGGTCCAGGTTGTCAAAGGTGCTTTTGCCTGGCTCAGCAAATGGCCTGCTAGTCCGTGAACTTCCCAGGCTCTGCTGAGTGAGCTTGTATTCACCCTTTCAGCCCAGCTCAAATGTCAACTCCTATGAGCCATAGTCCCATACTTCACCTAGTCCATCAAACCTCAAATGTACTTCTATGATAGCCCTTTCTACATTGGGGGCTGCCACGTAGGGCTGTACAGATTGCACACTGCGCAAGGTTGCCCAGCTATGGGCATGGGTAGGAGCTGAAAAGTGATGTGTTCTGCTGGCTACAGTGTGTCCCAGACTGGGTGCCTTATAATTTTTCCACCAAGAGCAGGTTTCCTTTTTCTAATTTGTACAAAGGCTTCATATGTGCTTAGTTGCGCCCTCGTCCACATTAGACCCTAGTTATTTGTTAAAATTTTGCCAACAACACACATACACACACATGCGCGCGCGCATGCGCGCGCACTAATCTGTAATATCAACAATCATACATTATTTATTTTGCCTTTCCCCTTGGGGTGAAAATGAGGGCCCACAAATATTTACTGGGGGAACAAATGAATGCACAATCATGGTCACTCAATATCTGGTCAGGATGACCATTCTCTTGAAAACGTGTCTGTTTCATCCTCAATCATTCCAATCATGATTTACCAAGTGTGCGTGTTTTCCTTTGGACACAGTGATCACCAAAGTTACTTTCATCCCATATAAGAACTTGGTATTTTTAACCATTAAAAGTTTCTGTTTTTTTTAAAATACTCCCTGCTGTCAACTGTAATAAGGTACCTTACATCTCGAATGAGACCAGATTAATTCCATTTTGAGGATTCTGAAATAATCCATATTAATCACTTATCAGCATTTCTGAGTGATTCATGATCTATAGTTGCTCAAAGAATCTTGCATAGAGCTTGAGTTTGTTTTAAATGCCTCACACATTTTCTTCCAGTGTGTTCTAATTCTTTCTTCCTGAATCGGGGTTTAAACAGCATGCAGAAATAGTACCTAAGATCATTATGCAATTTTCTTATTCATCTGTTCCAGGCTATTTACATAAACTTTGTTACTTGAAAACTACACACAGAAGAGAGCCAAAATTTCATTTTAAATAAAAAAATCCTTCTGCGAATGTTTCCTGTGGGACTCTCCAGGCAACATATCTCATTTGGAAATTGTCACTCTCATCTAAATATTAAGGTTACTTTGTGCGCTTCTTGCAACAAATGACTGTCAACTTTCTTTTTCAGGCTATCTCTCGAGAAGACCTTCTCATGCACCTGCTGGAATGTGATGTTATCATTTATAACATCACTGAGAACCCCCAGCAAGTGGAGGAAGCCATCTGGGCAGTCTCTGGTCAGTGAGATGCACCCTTGATCTCCAGGGACGGGACTTTTTTACTTTACCTAAGAGTCATCTCAGGAACACTAGGCAAATTAGGACCGTGGAAGAACTGATCTGAAATTCACCTAAAACAGGAAGTGAAATCAGACTAGTGGATACGCCTGTGGATAGCATTAAAACATAAAGGGAGGCATATGAAAATATGTAAGAGTTTATGTGAGGGACTTCCCTGGTGGTCCAGTGGTTAGGACTTTGTGCTTCCAGTGCAGGGGGCATGGGTTCCATCCCTGGTTGGGGAAATAAGATCCCACATCCCACATAATGTGCAGGGTGGCCAAAATAAATAAATACATAAAAATAAAGTTGATGTTTACTGCATTTGACAGTGTTTCTTATTATATATATAAAAAAAGAAGAGTTTATATGAACAAAACTCAATTCATATTGGGAATTCCCTGGCGGTCCAGTGGTTAGGACTGTTTGTGATTAGCTGTTCTTAGGTTTGGGTTTGCTTATTTATGCTGCTAAGCTATTAGGACCACCTCAATCTAATGGCTTCCTTGTTTAATTAATTTAGCAACAGGAGCTTCCGAAGAATAGAATTTTTTAAATTGAAATATAGTTAATGTACGATATTATAAGTTATAGGTGTACAGTACAGTGATTCAAAATGTTTAAAGGTTATACTCCGTTTATAGTTGTTATAAAATACTGCCTGTTCCCTGTGTTGTACATCATATCCTTGTAGCTTATTTTATACCTAATAGTTTGTACCTCTTAATCCTCTACCGCATAAAGCCCTTCCCCCTTCCTCTCCCCACTGGTAACCACTAGCTCGTTCTCTATATCTGTGAGTCTGCTTCTTTTTTGTTATAGTCACTAGTTTGTTGTATTTTTTAGTAATATCATACAGTATTTATCCTTCTCTGTCTGACTTATTTTACTTGGCATAATATGTCCATCCATGTTGTTGCAAATGGCAAAATTTCATTCTTTTTTATAGCTGAGTAGTATTCCCTTGTATATATATTCACCAATTTTTCTGTATCCATTCATCTGTTGATGGACCTTAGGTTGCTTCCATATCTTGCCAATTATAAATAATGCTGCTAGGAACATTGGGGTACATGTATCTTTTGGAATTAGTGTTTTCATTTTTTTAGATATAGACCCAAGAGTGGAGTTGCTGGGTCATATGGTAGTTCTGTTTTTGGTTTTTTGAGAAACCGCCATACTGTTTTCCACAATGGCTGCACCAATGTACATTCCCACCAACAGTGCATGAAGGGTTCCCTTTTCTCCACATCTTCGCCAACACTTGTTATTTGTTGTCTTTTTGATGATGGCCATTCTGACAGTTGTGAGGTGGTATCTCTGTGGTTTTGATTTGCCTCTCCCTGATGATTAGCCATGTTGAGCATCTTTTCATGTGCCTGTTGGCCATCTGTATGTCTTCTTTGGAAAGATGTCTACTTAGTTCTTCTGCCCATTTTTTAATCTGGGTCGTTTGTTTTTTTGATGTTGGGTTGTATGAGCTGTTTATATATGTTGGCTATTAACCCCTTATCATTTATATCATTTGCAAATATTTTCTCCCATTCAGTAGGTTGTCTTTTCATTTTGTCAGTGTTTTCCTTTGTTGTGCAAGAGCTTTTAAATTTAATTAGGTCCCATTTGTTTATTTTTGCTTTTATTTCCTTTGCTTCAGGAGAGAGATCCAAAAAACTACTGCTACAATTTATGTCAAAGAGTGTTCCGCCTATGTTTTCCTCTAGGAGTTTTATGGTTTCTGGTCTTACATTTAGGTCTTTAATCCATTTTGAGTTTATTTTTGTATATGATGTCAGAGAATGTTCTAATTTCATTCTTTTACATGTAGCTGTCCAGTTTTCCCAACACCATTTATTGAAGAGACTGTCTTTTCTTGCCTCCTTTGTCATAGATGAACTGACCATAAGTGCATGGGTTTATTTCTGGGCTGTCTATTCTGTTCCATTGATTTATGTGTCCAAAGAATAGAATATTTTTGATCATTAAAAGAAACATTAACTTTCAAAATTCAACCTTTATTCATTCCACAGGTATGGCTTAAGGAGGTGGGGTTGAACGTATTGGGAAGATACAAAGACAAATTTGAAAAAAAAGATACCCTCAAGGCTCTTGTAGGCCCACAAGAGAGCTAAGGGACTCGGGAGAAACTTTCATGCAGGGCAGAGAATGACATGTTGACACAAAAGCTATCACAAGATGGATGTGACTTTAGGAGGAGAGGAATTATTTAGTTTTAAAATTTTTTTATTTTTGGCTGTGTTGGGTCTTTGTTGCTGCACGGTGGCTTTTCTCTAGTTGCAGCAAGCGGGGGCTGCTCTTCGTTGCGGTGCGCGGGCTTCTCATCGCAGTGGCTTCTCTTGTTGCAGAGCACGGGCTCTAGGCACGCGGGCTTCAGTAGTTGTGGCGTGCAGCCTCAGTAGTTGTGCCTTGCGGGCTCTAGAGTGCAGGTTCAGTAGTTGTGGTGCACGGGCTTAGTCGCTCTGCAGCATGTGGGATCTTCCCAGACCAGGGCTTGAACCTGTGTCCCCTGCATTGGCAGGTGGATTCTTAACCACTGCACCACCCGGGAAACCCCAGGAGAAAAGGAATTATTTCTAACTGTGAGGATTTGATTCAGTTCAACAAGCGTTCCCCAATAGCAAGGGTCAGGAAGGGGTCGCAGAGAACACGTTCATATTTTAAATGCATTGAAAAAGGTAATGAACTCTAAGGGACAAGATGAAGTTTAGCAATTTGGTGCTTTGTGATTCATCCCCTTATTAAGTCCGGATCAAAGGAGAGAGCAAATCAGCTTATTTGAATTGCCATTCTAGGCTAGGAGGACAGCCAAAAAGACACAAGCACCTTACTTTGCAGTGTTTTTTACACTTCAGTATGTTGCTTTTTGGCAGATGAGTTCAGGCGTCAGCAAACTTTTTCTGTTAAAGGCCAGATAGTAAATATGTTTAGCTTTTCAAGCCAACTCCTCTGCTGTTGTAGCAAGAATGCAACTATAGACAATATGTAAATGAATGGGCCGGGTTCCAATAAAACTTTATTTACAAAAACAGGCGGTACATTGCCAACCCCTGAATAAGACCAATAGCAAAGCTATATTTTGGCTCATGTTCAGAGAAATGGAATGAAGCCTCAGTCATGTCTGTACCATATTCAGAGAAATCATGATGAAAAAGTACTCTCTGTGGATGTGCTGGAGTCCTCAGGAGCTCAGAATGTTTGATTTCTCATTTATCCCTGTGGGCCTAAGTTTCATTCAGTAAGAGACAAATCAATAACATGAACAATGTGTCATCTTTTGAAACAGAGCTTTTTAAACGCCTACTGTCCACATGTTTATCCCTTTGCAAATATTTACAGATGATGTGTAATTGCACTTTCTAAGATAATCTCACCACCTAAAATAATAATCAGACCTAATGTTTACTGAGTTCTTATTTTGTGCCAGTCTTTGGAAATTGATTTTTTTCTATATCATGTACTCACAATTTTCTTTACATTTTAATTTTTTTTCTGAAATAAAACCTGGACATGTTTTGAAAGTTAAAAAGCACAGTAGGATTTAGAATAAAAAGCAACAATTCCCTGCATTTCTTTTCCATCCCATCTCTACTGTTCAAAAGGAACCTCGGGCTTCCCTGGTGGTGCAGTGATTGGGGATCTGTGTCCCGGTCCGGGAGGATCCCACATGCCGCGGAGCGGCTGGGCCCGTGGACCATGTCCGCTGGGCCTGTGCATCCGGAGCCTGTGCTCTGCAGTGGGAGAGGCCGCAGCGGTGAGAGGCCCGCGTACCGCAAAAACAAACAAAAAAGGAACCTCATTTAACCCACTTGTTCCTTTTAATACACAAAAATGCCTGCACTGATGTCCTCCGATTATGAACTTTAGACATTAACCACTGAGCTCCTGCTATGACAGATGAGCTTCAGCACCTAATAAGATGTCTCCCACTAATCATCAAGGGAAGATAGTAGTTCTCAAACTTTGACACTGCATTTCCTTTCATGAGCTTTAAAATGTAGAGTATGTTCTGTATTGCTTCCTTCTTCATTCTAATAAAGAGCTTTAAATAATTAGGACAATTTTATTCTCTATTTGGTGAAAAACTTTTAAATGTGTTACCTCTTTTTTGGGATACAAAGTGTTTGTTTCTGTAAGAAAGTATAGCCCTTGGTCAGTCATGGGGGACTGGGTGAGTGGGGAGGACATGGGGTGGGTGGGGCTATAGAGAGAATAGTAGAGGGAACTTTCTCACTTTACCTCATGTACTTTCTGAGATTTGGGGAGTTTTCTGTTTTTGTTTTTACAGTGGATATGTATTACTTCTTAATGATGTTTTATTGAACTATTTTCAAATATTTTAATATAAAAGAATTCCTCTACCTTGCCTTTCACAGATACTATCAAAGGAAGGCAAAACTGGAGAAAGAAATGAAGTATAAGAAATGCAAGAAAACATTTGTATATATGGATAAAATGTGCTGCTCGTTCACAAGTGAACAAGCAGATCATTTTAGACCCATTAAAATGATCACAAATAAAAAAGGATAACCCAGTTAGAAGACCTCTAAGTGTGCCAAGCGTTCACAAAATAGGCCAATCTGAGGCACAGCAGAGCAGGAAGGGTAAAGAACAAAATTAAATTGAAGAGGCGGTTTTTGTTAATAGAATAAAAATAGAAACTAAAGTTAACATTTCGTTGGGATTAATATGTGGACATAGTGTTCTTTTTTTTTTTAAATCTTTACTGGAGTATAATTGCTTTACAATGGTGTGTTAGTTTCTGCTTTATAACAAAGTGAACCAGCTATACATATACACATATCCCCATATCTCTTCCCTCTTGAGTCTCCCTCCCTATCCCACCCCTCTAGGTGGTCACAAAGCACCGAGCTGATCTCCCTGTGCTATGTGGCTGCTTCCCACTAGCTATCTATTTCACGTCTGGTAGTGTATATATATGTCCATGCCACTCTCTCACTTTGTCCCAGCTTACCCTTCCCCCTCCCCGTGTCCTCAAGTCCACTCTCTAGTAGGTCTGTGGACATAGTGTTCCTAGACTTAATTCAATAATACTCTCTCACCTTACGGTTGGATTCCATGAGTTTATTAGATTCAGGATATCAGTATTTTATTGTTTTCCTTTTTGTTCGAGAAATCAGCTCATGAGACTAAAATTTACCATGACTACTGTGTCGCTTAGATCCTCTGACAATTTAAGTATGTCTCATTTTAGTTTTTGTTTTTTCCTGGAAAGTTATACATTATGAAAAATATTTTAGTGGAATCACATGCCAGAAAGTATTCAAGGAGATTCAGTGCTTAAATGTGTGGGGAGCCCTCCTGGGGAATGACAAACCCTTTGGAAACCAAACACTCCCAGGTCCAGGCCACCACTATTCTAAATTCCCATCTCTACAGATGGTTCCTAATCAAGCATCGGAGTGTTACCAAAGCCCTCCCTCCACACACAGCCCACAGCCCCCAACGCATAAGCTGCTCTCCCCCAGCCAGGGGGAGTGGAGGGGGAGGGAATTACTTCCTTCTGCAAGCGCTTAGGCTAAATAGCACTGCTTTATGTGAAATCGTGAGAGGGCCTTGCCCATAAAAAAGAATGAAATCATGCCATTTGCAGCAACATGGATGGACCTAGAGATGATCATACTAAGTGAAGTAAGTCAGACAGAGAAAGACAAATATCACATGATATCACTTATATGTGGAATGGAAGAAAATCATGTAAGTGAACTTATTTACAAACTGGAAATAGGCTCACAGACATAGAGAACAAACTTATGGTTACCAGAGGGGAGAAGGTAAGGAGATAAATTAGGAGTTTGGGATTAGCATATACACACTACTATATACAAACTAGATAAAGAGCAAGGATTTACTGTATGGCACAGGGAACTATATTCAAGGTCTTGTAATAACCTATAATGGAAAAGAATCTGAAAAAGAATATATTAGATATAGATATAGATAGATATAAATGAATCACTTTTCTGTACACCTGAAGCTAACACAACATTGTAAATTAGCTATACTTTAATTTTTTTAAATGGTTAAAAAAGAAACAGAGGGCCTTGCTTTCTGATTTGGGGCCTCCACTCCATTCTCCATGCAGCTGGAGGGGGTGCACAGGCCGGGCAACCAGGCTTCCTGGATCGGACTCTATACCACCACCTCACTCCGTGATCCTGGGCAAACTGTGCCTCAGCTCCCTTAGAAGGTAGAAACAGAGATGAGAGTATCTATCCCCCGATGGTGAGAATTCGATAAAGCCCATGAACTGTTCCCATCCGTGTCAGCTATTATCAGTATCACGAGCCCTCCCCAAAAGTGAAAGCACACTGCTGCAGGCCAGGAAATAGGAAGGGGCTGAAGATTTGAGCTGGGCTCAGGAGAGGTCGGGTAGCTGGAGGGGGGCAGCCAGGGACAGAGATGGGGAGGGGAGCAGCATCAGAGGGGATGCCCCCCTGGGGTAAAGCCACTCCTTGAAAGAGGAGTCACTTCAAGTCCCGCTGGTAATTAAAAGTACACATGATTTTAAACCACGTTCTAAATGGATCCAAGTAACTGCTTGGCTTTTTGGCCCTACAGCCCTGAATGAAGAAATCAGCCATTTCGAAAAGCGGAAGGTGTTTATTTTAGTGTCCACGGTGATGACCTGGGCGCGGTCCAAACCCCTGGACCCAGTAAGTAGTGTGCTGGCTTTTCCTTTATGCAACATTTCACCCCCGATTCCTTGTAATCTGCACGCGAGAACTTTCTATAGTGGATGGTGTATTCTTACACTTCTGAACCCTACCCCGTAATAAACACTGCAGAGTTCACAGGCTCAAAGAACACTCCATTCTAAGGGGCCACATTGTTTTACATGCCCCTTAGAAGAAAATGCCGCCTAGTCAAGTATAACAATGCTTATCACTTTTTATTTTAAATGTATTGAAAGCCCTCTCTTTTAGACTTATTTAGACCTATATCTTTGTCATATACATTCCTGTGCATACATTAAAAGGAAAAATATAAGCAAAATACGGTGGTTATAGTATTCCCCAAACTTCTTCAAACTCAGAGTCCAGTTTCTCTGAATCACACCTGCATTCTGTCTGTTTTCACACAATAACTTAGTATAAAACCTGAGTCATGTCATTTATTTCTAGGTAGTTTCCTATAAAGCTCATGGTTATCATTTTGCAAAAAACATGGATTCAGAGTCATTCTTCTAGTATTGCTTATTTTCTCCCCTGAGACCAGATTTCCATTTGCTTCTCTGCTCCAGTGCCTCTGTGCCTATGAACTACCTTTTCATCTCAGTGCTGAGTCACACTCTAATCTTTTTAAAGACATCTGCGAAAGGCAATTAGACCAAAATGCATAGTACCTAACTCAGTTTAAGGATGACAGTATGTGCTCAAGGTGACCTGAAGGTGACCCAGGCTCCAGCGAGGACAGCACCGTTGCTTCTTGACTGAAGCATCGGATGCTCCTCTACATTGTGATAAACATGGATGACAAGACACATTCTAATTTCAGAGATGTTAAAATGTGAAAAAAAAAATGCACGTGTTAGACTCAATGGAATACATTATTTATAGTAAGGAAATATTTAGGGATTTATCATACTTACTGCATCAAAGGCCGTTTGTTTGTTTAATTATCTCTCCCTCAGTGGACTGGGAGGTCTTTGAGGGCAGGGACCAGAGGTTTCCTGACCTTTTCCTATAAAGCTCTCCCACCTACTACTCCATTTGGTTGCTATCATCTCAAGGAGCAGGCCAGTCATTTTATTCCTGTTGAGTTCTATCCCTCAAAGAGTCTAGTAAGTGTCTGCTACAAAACAGTCATTGGCCATTTGACTGGACGATCATTTTGCTGGCCTGATCGATCATCATCACTCCTTCAGTTATAAACTAACTTGTACTGACTTAAGCGAAATGGGGATTAATTGACTCATATAACTGGTAAGTCCAATAATGGACTTCAGGCACAGCTGGATCTAGAGGCTTAAAGAGTGTTCTCAGAAATCACCTACTCTTTTTCTCTATTCACCTGCTTCTTTTCCTCTCTGAGTAGGCTTCATTCTCAGGTAAGCTGTCCCCTCCTTCTGGCCCCCAGGAGCTCCCAGGCTTACATCCCTAGAACTTCGAGTGTCTTTTCCATTTTGACCATGTCCCAACCCAGCACTGGAATATGCTGTTTTTCCAGGTCTTAGGTCACAGGCCAAACCCTAAAGCAGTCATTGTGGCCAGGGAAATGTAGAGCTCTGATTGGCCAGACCTGGGATCACGTACCCACTTCTAGAGGCAGGTGTGATCACCCAGCCCTGACCTCGCGTCCAGATTGGCAAGCAACCTTGCCCTCTGCTTCCCATTGGGTTTGGCCAGTGGGAAGCGCCAGTGAAGGATGGGGAAAATGAAAAGAGTGAGGTCACGGTATTACCCCTCCAACTCCTTTCTGCCCAGTTGCTACTGGCCGGCTGAGCCCTTCAACCAAAGTCACTGCTCCTGCCAGGCAGCCCTCTCCACGCTGCTTACCCCCAGGTCCTAATTATCGCTTGCGCCCTCTACACTCTGGGACCTTCGAGCGGTCCAGAGCACCCTGTTACTGACTCCAGGGTATGTGATTTCCCTATACCTGCCCACATCTTTGTAAATAGTCCTATTATTAAACCCTCCTCAAATTACCCACGTTGAGTGTGCCATTTCTTTCATGCTAGGACCCTGACTGATACTTCATGGTTCACTGAAGTCAGCTGAGCTTGTGAAAAGTCATGACTTCATAATGCCACTCAAAAGAGAAAAGTGAATACTAGATTGGGGTAGATGCTGCTGTTTTCCGGTCAGACAGCCATCCTCCTGTCTTCCCATCAGAGTCCTGATTTGTTCAGGTGTCCACGCTGCCCACGAGACCCAGGGAAGGAAGTCTCTATCCCCAGCTCCAGGGGAAAAAATCCTAATTAATTCAAGTGATCCATTGCCTCCTTCCAGTCCAATCTCCAGCAAACAGCTTAAGTGATCTTGTTAAAATATAATTCAGGGATTTCCCTGGTGGCGCAGTGGTTAAGAGTCTGCCTGCTAAATCAGGGGACACGGGTTCTTTCCCTGGTCTGGGCAGATCCCACATGCCACGGAGCGACTAGGCCTGTGCACCACAACTACTGAAGCCCGCACTCCCTAGAGCCCGCGTGCTGCAACTACTGAGCCCATGCACCGCAACTGCTGAAACCCGCGTGCCTGGAGCCCGTGCTCCACAACGGGAGAAGCCACCACAGTGAGAAGCCCATGCACCGCAGCTAAGAGTAGCCCCCGCTCCCCACAACTAGAGAAAGACCCAACGCAGCCAAATAAGTAAAATAAAATATAATTCACATTGTGTTATAGTCCTGCTTAAAATGCTTAAGACCCTTCTATGCTCCTAGAATGAATCTAAACTCCTTTACATGGTCCACAAACCCTGGCAACCTGGCATTGCCTACCCTTTTTTTTTTAAAAGGTTTTTATTTTAAATATTTATTTGGCTGTGCTGGGTCTTAGTTGCGGCACGTGGGATCTTTAGTTGTGGCATGAGGGATCTAGTTCCCTGACCAGGGATCGAACCCAGGCCCCCTGCATTGGGAGCGTGGAGTCTTAAACACTGCACCACCAGGGAAGTCCCCTGGCATTACCTACCTCCTCCTCTACCAATCCCCAGCTTGGCTCCAGTCATTTCAGCCCTTCTTCCCATTTCTCAAATCTGCAATGATTGTTCTACCTCAGGGTCCTCATCCTTGTGTTTCTTCTGCCTCTCTGGTTAATTTTGTGTAAGCCCTGGACTCAGATGCTTTGGGCTGGTTATTTAACTTATACCAATGTGATGTGATTGAAAGGCTCCTGATTGGACTGTATATTTTAGAAATCCTACTCCAAATAGGACCTCTAAATCTGGACGGATTTGGGGGAAATCACTCTGTATCATGGATCTCAGTTTCTCCCTTTGATTCTCCAGGAAGTTTTTATTTAATTGTCCTTCCATGGGAGGAGTGTACAGCAGGGTGAGTTGTGGAGAGACTGAGTGATGAACAGCTCAGTACGCGGGCCCAGCCGCTCCGCGGCATGTGGGATCTTCCCGGACTGGGGCACGAACCCGTGTCCCCTGCATTGGCAGGCGGATTCTTAACCACTGCGCCACCAGGAAACCCACAAACTGATATCTTATCCGATGAAGACAGTTTTTAAAGCCTGAGACAGAAACTTGCACATGGTATGTTCTCATTAATGTGGGATGAATTTTAGGGACAGAGGCAATGTGGAAGAGAGAAAAAACACACATAATTTAGATTTAAAAAATGAGGGCTTCCCTGGTGGCACAGTGGTTAAGAATCCGCCTGCCAATGCAGGGGACACGGGATCGAACCCTGGTTCTGGAAGATCCCACATGCCGCGGAGCAGCTAAGCCTGTGCGCCACAACTACTGAAGCCCGAGCACCTAGAGCCCATGCTCTGCGACAAGAGAAGCCACCGCAATGAGAAGCCCGCGCACCACAGCGAAGAGTGGCCCCCTCTCTCCACAACTAGAGAAAGCCCGCGTGCAGCAAGGAAGACCAAACACAGCCAAAAATAAATTAATTACTTAATTAAAAATAAATAAATAAATAAAAGAACTAAAAACATTTTTTAAGACACATTAAAAAAAAGAAACTACACACATCGCAAGAACTATCAAGAAATGGGTTTTTTAATGCCTTTATGGAATCACAGTGACAACATGTCACTGTACAAAATAAAAGAAGACATTTAAATATTTTATTTTGTTTAAATTAAGTTTAAATGATAGAATCTGGCTAGCTAAAGCATTTTCAAGAAAATTAAATCACTATAAAAATAAGCAGTAGTTTTTAGAATGCTTTATTTGAGCTTAAAGGAACATAGTCTCCCTGGCATCTGTGGGCTTAGCAGTTTCCGTAGCTCTAACACGTGGAGTCTGGTCTTTTCTCTCTCATAGGGTGATTCCGAGATTCCATTTACTGAAGAGGATTATCGAAGAAGAAAACACCATCCTAATTTTCTGGACCACATAAATGCTGAAAAACTGGTTCTCAAGTTAGGGAAAAAGGTAAATCTCGAGTAGTAGAACCTTTAGGGTAAGAAAAGCTCTTTTGGAAGCAGCTTACAATGCACATGGTCAGGACTGTTCCACATACTCTATGTGTATCATGTCAGCTCGCTCCCCACCTCTGTATTTAGTTCCCGCGTCCTTATACCCACAGAGCTCCGAGCGTCAGGCTCCCCCAAAAGGCACTGTCCCAGGTCCTGCCCCACGTTCTTTTCCAGCCCCCTAAGAGGGAAGGCTTGTATGGAGTCCCCAGCAGAGCTCAAGCCCTCACCTCCTAAGGGGTCTGTTGGTCCAAAGAGTCCCTTGGTCCAGAAGAGTCAAAAAGCTGAGAGTGGGAATGGGGAAGAGGGAACCACATTTTCCCTTCTTCCAGACTCTATCTCATTAGTTTCTTACAGCAGCTCTGAAAAGTGCGTATAAACCTCATTTTACAGGGAATTCCCTGCTGGTCCAGTGATTAGGACTCAGCGCTTTCATTGCTGATGGCCTGGGTTCAATCCCTGGTCAGGGAACTAAAATCCCACAAGCCGAGCCGCCAAAATAAATAAATAAAAATAAACTTCATCTTACAAACAAGGAGACAGAAACTTCCAGAGGTTAAGTAATTTGCTCAAGGTCGCATAGCTAGCGTTTGCTGAGCACCGTGCTGAGCGCTTCTTAGCCTCATCTGATCTACTCCTTGCAGCAACTGTCTCGTGTACATACATAATTATTCCCATTTCACAGATGCAGACACTGTGGGAAAGAGCAGAGCTGGGATTCAAACCTGGATCCATCAGATACCAAAGCCTGTGGGTTTTGTTCTTATTTTCTCCTGACTCCAAAACTCCGTCATTCAGTAGAGTTGATCCTGACACATCCGTGTCACTGATTACTGACATGCCTCTAGCTGGGAAGTTCACGTAAACAAAAAGAATAGCTTATTAGCCTTCTGTTGCAGCAAAAGTTATCATTTTGAAATCCATATATTATAAAATTGTTTTATTTCTCTTTAATCAAAATAGATGACAGGAATGCCCTGGTGATGAATAAGTAGTAACAACTAAAAATTATTGAGGGCTTGCTTACCAGGTACCAGGCACTGCGCCAGGTGTATTACTTACAGCACCTCATGTAATCCTCCTATATCTCATATGTAATCCTCACAATTCTGTGAATTTAGTGCTATCATCATCATCCTCATTTAAGTTAGGTAGAATTTATACAGAACCCCTAAACCCCTAGAGGTTCCATCCACTGCATTTTTTCCCATTATCGGAAGACCTACGATAGTGATATGTAATGATAGTTCTAAGATGACACCTAGTGGTCTCAGAGGATATTACAGTAGGAACTTGGTCCTTAAATTCTGTCCTACTAGTAAATGTTTTTATTTTATTAAAAAAATTTTTTTTTACTTGGCAATACAAACACTGTGAGTATAAAATATTTGAAGGAAAAGACATGGGATTAGGCATTCTAGTCCCTTTTCTACCCATTAATTTATGACCTTAGCCAAGTCATTCAACTTTTGGAGTTAAATAAGTAAAATAAAGGGGTTAGACTAGAAAATTAAATTTCTTCCAACTCCAAATCCTACAGCTATATTATTTTATTAAACTTTGAACATTACCCCAAATAGAAAATTCATGATTTCTTCATCATTTATTTCAAATTCACTGATTGAGAAGGCATGATCACACATGCAAAAATAATAGATGTGAATGATAGTCTAAAATGGAGAAATAAGGAATTCCCTGGTAGTCCAGTGGTTAGGACTCTGCACTTCCATTGCAGGGGCCACGGGTTTGACCCCTGGTCTGGGAACTAAGATCCCACAAGCTGTGTGGCACAGCCAAAATAAATAAATAAATTTAATTAAATAGAGAAATAGTGTCATCTTAATATCTTTATTTTATCATAAAAACGTTAAGTATGTCCCATGCTCTAAATTATACGATCAAAATTTAATTTCAAAAAAAAATTTTTTTAAGCCCAAGCTTTCCTAATCACTCTTTTCTGAACAATTAATAAGATAAGGTTGATCTGGCCAACTTGGTCATCTTAGTAACCCTTCTGTAACCTAGTGTTTTTCATCAAATAGGTAGAACCTTGGAAGGAATCATTTAACTCATATCTGTTAAGATCTTGCTATGTAACAGGCACTGTGGCTAAGAGCTGGCCTCACAGCCATGAACAAAACAGATGTGGTCTCTGCCCTCCTGGGGCTGGTTGTCCAGTGTTCATCAACTGTCACCACATTTGCGGTAATCACATTTACATTTACATGCTATATTATAAACACAAGAAGGTGGACCAGTTTAGTTTTTGAGGCAAGTTCATAGGCTTTTTAAATCCTTTGGGGCATTTTCACTTATCACTTTCCCTAGGACAGGTAGGAAAAACCAGGGGACTGGGTCACCTTGTCCTTGCCTCTCTTATCCACTCGTCCAGATGTACAGGAATGTAGATCAATTATGATGATATGGTTCCTCCTCAAAAAGCTCACTCAGAGACCCCAGTTCTCTCATATCAGGGATGAGGGTGTGTGTGGGGGGGATTTTCTGGTCTCTACTTGGGTTCCATCCTCAGTTCATGATTATCTCTTCAACTTACCAACATCCAACCTTCCCAAATCGAATCACAGTGGTGATGGAGGGTGTCTGTATTGATAATTCTACTTCTGACACCAACTACAGCGTTCTAATTGGATGAAGAATTAGCAAGAAGAGGCCAGTCAGAGCACACATATGCTCACAGATCATACTGTCTCAGGTTAGATTAAATCCCCGATGTAATTAACCAAAGATTAAAAATCTCAAGTGGGACGGCTCATGAGTCCAGTGTTTAACGGAACCTAAACAGATCTCTGTGGGTCATTGCACCTTTTATACTTGGACCTCACATTAGCAATACAGAAACAATTGCACCAACCATTGCATGAGTCTCTCTGGATCGTTAAGTTAAACATCATCAAAGCCACGTGGTTATTGGATTATGAGAGTGGAGAGCATCAGAGGAAGAGAATCAGTGCCCAGGTATCCCTAAGTATTACCTCTGCCTTAAGCTTTTCAACATGCCCAAAAGCCTGTTTCTACACAGCGTAGCTGCTAGTACCATGATGACAGTAAAAAATAGTTTGAGTATTGAGGCAAATTCTCCCAGCACCTAAATTACTCCTCCTGGATGAAGGGAACTCCATGTCTATTAATATCCTCCTATTAAGGCCCATCACGAAATTCCTTGGTTCTATGTATGTCCCCTCCCCCACTCGGTAATTAAAGACCATCATGGATGGACAGATTTTTACATCTTCCTTTGCCTTTAGGTGCCCGGCATAGCACTTAAAGGTGGTAAGTCTTCACAATAATAAAGTCTGGCTTTCATTTAATTGAGTCCCAATTAAATTTTAATAGTGGTCAGTGGGGTTGAGTTCCCTGCCTTTTAAGAGATACTCTTTTTGTCCTAAACAGTACATTAGGAGCTTGAAAGAGGTGATGAGACTTACTGAAGTGCTCATTTAAAATAATCATTAAAAATAATCTGATTCAACGTGGTTCATAATAATATATTTAGCTTTTTTCTTGTATTTTATCTAATAGGTCAGAAAATTTGCCACTTACGTAGTTGCTGCCGGACTTCAGTATGGAATGGAAGGAGGCATCTTACATGCTTTTTTTAAGGTATGACTTTTCCATGACTATAACTTTTTTTTTAAGTGTTTTACACTAAGGTTACACAATTCGAAGGTTATGTACTGGCTAGGCCCATTTAATAGCAGAAAGTTAAGGAAAATATGGATGTCCAACATAACTACCTCTTTTTCTTGTATTTCCCACTCTCAGAATAATAAAGAAAAACATGGATCTCCTTTCATTCATGAGGCAAATGTTGATCCAGTGCCTACCATGTACCAGAAACCAGTGTAGATGCTGGGAACACAACATGATAAAGTCCCTGCCCTTGTGGAGCTTACATTCTAGGGGGTGGAGAAGAAGAGCGATAGCTAATGAACAAATTAGCCAGTAAACAGAGTATTTCAGGTGTTGAAAAATAAACTGGAAAACAATGAAGCAGAGAAAGGTAGATAGAGCATGTGGGGCTAGGGTTGGGGGTTAACATGTCTTTATATGATGGTTGAGGAAGGCCTTTCTTTTTTTACTTTATTTTATTTTTATATTTATTTTACTGTAGTATAGTTGATTTACAATGTTGTGTCAATTTCTGCTGTACAGCACAGTGATTCAGATATATATGTATATATATAGATAATCTTTTTCATATTCTTTTCCATTATGGTTAATCACCAGATATTGAATCTAGTTTCCTGTGCTATACGGTGGGACCTTGTTGTTTATCCATTCTGCATATAATAGTTTGCATTTGCTAATCCTAAACTCCCACTCCATCCCTCCCACATGCCTCCTCTCCCTTGGCAACCACAAATCTGTTCTCTATGTCTGTGAGTCTGTTTCTGTTTCGTAGATAAATTCATTTGTGTCATGTTTTAGATTCCACACATAAGTGATATCATATGGTATTTGTCTTTCTCTTTCCGACTTACTTCGCTTAGTATGATCATCTCTAGGTCCATCCATGTTGCTGCAAATGGCATTATTTCATTCTTTTTTATGCCTGAGTAGTATTCCATTGTATATATGTCGCACATCTTTATTCATTCATCTGTCGATGGGCATTGAGGTTGTTTCCACGTCATGGCTATTGTGAATAGTGCTGCTATAAACACAGGGGTGCATGTATCTTTTTGAGTAATAGTTTTGTCTGGATATACGCCCAGGATTGCTGGATCATATGGCAGCTCTAGTTTTAGTTTTTTGAGGAACCTCCGTACTGTTCTCCATAGTGGCTGCACCCATTTACATTCCCACCAACAGTGTAGGAGGGCTCCCTTTTCTCCACACGCTTTCCAGCATTTGTTATATGTAGACTTTTTAGTGATGGCCATTCTGACCAGTGTGAGGTGGTACCTCATTGTAGTTTTGATTTGCATTTCTCTAGTAATTAGTTGAGCATCTTTTCATGTGAGGAAGGTCTTTCTAATGATGTGACATTTGAGCAGACAGTGAAAGGCAATGGGGAGCCAGCTAAGTGGCTTCCTGGGGAAAGGCACTGGGCCCTGCAAGTGCAAAGAACCAAGGCAGGGGCTTCCCTGGTGGCGCAGTGGTTGAGAGTCCGCCTGCCGATGAAGGCGACACGGGTTCGTGCCCCGGTCCGGGAAGATCCCACATGCCGTGGAGCGGCTGGGCCCGTGAGCCGTGGCCGCTGAGCCTGCGTGTCCGGAGCCTGTGCTCCGCAACGGGAGAGGCCACAACAGTGAGAGGCCGGCGTACCAAAAAAAAAGAACCAAGGCAGAAACGTGCTGGCTGGGTTAAGGAGCAGCAAGAAGACCAATGTGGCTGAAAGTGCTGGAGGATGGGGGGTGATGGAGTCAAAGAGGTGATGGAGGAGTCAGATGGATCCCAGCTTCGTAGCCCATTGTGAGGGTTTGGGCTTTTATTCTGAGTGGGTTGGGAAACAGACTATTTTGAGCATAGAAGTGGCCTAATCTGTCTTAAGTTTTCAAGGATAACGCTGTTCTGCTGAGTTGAGAATGTACTGTAGGGGGCCAAGAACAGGGTAGTACCTAAGACCTAGGTGGAAATGGTGGAGACACTGAAGATGTTGGGATTTGGGATGTTTTGAAGATGAAGCCAATGGGATTGGCGCCAAGCTTGGATGTAAGGGTGACAGAAAGAAAGTAAAAATGACTTTAAGGATTTTGGTGCAAGTAACCAGAAGTAGGAAGTTGCCGTTTACTGAGATGGGGAAAACTGGGAAGGGACAGATTAGGGCGAGGTATGCAATCAGTGGGAAGTTCAGCTCAGCTTAGACACGTTGAGTTTGAGATGGCTGACATCCAAGTATCGATACTCAGCAGGGAGGAAGTTGGACGTTGCACTGGAAGGTGGGAGGTGTGTTTGGAGATTATGGAGGTAGTCAGGACTAGAGTTATAACCTTGGAAGCCACCAGCATATGGGTGGAATTTAAAACCACAAGACTGGATGACATCACCTAGAGAATGAGTATGGAGAAGAGAAGAGGTCTGAGGACTGAGTCCTGGGACACTCCTATATTTGGAGATTTACAAGGATATGGGAGGGAGTCGGGAAAGGCAGCTGAGGAGGAGTTCCCAGTGAACCAAGAGGGGAGTGTGGAAAAAGACACGTGAAAAAAGTGTTTCTAAAACGAAATAGTGACCAACCATATCACACACGGCAGATAATCAAGTAAGATGAGACTGGAGGACTGACCTGGATATTTTTGGAATCGGGTAGAACAAAAGCCTGATATGTGTAGGTTCAAGGAGGGAGCACGAAGAGAGGAAGTGGAGATGGTGAGAACAGAGGAGCATTCTGAGAGATTTTACTGTAAAATGGGGCAGAAAAAGAAGGCAGGAGCTAGCAAAAGAAGTTTCAGGAAAGTGTTGGCTGGTTGGTTTTTTAATACAAGAGATATGACAGCTGAAGAGGATGAGCTAAAGAAAGCTCTTTCTCTTTGCCCGTGCTCAGCTACCTTTTGCCTAACTGACCACCGGATGCTGGCCTTCCAGGCCTCTGCCCGGGGCCCTCTTGTCTTCTCCATCTACGCTCTTTCCCTGGGTTGGGCTGTTCAATCCCATGACTGGGGCCAGTGACTCTCAAACATCCGTCTCCAGCGGGACTGCCTCTCCTTAGTCCTCACTCTGCAGATCCATCACCTCAAGCTGGATGTTTCACAAACCCAAACTACATGAGCAATCACCCCCATACCCGCAGCTCCTCCAGGGCCCCGCCCCAGGCAGTTGGACCACCTTCTACCCAGCTGCACCAATCAGAAGCCAACTCCTTCCTCTATCTCATCCATCACAAGATCCCCAGGTCCTCTAGAGACGACCTCCCCAACACCTCCCTTCTCTCCAGCCCAGCGCCTCCAACTCCCCACCCAAAGGCTAGGAAAAACCCTCTCTTGTCCTCACCTGTCATGACCTCCGTCTCTTCATTTAAACTCTTACTTCTCATCATCCCTTCACAAGGCAACCAAAGCAAATCCAGTGATGTCACTTCCCTGCTTAAAACCCTTCAAAGGTTTCCCCAAGTCCAAAATATCTTACAAGATCCAGTGGTCTGCTGTGGCCCCCACTCCTACCTCTTTCACTCTTGAAAAGCAATATAAAATCATCTAGTGCATGACAGTTAAACAGTACCCAGACTACCTATTTATTTACTGAAATATTTAATGAAGGGAAAAGACAAAGGTTTGGACTCTGAAGATCAGGGTTCAAATCCAGTCAAAGGGACTCATCGGAAGTGTAATGTCCCGGAGGATACTTTATGCACTAAGCATTTCATCTACAAACTGACGATCATTACCCCCAGCCAGTGGGGGTAATTTTAAATTTTAATTCTCACTTTCATGAGAATTAAAGACACCGTGCATACTAAAGAATTTTCTTTCTCTACAGATGACCACTAAAGACAGCTGATGACATTATGATTTCTTGAAAAGTATTTCAGCCCTGAGGTTGCACTTTATTTCTCTTAATAGGATTTCATCAGCAACTAAATCTCGTCAGAACTGATTTACAAAACCTCTGGAGGCTATTATTTCATCAGATAGACAGATCTTTTTGGATGCCTCTGACTATGGCTCTGTCTGGGAGCTGTAATAGTCAGACGCACATAACTGGGGAAAACATGCTTTTGCTTTTCTTTCTTTTAGCTAGCTTGGTCGGGTGAGGTCCCTGCATTACCAGTTTTTGGAGATGGAACAAATGTAATTCCAGCAATTCATGTTCTTGATCTAGCAGGGTAAGTATTCTACCAGATATATGACTTCCCGAGAATTAGCTGACTACCGTGTTTGTTTCTCACCGAGTGCTAAGACCCCCACGTGTATTATTGTATTTCTTCTTCACAACGACCCTAAGCAGAAGGTACTTTTATCATCTCCACTTTGCATCTGATGAAATTGTGTCCATCACCTAAAAGCGCCACACTTCTGATAGCAAGTTCAAGTTCACCTTTTAGAAACCTTACCAGCAGAATAGCATGTCTTCCAGTTTGGGAAAAGAACTCTTTATATGCGTTCTGGGGACCTGGTCCTTTGTCCCAGATGAGATTGATATGTCCAGCCCACCAACTTAAATTCTAGAAATTTGTGAACTATAAACCAGAAGCTTTTTTTCTTTTTTTTTTTGGCAATTGTTAAGTGATGCTAACACGTGTTTTTCAGACTCACAGAGTATCCCCAGGTCCCCTTCTCCTTCTTTGCAGACACTGACTTAAACACTAACTCAAAGATAGGGTTCACTTTATTTGCAGTTCATCGCCTGTACCTTTCGAGTTCCAGGGGCTTTATTCTGTCAACCCCTCAGCTCACCCCACAGGAGGGAGCAGCACCTCTCTGAGATTCTTTCTGGTTTCTAGATCCCCCCCTCTTTCTCTCATCCACCAGCCACTATTAAATTAGTCTCAATCCCAAGCAGATTTACAGATTTACTGGGAAACAATGAAGCTTAAACTTCAAGACCCTCCCCTGCATGGGTCCCTTCCACGATCCTAAACTTCATTTTTATTATTGTTCTCAAAGAGGGATTCCCTAAGTTGTCTGAGCTTCAGACTCTACATAAAACCTGGATCTGGGCTTCCCCGGTGGCGCAGTGGTTGCGAGTCTGCCTGCCGATGCGGGGGACGCGGGTTCGTGCCCTGGTCCGGGAAGATCCCACATGCCGCGGAGCGGCTGGGCCCGTGAGCCGTGGCTGCTGGGCCTGCGTATTCGGAGCCCGTGCTCCGCAACGGGAGAGGCCACAGCAGTGAGAGGCCCGCGTACCGCAAAAAAAAAAAAAAAAAAAAACCTAGATCTGCTCCAGCCGACATTGACACTGGACACGGCAGGGCTGACACGGACCCTTTTTTCCTGCAGAGATTTTACATGATTACATTATCAGGTTTTAAAGTTGTGAAAGAATCTTACATTATTAAATTAATTAAATTATTCCCATTACACAAGGACTCGGGGGCCCTTGCGGTAGCATTTTTTTCCAACCAGTTTCTTGAAGACTGTCAACTATTTAACAAAGAAAGAAGCTACAAGAGGAACTGTTCTGTGAAATTAATATAAAACAAATATGAAATGGATATTTAGACAGGTGCGTTTGTTTTATTATCGTTTGACTGAAAAGGAAGCTGAGATGGAGGTAGAAACTACAGGCTTGTGACAGTTTTCCATTCACTATTGTTTCTCTGGAAATTTTTTCATCTGTATTCAAATCCCTGTTCTGCCCCTCACTAGCTGTGTGAATTTGGGAAAGTTGCTTAACCCCTTTGGGTCTGATTTTCTCATTTGTGAGATGCGGATGATAATAGCCTTACCTGAGAGGGTTGTTCTGAGAATTCCGTGGGGTAACACCTGGAAAGCCCAGAGCACAGGCCTGACGGAGTTGAGCCCTCAGACACGTTGGCCATCATTCATAATTAATCCAGGGCAGGAAATCTAAGCCACTCCCTGCTATGTGACTTAAGGAGCCACAGCTTCTGTGAATCTGTGTTTTACTTTGTGAAACACCTTCCCCAAAGCATTGTTTGGGGACTTTAATGAGCCACTGGGTAAGCGGGTTTCATCCACGCAAGTCCTGTCGGGGCTCAGCTACTCTTGTACCTGGGGCGAATCTGGAGCCAGGTGGACCTGGCTTCCAATCCCGGCCCTTCTACCTTCCCATTAGCCCTTCAGCCCAAGAAATGTCACTTAACTCTTCACTAGCTTCCTTCACTGTGGAGTGGGGACCACCATCCCAGCCCTGACCTTGTTGGAAAATAAGATAATTGCTAAATCAGCAAACCTGGCATCTGGTCCATGAGGGTGGCATCCATTGAATTCTATTTACTACATCTCCTTTGTTTATTCCCTCTGGGGGCAATGTTCCCTGGTGGTCTGCAGAGTGATACAGAACGTCATAGACCACGTGCCAAAGTTCCATTACCTGGTGGCTGTGGACGAGTCAGTTCATACTCTGGAAGACCTTGTCAAGGTATAGCCATGTCATCCCAGCCAGACTGGATGGCATCTCTTAAATCATTTTACCCACCCCCCGCCCCGCCAAAGTATTATAATTATGGAATCAGGAGTGCTAACAAGACCGGGGACTCCTAAAATACAATATCCTTAAACCCAAGCTTGCTATTTGTATCTGCAGTATATGTATTGGGAAATTACAACCACAATGTTTTTATCTCCAGTATACGCACAGAGGGGAGCAAAAAAAGTCCACTGTAGGACTCACACACACACAAATCACACACCGCGATACTAAAATCTGTCTGTGAATTGTTCCCCAAAGTACTCATGTGGTCAAGTTCACCAAACCTACTGGCGGCTTCCAGGAGATCTGGGTCTCTGAGGGCCCCCTTTCCTATCTGGGCTGCTCTGGCTAAAGCCACCTGTCACCTTATGGCCCAGCTGGCCCAGCCAGTGCGGCCTTCTCTCGCCCTTTCCCTGGCCACCCCCACTAATTCTTAAGATTCAGCTCAGACATCTTCCTCTGCACCCTCCTGGCTCCATCCCATCTCCCCCATGGGCAAGCCCCTCTTTTCCAGACGCCTAGATCAGACAATACACACAAGCATCTGTCTCTCCCTTTTCAGGCTGGGGGCTGCCTGAGGGCAGAGATCGGGCCTTATTCATCTCTGTGCTCTTTAACCACGTGTGGAAAAAATACACCAGTGAATACCCTCAGTGTTCTCCCCCGTTGCTTTGCAAATTTTTTTTTTTGTATTCAGTTATGTTTATATTCATTTGAGAAATTTTATATTGAAATCTTACAGGTCAACCAAATAATAATTCTATGTTTCTCTAACAGTGCATCAGTAAAAGTACTGGCCCTGGGAAAATCCAGAAAGTACCCAAAGAAAATGCTTTCCTAACAAAGGACTTAACAGTTAGTATATAAGAGATTCTTTTTTTCTACTCTTGTCCTAAAGGTGTTGGTTCTTGAGGGATTTGGAGTCAGAAGACCTGGCTTCCAAGTTCATTTCACCTCCTCCTGCACAGCTGGCCATCTTAGCTATCGCAACTTCCTCTTCACCTCTGTGAGCCTGTTGGTTTCTGTTTTTTCTTTTTTTGAAAACCCTCAGAGGTTGTGGTCAGAAAATGTATTTGAAAGCTGTCTGATGTGTAAAATGCTAGACAAACACTGGGTGTTGCTCTCTTCGGCCTCTTTCAAAAATTCAAACAGGAGGCTGAATTTCTGATTCCATCACAGCAGCGCCGAAAGTACAGTTTTAGTCATACAGTGCATTCTTCCAGCTTGTTTTGGAATATAATATTTTTAGGAATAAATTGCAACAAAACGGTGCATTGGAACATGTTTCTGAAAGAACTGATATCGTTGGTTGCCTCTGAGGAGCAGAACTGGATGGGTGGTGATGGGGACCAAAGGGAGTGCTTTCCCCTCTACTTTTCTTTTTAATTGAAGTATAGTTGATTTCCAGTGTTCTGTTAGTTTCAGGTGTACAGCAAAGTGATTCAGTTATACATATATATATTTTTTTCCAGATTCTTTTCCCTTACAGGTTATTACAAAATACTGAGTAGAGTTCCCTGTACTATACAGTAGGTCCTTGTTGGTTATCTATTTTATATATGGTAGTGTGTATAAGTTTCCCCTATACTTTTTGTTCTTTTGGATTTTGAACCGTGTAATTGCACTACTCAAAAAATAGGTAGTATTAAAATTTGTAAAAAAAAAAAAAAAAAAAAAAGGAAGAAGGAAACCTTCCACTTGGGCTTCTAGTATCTCCCTACTCTTTGAGTTGCTTGTATCACTGTACCAGCCAGGATGCTGCCCGTCACAAGAGAGCAGATGTGAGGGAAGTTTAGGGTCACAGAGTCTCACAGCAGGTGGTCTGTCAAAACTTAGAGCTGCCTTAGTTGACGGCCATCTTTAGTGAATGTGTTCATATTTTTTTCTTCAGTAACTTCAGTGATTTGGGTCTGTTATAACTCTCAAGTGGAAAAAAAAAAAAAAGGACAAATCTCTAATGTTCCTTTATCTCTTAGCAAGAGGATATTGACCATTTACTCGTCAATTTGAGAATGGAAACACTCATTGTGAAGGAAAATTTTAACATTCGATGGTTCGCCCAAGCAGGATTTGTGGAAAATATCAACAGTATCCTCAAAGAGTACAAGCAAAGCAGAAGATTACTGGTAACTATAACCACTTCCTGTGTAAGCTTCTGATTTAAGCAAAGTAAACGAAACTTTTGGTGTAATTACACCAATGAAAGTACTTTTTCAAATGTCTGAATTTCTAAATTCAAGTTCTTTTTCAATCTTTTTTTTTTTTTGGCCACACCACGCAGCTTGCGGGATCCTAATTCCCCAACCAGGGATCAAACCCGTGCCCCCTGCAGTGAAAGCATGGAGTCCTAACCACGGGACCGCCAGGGAATTCCCTCAAGTTCTTTTTCAAATTTGACCTATTGCCCAGGCCAAAAAAATCTACCTCTATATTCTATTGATACTTGCCAACTGAATATTAAAAATTTTTAAGTTGACAGAGATGATTGTTATGCTTAACACGAATTGAACATGATAGGAAGCCCCAGACTGACTGTCACAGAGTTGTCCCTATAAGGGAAAATGTCTGGTACCTTACTGGCCTGCCTTTTTCACCCCGGGTATACATCTGGAAAAGGGTAGGTAGGAGGTGGGGACGTCTGATGATTACTTTGACCTTTTCTTGTTGGCCACGGGATTTGCCAGTCATTTTAATCACCACAACTTTTCATAGATATTCTTATCTACATATATAGACGAGGAAGCCAAGGCTTAGAAGATGGAGCAATTTCTTCAAGGTCTCACAGCTAGTCAGGGATTCAAATTAGCTAAGATGCCAACTTAGCTAGAATGGCCTTACTATGGGAGCCTCCACACACCCGTCTCTGAAATCAGGTAAATGCATCCCTTGCCCACATCTTTGGATTTATCCCAGGGAGGCATTCCAAAGATGAAAGTAAATGTGACAGGAGAAGCCATTTCGAAAGCTATAGTCTATGAGTGACAGGTGCCGTCATAGTTGAATTGCCATCGTGCATGGAAATACTGCGTAAAAGCAAGTAGAATTGCCATTGTATCCTAAGAACAATATTCTCCTGCAAAGCATGCCTTGTTGAGAAGCAGTAAAAGATGTGACACTTTAAAACCTAGAAAGAAAAAATTAAAAAAAAATTTTAAGTAAGTAATTAAAAAAAAAAAAGATGTACCACTTTACAAAAAAAAAAGTGATCGGAGACTTCCCTGGTGGTTCAGTGGTTAAGACTCTGCGCTTGCAGCGCTTCCACTGTAGGGGGCGCGGGTTTGATGCCTGGCTGGAGAACTAAGATCCCACATGCTGTGTGGCACGGCCAAAAAGTTTTTTAAAAAATTAAAAAAAAAAGAAACAATGATCCTTTTAAGCATCTGAGACACCCACGACGGCTCTACTTGGAGGCTGTCCTGAGGCACAGAGCAACCTGAGAGGTTAGACTAGTATTGTCGTTTGTGGGTCAACGTAAAACAACACCCAGTCAGAGTAGAGATGGGACAAGACACCTTAAAGAGACCATACGGTTCCTGATTAGCAAAACTGGACAGGACATGATAGAAGGAGTAAGCATATCTAAAAATTAAACTGAGTCTATCCATCCCTGGGGGCATTGGTCAGCTTGGCAGCATAGAACAGGAAACACGACCAAGGACAATGTAGACAGTGCCACACCAGTGACATCCAGCAAGATGGAGCCTCAAGCCAAGGGCCTCCACAACTCCAGTTCCTTTAGCAAGGCAAAGTCATCCCTGTGCAGAGACAGGTGCATCCAATCACCTTGACCTAATACCATTCAACAGTCCATCCATCCAACTCTCCTTGGTCTGATCAAAGCTCATCAAGCTACCTTCTAAACGTGTCTGCCTTGAGGGGTAAATGTGCCAGACACGTGCACTTGGAGTGTTCTGAGTTCAGTGGCAACCCTACTTCTCATTATAACTGAATAAACTACCATTCTGGTTTTGTACCCGGATGAGGTGAGCTTACCCCAGGAGACAGATCCGCTCTCGGTGTGTGGATGAAACAAGGCACATGAACCTGCCCAGTTGACAGCCGCACAACAGGCCTTGGTGACTGCACCATGCCTATCTCGGAGCCCAGCCCTGTCCATCAAGACTCAGCTCCAGAGATGCTCTCCTGACCGCTGCCACCCACCACTGCCCTCCATCTTGGTCATTGCCATCACCCGGAGAGAGCCTGTCCCTAAGCAGACAGGGTCATTCACGTCCACCACGCCTTACCCAGTACCACTGCAGTAGCCCTGCTCACTCCCTTCACAGCCTTGGCTGCCTCATCTGACAAATAGTAATAATAACAATAGTAGTAGTATTAATAATAATGATAGTAGTAATAATAACAATAACCAACTCTGTGCATGAAATTATGTAGTCTTTAAGCACATGGACACTCTGCCCATGGAAATGCTTTTCAATGGCATGATTTAAATAAAAATTTTTTTTAATTTAAAATTTAAAAAATTTGCCTTGCAAAATACCAGGCTTTAGTTTCACAACTGTTTGGACCATTTTGAAAGAAATGACTATTTGTCACTGATGTTTTTATTTATATTAGAAATAAACATTTGCTCACCAGTTATGAATGTGATGAGCTTCTAGAAACTTTTTTTAAAAATGAGTGTATTTTTCAGATGTAGAGAACAAACGTATGGACACCAAGGGCAGGAAAGCGGGGGGTTCAGGGGTGGGGTGGTGGTGGTGGGATGAACTGGGAGATTGGGATTGACATATATACACTAATATGTATAAGATAGATTAATAAAAAATAAAAGTAAAAAAAATGAGTGTATTTTTAAAAACTAGGATAAATTAACTGTTTTCATTTATTTTTTTATTATTATTTTTTAAATTTTTATTTATTTATTTTTTTGCGTTATGCGGGCCCCTCACTGTTGTGGCCTCTCCCGTTGCGGAGCACAGGCTCCGGACGCGCAGGCTCAGCGGCCATGGCTCACGGGCCCAGCCGCTCCACGGCATGTGGGATCTTCCTGGACCGGGGCACGAACCCGTGTCCCCTGCATTGGCAGGCGGACTCTCAACCACTGTGCCACCAGGGAAGCCCTATTTTTTTTTTAGTTAACTGTTTTTAAAAAGAAAAGTTTAATTAAAGACCAAGTTTAGTCCAGAAACAATGTTCATCAGGCAGTAAATTAAGCACCCTGTATAGTGGACCAGAAATTCTATTTCTCTGCTGTCTTTACAGGAGTAGCACCACAAAGATGAAACTGGTAGCATGTGATGCTTGAGTACTTGGTTCACATCCTGCTGAGTGTCGTGTGCCCCGTGCCCAGCTCAGGGCACGTAGTGGATGCTCATTAAACACCAGGAGGAAGTGACTCTGGGGTCTTGATGGAGGAGTGAGAGTCAGCCTGCAGGATCCCGAGACTTAAAAGGGCCGCGACCCTTGAAATAAAGAACACTGTCTAGCTACAGATGGTTCAGAGCTCCCTGTATGACGCGTATTCTCCTCTTTTAGCCCATCAAGATTTGCATTCTTGGTCCTCCTGCGGTGGGAAAATCCAGCATCGCTGAAGTGTTGTCCAAATACTACAAACTGCATCACATTAAACTGAAGGATGTCATTTCCGAAGCCATAGCAAAACTGGTAACACTTTTAACTACTTTACTGTGAATTTTTATATTTTAAAAATGCTTTGTCTTACTCATAATTAAGAAATCACTAATTTTCCATGGCATATCCTACAAAGAGATTTGTTATTTTAATTGGATTTTGTTGTTGGCTCCATTATGAAAACACAGAAACCCACATGGTTTTCCTCTGGAAGCGTCTTTCATGGGTCGCCCTTAAAATTTAGTCTTTCTCCAGCTATTGCTCAAAATATATCTTGCATTCTCTCTATTGACTGGAACATTTTCATTTGTTTCTTTATTCTTTTTTTTTTAATTGAAGTATAGTTGATGTACAATATTATATAACTTACAGTTGTACAGTGTAGTGATTCACAATTTTTAAAGCTTATACTCCATTTATAGTTATTAAAATGCTTTGTCTACATTCCCCATGTTGTACAATATATCCTTATTGTAGTTTATTTTATACCTAATAGTTTGTACCTCTTAATGCCCTGCCCCCTACCTAGCCCATTTCCCCTTCCGTCTCCTCACCAGTAACCACCAGTTTGTTCTCTACATCTGTGAGTCTGCTTCCTTTTTGTTATATGCACTAGTTTTTTTTTTTTTTTTTTTCCGGTACGCGGGCCTCTCACTTTTGTGGCCCCTCCCGCTGCGGAGCACAGGCTCCGGACGCACAAGCTCAGCGGCCATGGCTCACGGGCCCAGCCGCTCTGCGGCATGTGGGAGCTTCCCGGACCGGGGCACGAACCCGCGTCCCCTGCATCGGCAGGCGGACTCTCAACCACTGCGCCACCAGGGAAGCCCCACTAGTTGTATTTTTAGATGCCACATATAAGTGACGTCACACAGTGTTTGTCTTTCTCTGCCTGGCTTATTTCACTTAGCATAATGCCCTCCAAGTCCATCCATGTTGCTGCAAATGGCAACATTTCATTCATTTTTATGGCTAAGTAGTATTCCATTGTATGTATGTGTATGCGTGTGTGTATATGTATATATACATATACACACCATATCTTGTTTATCCATTTATCTGTTGATGGACAGTTAGTCTGCTTCCATATTTTGGCTACTGTAAATAATGCTGCTATGAACTTTGGGGTGCACATATCTTTTTGAATTAGAGTTTTTGTTTTTTTCGGATATATACCCAGGTTTTTTTTATTCTTGATGTATGTTTCTCAGGGTATTATCAGACCATTTATCAACAGCTTAAAAAAAAAAAGACTATTTTCTTAGTGCAGTTTTAGGTTCACAGCAAAGTTGAGAGGAAGGTACAGAGATTTCCCCTACATCCCTTACCCCTTGCACAGGCAGCCTCCCCCATTATCATTAAACCCCACCAGAGTGGCACATTTGTTACATCAGTGAACTTATATTCACGTACCATATCACCTAAAGTCCGTAGCAGACATTAGGGTTCACTCTTGCTGTTGTACATTCTATGGGTTTGGACAAATGTCTAATGAAATGTGTCCACCATTATAGTATCATACAGAGTAGTTTTCCCTGCCCTGAAAAGTCTCTGTGCTCTGCTGTCCCTCCTTCTCCCTAAATAGCTGCTTTTTATCATTTTATTGGGAATGGTAGGTGCTGAGGTACATTTCCAAAGATGATTATTAAAAGTCTTGATTTCTACAAAATGTGTGTCCCCCAAGTAAGATCCAACCTGATACTTGGAAAAGTGTTGATTCTTTTTTGTTTGTTTGTTTTTGGGCTACATCATGCAGCTTGCAGGATTAGGATTAGTTCCCCAACCAGGGATCCAACCTGGGCCCCCTGCAGTGGAAGCTCGGAGTCCTAACCACTGGACCGCCAGGGAATTCCTAGAAAAGTGTTGATTCTTAAGTAGTTCTGGCGTTAGCACAGAAATAGATTATTCTCCTAAAATAGAGTAAGAAACCCCCCCGAGGCTCTTATCTGTCTTCGTAGATAGATAGACGCATCCTGACCACTTTTGCACAGCTGTCCTTGAGCACCTCCCCTGTTTGGGTACCAGCCTTTTCCAGGATCACTCGCCAGATGATTTATAGCAGCCAATCAACGCAGGGCATCATCTGATTTGAATATCCCTGTGGTATGTAGGAGGCGATCATTACACCTAAGCATGTAGGGGAAGGAGGAGAAGAAGAAGGTGAAGAGGAGGAGGAAGTGGAGACCGTGGAGGATGCTCAGGAGTTCTTGGATGGCATCAAGGAAAGCCTGGAGCACAACGCAGGTAACCGCACAGCACACGGCTGCACTGCTTTTGTAACGGTGGGATTGATTTCCTTGTTATAAAAAACTACTTGTTTGCTATTAAAAGTAAAGTACAGAAATTATAACAACCACACACACACACACACACACACACACACACACACACACACACAAAATCATTCACTATCTCAACCCTGGGGGAAAAAATCCCCATTAATATATATATTTTTTTGCGGTACGCGGGCCTCTCACTGCTGTGGCCTCTCCCGTTGCGGAGCACAGGCTCCGGACGCGCAGGCTCAGCGGCCATGACTCACGGGCCCAGCCGCTCTGCGGCATGTGGGATCTTCCCGGACCGGGGCATGAACCCGCGTCCCCTGCATCGGCAGGCGGACTCTCAACCACTGCGCCACCAGGGAACCCCCCCCCATTAACATTTTGTTGACTATTGGTTATACGATGGGAAAGAATTACCTAAGTTTTAAAACAATCAAATGTGTAGTCATAAATATTTATAAAGCATCAAAAAACATTAATTAAAAGGCAAAGGGCAAATCAGGAAAAAGTATTTGCCACCAATATGACAAAGAGTTAATAGCCTTCATGCATAAAACGCTCCGGCAAACTAATTAGAAAATCATGAAACCCCGAAGAGAAAAAAATGGATGAATAACTTGGACCAATAATTAATTCATTCAGGAAGAAATACAAATAAATAGAAAAATATTCTTGCCCACGGGGTAATTTGAACCAGTTTGTTGAACACTGCATCCCAGTGAGGTGTCCCTTTAAACTCAAGCTCCGGACTCATTCTTTCCCCACCCTTGGATGGAATTTCAGGCTGGTCCCACTGCAGCTCTTAGATAATAAGTAAGTGGGCTCTCTGTTTATTCATGCTTTCAGAAGTCCATTCCAATCACAAACTAAGTTTTGAACTGAGATGTCTTTAAGGGAGCTTGCCACCCATCAGGAAAGCAGTCAGCAGCAGTTATGAGAAAAATAAAACCATTTCATTTTTACAGCTAGATAGTTGAGAACCTCCATCAAACTGGTAATACTGGCATTGGCTATAAACCAGTCCAACGTGTAAGCAAGTTTGGACTCTGACTCAGTGGAGAATTTCCCCCCCTCCCATCCTATCAAGCACATCTGGTTTCCTGCCTCTTACTTTTCCCATCTTGCTGGTGGCTGTCTCTGATCCTCCAGGGTTGAGCTGGGGCCAGTCGGGGTCAGGGAAGAAGGACAGAGGTACAAACTGGCCCTCCCCCTGAGGACCGCCACTGCATTCCCCTGGGGCCCCCCCCGCTCTGGACTGCCCTCCCCTCTCGGGTCTTCTGGCACCCCACCCTTTGTCCCTCAAGGCGTAGTCTTAGACCCAGCTGCTCTTCGTCAGGAGTAATCCCTTCACACCCTCCTCTGAAGTCCTGTTTACCCCTTTTCCTCTCCTTCCCCCAGGCCACTCCAATCTAGTTTATGGAGTGGAGAAAATGTTTTTGTCTGCATACACTGAGCATTCACTTAAACCAGCTCATCATCTGAGTCTGGGTTTCTGCTTTTGTGTGGGCTGGGCCAGGAGGATGTGGAATTTGGAATCCCAGATCAATGGCCCAGAGGAAAAGGTACGCAGAAAACGCAGATCAACACTTTGAGATATGACACTGCCCCTGCCTCGCCTGTGACACTGGGGAATCACTATCTTGGTTTTAGAGTTTAATAGCATCCTGGCTCCTACCTTTTGGGAGAGGGGAAAAAACAAAATAAGACACTCCATTGTGAGGACACCTGTGGAAGGAAGTCTAGCAAGGCCACACGAAAGGGCAGGGGACTGGGAGTTTTAGGAATCCACAGGTGAACATGGCCACGTGTACATACGCTGTAAGCCTGGGGCGTAGGGCCAGAAACAAACACGGGACAGCATTTACTGACAGGAACATATAACTGGTCTCTGCAAGGACCCAAAAGTCTTGTCCAAGGACTTCGTGTAACAGGATGACGTGAAGTACTGACTGGGCTCTTTTCACGTCCAGGGAGGTGACCACACAGAACAAGAATTATGGCTGAGAGCAGTCACTGCGTCACCCAAGTTCAAGAAGGGCCTGTCCTTGGCAGCAGAGTCTGTTCTTCCCGCAGATGCAAGAGAGGCCAAACTGGGTCAGCAGCCTCTGTCTTCAGAGGGGAACGGGGAAGGAGACAAACCTGCCTACTGTCAGTATGCCCTCCCACCCACTTCCTACAAGATGGCGATGGTGCAGTCAGTCCCCTTTAACCTTAGGAAAGTACTTTTTTTCTTCAAGTTTGTCCCAAACTCCTTCCTATTCATATTTACCTGAAACTAGAAACACGGACCCCGGTCATGTTTAAACAAAATAACACCTGTGAACCCATGGCATTAACCTATGTAGAAATTTCACAGAACGAGGACGCAGAGGTTAGCACACTTCTCCCTCCCGTGAACCAATGTGTCATCATGTGATTCTAAGGAGTCCAGCAGGACAGATCTCACAATCCCACAGTGAGACACCTCCGTATCCTCTTCTATTCATGATTCCACTCCCGTCGGCCCCTGACCATTCAGCTAAACTAGGGACTCGGTGAATGCACTAGAATGCACGGAATCCCACTGGTTGGTGGGATTCCAGGTGATCATTGAACCAGTCTTTCAACTTTTCTGTGAGTTTGAAAATGAAAAGTTGGGGAGGGGGATGTATGTGAATGTATCAACTTTTATGTCGATAGCATCGTGTCTCTACTGTGTGTGGATTATTTTAAAAACCCTGGTTGCAGCTATCTGTTTTTAAACTAAGTTTTAGTAATTATGAATATGCATTAATATTAGCATTTTAAACATTACTGTTATTTGAAAGGCAGACTTAACATTTAAAAAAAAGAAGAAGAAGCAGTGTGGTGTTTTAAAGGCCATCCAGCAGGGCTGTGCTCGTTCACTTTAAAACGGAAGTGACCATCCCCTTCCGAGATGCTCAACGCCACCGGCCAAGATCACGAGTGTATCTCCAGGAGGTCACAGTTCTCTGGAAAAAGGCGCTTGGGCTTGGCCCTTTGCGTACTCACATTCCATAGTTATCATAAACTGCCGCTCAAGCTCCCTTCTGGCGTAATGAACACTTATTTCTAAAACAAACAAATGAACGGCAAAGCTCACTGCCTGAAATAAACCAAAGGATGCCTTGGAGGGGGCCAAAGCTAGATTTCCGAGTATGTGCCTTTCCTTACCAACGAAGCTTTTGAAAATTGAAGATAGAATGTTTAAATAAAAATTGTCTTTTGATATTAGTGTATCCCTCAGTAGGGCTCAGTAGTTGCGGCACATGGGCTCCAGAGCGCATGGGCTCAGTAGTTGCGGCACACAGGCTCTCTAGTTGTGGGGTGCGGGCTCAGTTGCCCCATGGCATGTGGGAGCTTAGTTCCCAGACCAGGGATTGAACCTGAATCCCTTGCATTGGAAGCCGGATTCTTAACCACTGGACAACCAGGGAAGTCCCCCCTTGACATTTTTAAAATGTGGGTTTAGGGACTTCCCTGGAGGTCCAGTGGTTAGGACTCTGCACTTCCACTGCAGGGGGCATGGGTTTGATTCCTGGTTGGGGAACTAAGATCTCGCATGCACTGCGTGGCGGAAAAAAAAAAAACAAGAAAAGAATGTGACTTTATTTCTTTACAGCATTTTGAACCTTCCTGAGAAGTAACATCAAATCATTTTGAGGAATTTCATTATGTTAAATAACACCTTTGATTATTTTTTTTGTCTCTGCCATAATATTTAAATTTCTGAAAGACACAGTTATTTTCTGAATCAGTTACTGCCTAATGATTCGTGTGGCAATGAAAGGTAGAAGAAAGGAGAGGTGTTTTAATGAGATCATTTTACTGTCATTAACAGAGTAATAAAAAGAGACCCCAAATTATTTTATATTGTAGACCCACCAATAAACTGAAAGTATAGTGCTACCCTAGAAAGAGCTTTGGAGATCAATTTCTCAAACTCGTCAAGCTTGTATTGCTGTAATGTATACACTAAGCCATGTAAGGGCAGGGCTGTGTCTTGGGAATGATAGCTGTTCAACAATTACATGATAGATGAATATTTTGGAGGAGTTACATCATATTGTCTTGGAAACACTGTGATAGTTTTAGAACAAACTCCTCCAAGCAACTGCAGGAACCCTGTGCCCATGGCTGGAGAGGGAACTGTCCAGTGGGGTGAAGGTCTGCAATGCCCACTGGAAAAGGCAGGGAAGAGGGGGCCACGCTCCTTTCTGCAGCCTTAAAGAGAACAGTGCCTTTAAGGGTCAAGATCAAGGTTGATTCTTATTCAAATGTAGCAAATATTTATTGGGCACCTACTATTAATAAATTGTGTGTAGGGAATTCCCTGACGGTCCAGTGATTAGGACTCTGGGGTTTCACTGCCTGAGGGCCATGGTTAGATCCCTGGTCAGGGAACTAAGATCCCACAAGCCGTGCGGTGCAGCCAAAATAAAAAATAAAAATAAATCATGTGGCATCAGCACGCATGAATACTATCCCACCGAATTCTCACAACAGAAGCATTTATTATCACGTATTAAGGTTATAGAAGCATATATCAAAACAGAATTGAGTAAATCCTGCTGGCAAGTGAGAACACCCTGGATTCCTCCAATTACTCCTCATTCAACTTCAACCAAAAGTTGTGACCACGGAAGAACATTCTGGAAGCGCAGACATAAGCATCCGATTCTGTTCTTTCCTGCAGACAGGCTCACTGGGTTCTCCTACTTTATTGGGCATGAGAGTTCATGTGTTGTGCTCAAAATACAAAACCACATATTTTTCACTTTAATGCAAAAATAAGAGATTTTCAATAGTAATTTTGACTACACAAGAATTTTTGAGATCACTTTACTTTTTAAATTTTTTTTAACATCTTTATTGGAGTATAATTGCTTTACAATGGTGTGTTAGTTTCTGCTTTATAACAAAGTGAATCAGTTATACATATACATATGTCCCCATGTCTCTTCCCTCTTGCGTCTCCTTCCCTCCCACCCTCCCTATCCCACCCCTCTAGGTGGTCACAAAGCACCGAGCTGATCTCCCTGTGCTATGCGACTGCTTCCCACTAGCTAGCTATTTCACGTTTGGTAGTGTATATATGTCCATGCCACTCTCTCACTTTGTCACAGCTTACCCTTCCCCCTCCCCATATCCTCAAGTCCATTCTCAAGTAGGTCTGCATCTTTTTTCCCGTCTTGCCCCTAGGTTCTTCATGAACGTTTTTTTTTTTTTAGATTCCGTATATATGTGTTAGCATATGGTATTTGTTTTTCTCCTTCTGACTTACTTCACTCCGTATGACAGACTCTAGGCCCATCCACCTCCCTACAAATAACTCAATTTAGTTATGTAGAATGTGACTGCACAGTAATATTTTTTTTCTTTTTATTAGGTCGACTAGAAGATGAATATATAATTAGATTTATAAGAGAAAAGCTAAAATCCATGCCTTGCAAGAATCAAGGTTACATTTTGGATGGATTCCCAAAGACCTATGATCAAGCCAAAGACCTGTTCAACCGTAAGTGTGGGTGTTACCTTTATTTTGAATGTTTACATTCAAATAAGTCACAGCTTTATTGTTCAGAGTAACAGTAGTCACAATTAAAATAAACAAAAAAATCGGAGCGACTATACCTAAAATGCAGGCTTTCCTAGTTATGGCTAGTTTTCATTAGTGACTACTAGTTAAAATATTTAATTATTTTAAAAATAATTTTATTTATTTATTTATTGGCTGGGGCCGTTCTTAGTTGCAGCATGCGGACTTCTTAGTTGCGGCATGCATGCAAGATCTAGTTCTCCAACCAGAGATCGACCCAGGCCCCCTGCATTGGGAGTGTGGAGTCTTAACCACTGGACCACCAGGGAAGTCCCAAAGTATTTAAATTTTTTTGCACAATCCTTAGTAATAATATGTAATAAACTTGACAATGTATATTTTGTTTTACCAGAAGAAGAGGAAGAGGAAGAGGAAGAAGCCAGAGGCAAAAGGTTTCCCTGTGATAAATTAATCATACCTGGTAAGTTTAAAAGACTTCTCCAAGGTCATATTTAAAGGAATGCCATTTGATATCTCTTTTGTACCAAAACAATCCTTTTGATGTGAATAAAATACCTTTTGTTTGTTTGTTTTAGGAACAAAGTGAAATGATACACTTAAAATCAAACTTCCAAGCTAAAGAATTCACTGGGGGTAAATATCAGGGATATTAAAATTCTCAAATGGACAGCAGTCCCTTTGAGAGCATTCATTTCTGCTGTTCCTTCCTGTAAGAGAGCAAAAGATTAGCCAATCTGTTGGTGCCCTGACTTTTTTTTTTTCTGTATTTAAAAAAAATTGAGGTATAGTTAATTTACAATATTATATAAGTTTCAGGTGTACAACATAGTCATTCACAAGTTTTAAAGATTATACTCCATTTGTAGTTATTATAAAATATTGGCTCTATTCCCTGTGCTGTACAGTGTCTTGGCTTCTGAGTCAGTTGGCAAGACCCCCAGGGACTAGATCACTGCCCCTCCTTTCTGTTCTGCTTCAGGTGCTAGCCACGCCATAATCTTTTCTGGAGGACATTCAGAATCCAGAACTGGGGCTTCCCTGGTGGCGCAGTGGTTGAGAGTCCGCCTGCCGATGCAGGGGACACGGGTTCGTGCCCCGGTCCGGGAAGATCCCACATGCCGCGGAGCGGCTGGGCCCGTGAGTCATGGCCGCTGAGCCTGCGCGTCCGGAGCCTGTGCTCCGCAACGGGAGAGGCCACAGCAGTGAGAGGCCCACGTACAGAAAAAAAAAAAAAAGAATCCAGAATTGAGGCTGGGCAGGAAAAAGCTGCTTGGTTCCCTAACTCCACAGCAAGTTTATCCTATTACATATTTACACAGAGCTTTCACAACATACCCTTGAAAGAGAAATATAAACAACTTATTCCACAAAAAAGGATTTGCTGAGCAGGCATTTCTTGTGACTTTGCCATGAACTTTAAAGGTTTTTTTTCTTTTTTTATCAGTTTGCATGAGGTTTAATCAAGTTTTGATCATATGGTAAATACAAGAACAGCTATTTTCAGGAACTTAGCCTAAGGCTGTGACTCGGAAGGGCCTGCTTGCTCACCGTGTCAAAGTCCCCAGGAGAGTCGGTTCACAGCTGTAATCCTCTCCTGCCCCTGGTCCAGGCACAGCTTGTGATGAAGCTTCTGGAAGCAGAGACCATCAGAGAGCAGTCATCCTCAGGGATGGATATTTACCATTTGCCTGAGGCAGGAACATGAAATGCCGGAGGAATGGGCCGTCTTAGGTTTCCTATTAATTTATGTGTTTGCCTCAGAAAAAGTTAAAAAGTAAAGTTGATTAGTCTAAATAACCAGGTCTGTCCAGTTTATGAGAGCTGATCACTTCTGGGCGACAGTCATTCATTGCAAACCCCGTAGTAAATCCTCCCGTTCCCCCTGAGGCAGCTGGATAAAATTCACCCCAACCCAACATCTGTCATGCACCAGGCACCACACAAGATGGGAGCTTATTGAGCCTTTCCACGAGCCTGTGAGGTAGGAATTACTCCCATGTTTACTTGATCCAGAGCCTGAAGCCCAGAGACTAATGCAAGTCAGCTTCGCTGGTAAACGGCAGGGCTTGGATTCAAACTCAGGTCTTCTCATGCCACTGCCTCCAAAAACCAGAATGAATGAAACCCCTCCCTAAGATAAGAAAATGGAAACGCAGGAGGTAAAATGGTGCATTATTCTTAGTCCTGATCCCCTGGGCTGCCCTCTCTGTCGGATGCGGTCCAAACATGTCTAAGATGTAATCTCTTTGGAATGTTTAGTCTGTTCTTTTCAATTAGCCTCTTTCTAGAAATTGTCATTATTTTCTATCTTCCTGAAAGAAATCAGATCATTGTCTCATTTGTGCTGCGGGATTTTAGTTTGTGGCAGTGACTGAGACACGTGAGGCTAATGCCATTGAAAGAAGAAGTTATTACTCACATTTCCCCAGAGAAGGAAGTGTGGCAACCATGCAGGGCCACGTGGGGAAGCACCAGGCTTGGTCAGGAGGAGGGGAAAGTCGAGGACACAGCCTTTCTTGGGGTTTCCATGGGAAAGGCAAAGCAGGGCAGAGTAAACAGCTTTTTTAGAGGATTGACTAGTGTGAGTAGTTGCAGTGGGCTTTGGTCTCTAGTTGCCTGGTCCTGGCCCTGGGATGAGTTAAGGCAGGAGAAATATTGGTTTGTTATCTGAGTTATATAAAGGGCGTGGTTGGCTCGCATATGTGAGGCGTGCTCTCATTTCAAATGAATTGTTTACTATCTTCAGAGGTAGCCCTGGGAGGGGCATTCTCTCCCTAGGTCTGTAAGCAAAAACATCATAAGATACAGAAAATAAAAAGCATGCTTAATATCAGCATCAGTGCTTGATTTGAATGATGAAACATTTGATTGTACAGTAATTCAGTCCTAGGTGGTATTATCTCTCATTGATAAATCATTGCATTTTATCACTGTTAGCGTATATCCATTTTGATTCTTTTCAGATCTGTTAGTTGAAGGAGACAAGTTGAAAGCTATACCTATGTGATGAATATGGAAAAATGTGTTAAGACATAGATTTTTCACATGGCTCCAGATAGACCTCTTTGTCGTATACAATCTCACCAGCAGAAATCCATTCCTTGTATCTACAGTCAGCCAGTTCAAGGACAGTAGATGTCCTGAATCATTATCTTGAGACACTGCAAAATCTTGAAGTTCTTTCTGAATCACAAAAGAGAAAGGACTTTAAAAAATATATCATCTAGTGGGAAATATATTTCATCATATTAAAACTCTGAAAATTAGAAGCCAAGTATATCACTTATTATTTGCAATATTTTATTAACTAGAATCTTCATCCCCCCCAATCACTGGAAAAAAAGATATAGTACTACATCATGAAATGCTTAGATTATGAACAGAATTATTAAGTTTTGATCTACATGTCTTAGATCATAGAGCTTAAATAGATTCAATTTCTGGTGAATTTATTGACATAATTTCAATTTAAGTACTGTACCAGCATGTGGGGCTCCAGATGTCTCCTTTCTTTTGAAAAATATAGCTACTCGTGCAAATCAAATGGTGAAGGATGAGCATTGAAATTAAAGTAAAATAGGTCAGAAGAGTGGTCATATCAGACAATGGTCATGAGTTTATAGGATCTTATTCCGTAAGCTCTGTCCTCAGCCTTTGTTTTCACTATTTGCTTTCACACGAAGCAGATGAAGTTCACACATGTTCCACGCCCCCTGGTCAGCACCACACTATGGACTCTACCCGATACACTTATTTTTCTCACCCACTCAAGAAAGCTTATTAGAATGCAGTTAAGTGAGAATGGCATTTTTATGTGGCAAACCAATCCAATTTTAGAATAAAAATTAAATCAGTCCCAAGCTTTGCCAGGCTCTTATAGGCAGCAAGTTATTTTCGATACACCTGGTTACTGATCTGGGCGCCAGGGTACTCTGGTCCTGCTGAGAACAGCTGAGAACAGTAACTCGCCTAGAAAGCTTGTTACACAGATCTACACTTTAATTATTCACTCATTCATTCATTCACTCCACAAATATCCACTGAATTTGTGCTAGGCACTGGAGAAACAGCTGCTCTTACAGTTTAAAAGAAAATTGCAGGTGGGTGAAATGATCACTGTCATTAATATGATCCGTGTATCAAATATTCGATAAGCGTTGGCCATGTTTTACTGACCATAGATGTTTCATAGCCCATGGCATGAAGTGAGGGAAGAGCTCAACTCATGGAAAATTAAAATCCCAGGGGAGTCTCTATTTTTATTAAGTTGGCGAATCAGCCATGAAGGTATTTCCCTTATAGCCTTGAGTCTCTTTGGGAGCCTGTGATATTGTACTGGAAAAGTGACAAGATGATGACAGGTATCATAGGGTTATTAGAGATTTGCATTTACAATTTCTGCTGTTTTTATTTAAAATAAAAAGAAGAAGGAAGGAAGGAAAGCAGAAGGGAAGGGAGGAAGGAAGGGAAAGAAAAATAATAGATCTCACAAAATGCCCACTGATTGGGCTTCACAGTGTGGTCTCTGGAAGCATGGGTGATTGGCATGCATCTGTCCTCCATGAGAGGCAGCAAGGCGGCCAACTTGTCAGGCCCTTTGCCGTGACAGGAGATCCCACCTGGTAACCAGACATTCGGTCGAGCAGTGGCCCGTCCACCAGCACATGCTTGCAAGCTCCGCAGTCACGGTGTTAACTCACGAGCTTCTCCTTCTCTCCAGAATTCGTTTGTTCGCTGGATGCCTCAGATGAGTTCCTCAAGGAGCGGGTGATGAATCTCCCCGAGAGCATCGTGGCGGGGACCCACTACAGCCAGGGCCAGTTCCTCCGGGCTCTGAGCAGCTACCGGGACAGGAACACTGAAGATGAGACTGTCCTCAACTACTTTGACGAACTTGAAATCTATCCGATACATATTGGTACAAAATAAACTCAAGGATAAACTGCAAGTGGAGCAGGGCTGCCCGGTGTCAGGACCCCCGGCCAACTGCGTGCACGCTTTCATAGGGCTGGGGGAGGGCGGGTCAGTGTAACCGTGTGCCCGGGGCCTGGGAAGTCACAGGATAAGACAGAGGAGTTGTCTACTTGAGGATTTGGTGGTGTGGCGGGTGTTATTGTCATATGAAAACATGCGGATATATTATGAAGTTGAATACCAAATTGGCATTTTTTAATTTATTTTTAATTTTTTACCAAATTGGCTTTTTTTTTTTTTTTTGCGGTACGTGGGCCTCTCACTGCTGTGGCCTCTCCTGTTGCGGAGCACAGTCTCCGGACGCGCAGGCTCAGCGGCCATGGCTCACGGGCCCAGCCGCTCTGCGGCATGTGGGATCTTCCCGGACTGGGGCACGAACCCGTGTCCCCTGCATCGGCAGGCGGACTCTCAACCACTGCGCCACCAGGGAAGCCCCCAAATTGGCATTTTTTAAAGGGCACTTCAAAGATATGTGGTTTGCTGCCAGCTGCTTTGGGCCATTTCCCCAGTGTCCTTGGGGGCAGCGTCCTGTCCCCCTAGCATTGCAGGACACTGGTGCTCTTCACAGAGCCGCTCCTGGCCTTTAAGACCAGCCAGCTGGCCCCTTAGCTACTCAGAAATCAAATAGCTCTTCATCGTATTCCTCCTGTTTCCCGTAAACACTTAACTCAGGGCTGAGCACCCAGCAAGCAGCCAGTGAATATGATCTCTCATCAGCCTCACCTCCGCCATCATCGTCACTGCCTCCAAATCCAATCTGCTGTAGCTGTTTCTCCTCCCCTTGGCTTGATGGGCCCCTGAACTTCCTTTCTGATTTTCTGGGTCTTGACACCTCTTCTTTGGGTTTGGTGAGAAACTGCTAGCCTGGTGGAAGCTTAGCAGCCAGGCTGATCTTTGGGATCTCCCGAGGCCTCTCTTCATCCCCCAGAACCAGCTGAGACAGCATCTGGATCCTGGAGTCCTGGGAGGCTTAGAGCTCCTCCACTCCTCCCCTGCCCTCCCCCCTCCTTTTCCTTCTCCTTCTTTTGGTCTTAATATTGACATTAGTCACATATTCTGGAGTTTGGACTTTTTTCTATTCGAGTAGGCTAACTGAAACAGTTAATTTTTTATGAATTGGAAATGTATCCTAGGGATTTGCCTGGTGATCCAGTGGTTAAGACTCCGTGTTTCCACTGCAGGGGGCATGGGTTCGATCCCTGGTCTTGTCCGGGAACTAAGATCCCGCATGCCGGGTGGTGCGGCCAAAAAATTAAAATAAAATAAAATAAAATAATAATCCCAGAATCAGGACTTCCCTGGTGGTGCAGTGCTTAAGAATCCGTCTGCCAATGCAGGGAACATGGTTCGATCCCTGGTCCGGGAAGATCACACATGCCGCGGAGCAGCTAAGCCCGTGCGCTACAACTACTGAGCCTGTGCTCTAGAGCCCATGAGCCACAACTACTGAAGCCCTCGCACCTAGAGCCCGTGCTCGGCAACAAGAGAAGCTAACGCAATGAGAAGCCTGCGCACCGCAACGAAGAGTAGCCCCAGCTCGCTGCAACTAGAGAAAAGCCCATGTGCAGCAATGAAGACCCAAAGCGGCCAAAATAAATTAAAAAAAAAAAAAAAGTGTCCCAGAATCATTGATTCTCAGAAACAGAAAACAAAAGAAACCTGGAGGTCACCCAGCCCAGCCTCCAAGTACAGGACTTCCTTCTGTGGAAACCCCCAAGTGAAGTGCCCCAGTCTCTGCTTGAATGCTTCCCGGGGTGGAGAACTCATTCCTTTTGAGGAGGTCCACACGCCCATCCATCCATTCAAATCAGCGGTGACCGTCACAGCTCAGACCTGAGCCCCAGTCTTGCTCCCTGTGACCCCCAGAGACCAGTCTGATATTTGCCAGTGAGACCAGAAATTCTAAACTGTGCTGGTAACTAGAAAAGGAAACACTCATATGGTAATTTACGCAATCTACCATCACAAGATTATACTAATAGAATTTTCCCAAAAATGGATTCAGAATAGATTGCAGGCAGGACCAGATTATATATTTTTTTAAATTTATTTTTGGCTGCATTGGGTCTTCCTTGCTGCACACGGGCTTTCTCTAGTTGCAGTGCGCGGGCTTCTCATTGGTGGCTTCTCTTGTTGCAGAGCACAGGCTTTAGGCACGTGGGCTTCAGTGGTTGCAGCACGTGGGCTCAGTAGTTGTGGCGCACGGGCTTAGTTGCTCCGCGGCATGTGGGATCTTCCCGGATCATAGCTCGAACCCGTGTCCCCAGCACTGGTAGGCGGATTCTTAACCTCTGCACCCCCAGGGAAGCCCCAGGACCAGATTATAAATGTCTGTATTGCTCTCTTCCTCTCTTCTGGTTTTTAAAGATGTAGGAAAACTCGAAGACGCTCAGAACAGACTTGCTATCAAACAGCTCATCAAAGAGATTGGGGAGCCTCGCAATTATGGTTTAACGGATGAAGAAAAGGCAGAAGAGGAGCGGCGGGCTGCTGAGGAACGGCTGGCCAAGGAGGCCATGGAGGAGGCAGAGCGACAGCACAAGGAGGCTGCGGAGATGGCAGAGAAGATCGCTCGCTGGGAGGAGTGGGTGAGTGTGTGCACACGCGTCGGGGCGGGGGAGTGGGTGGGGGATGGGGGCTGGGGGCTGGCAAGACCATTCCGGCCTCTCGCGCTTCCCATCCGGCTAATAGAGAAATGTCTCGGAAATACCCCAAACAAATTTTTGTTGTTTTTTTGTTTTTGTTTGTTTTGTCACATGTACCATTTTTTTTTCTTTTTTTAAAATTTCTTTCATATGTACCATTTTTTAAAAGATGCCCCGGTCTTTTGCTTAGGGTAAATAACAAGGATAATAACAGCTAGCCATTGACATAGCATTAACAATACACATCGTTGTAAGTGTGCCATTTGCTGCCTGTCAACCTGGTGATTTCATCTGGTTTTCCTCCATTTACCCATCCAACTTGGGTGGTCAGCCTCATTCTACCCTTCTTCTCCAAATCACTGAGTCTTATCAATTCTGCCTCCTAAAACAGCACTCACATCCACCTGCAGGGCTCCCTTCTCCTGACCAGGGTGCCAGAATGATGTGATGCCTTCTGGCAGGTCTCCCCAGCTCCACCCTCCATCTCCAGTCTGTTTCCCTGCTGCTGCCAGGTGATCCTTCTAAAATACAGATCTAGGCTTCCCTGGTGGTGCAGTGGTCAAGAATCCGCCTGCCAACGCAGGGGACACGGGTTTGAGCCCTGGTCCGGGAAGATCCCACATGCCACGGAGCAACTAAGCCCGTGCACCACAACTACTGAGCCTGCACGCCTAGAGCCCATGCTCCGCAACGAGAGAAGCCACTGCAGTGAGAAAATGGCGCACTGCCACAAAGAGTAGCCCCCGCTCGCCGCAGCTAGAAAGACCCAATGCAGTCAAAAATAAATAAATAATTAAATAAATTTATTTAAAAAAAACAAAAAATAAAATACAGATCTGGACTTCCCTGGCAGTCCAGTGGTTAAGACTCCATGCTCCCAATGCAGGGGGCACAGGTTCCATCCCTCATCGGGGGAGATCCCACATGCCTCTTGGCGGGGCCAAAAAAAAAGAAAGATACAGATTCAGCACGTCCATTCTCTGTTTAAACGCTTCACAGGCTGTTCATCGCTGTTCGATGAAAGTCCAAACTCCTTACCATGGCCCCCAAGGTCCTCTGTGACCTGGCTGCCTCTGACATCTCCGTGCATTTAAATAAAGTTCCATCTGTGTGATTAACTTCTTCCCTTGCTTCAAGTCTTTGCTAAAAGTCATCTTTCTAATGAGGCCTTTCCTGGACACCATATTTAAAATTTCAGCACCCGCCCCACTGCATAACACGTCCTATCCCTTTCTATACTTTTAAATTTCCCTCTTGGGACTTCCCTGGAGGCCCCATGGTGAAGGCTCCTCGTTTCCCGATGCAGGGGACACAGGTTCAATTCCCTAGTGGGGGAACTAAGATCCTGCATGCCAAAAAAACACAAAAACAAAAAAAATAGATTTCCCTCTTTGCATTTATTCTACCTAAGGCAGTAAATGTATTTTATATCTTTATCTTGTTTCTTGTCTTTTGGCTGCACATTTAACTAATGTCCATGGCCAGGAGTGGGCCGGACTGATGGGCTTAAGTCCCACCCAATCCACTAGGCTGAGAAGGGAGATTTCTCAAAGGAAATCTGGAATTATTAGTCCTGAGAGAGGGGGGCTGTATGCTGAGCATAACACAAGTCCACCAGATCAATACCTTCGAGAGTTTCTACTAGCACTTTTTTTATTTTTTTTTGGCTGCGTTGGGTCTTCGTTGCTGCGCGCAGGCTTTCTCTAGTTGCGGCGAGCGGGGGCTACTCCTCATTGAGGTGCGCGGGCTTCTCATTGCTGTGGCTCCTCTCTTGTTGCAGAGCACAGGCTCTAGAGTGCGCGGGCTTCAGTAGTTGTGGCGTGCAGGCTTAGTTTCTCTGCGGCATGTGGGATCTTCCCCAACCAGGGCTCGAACCCATGTCCCCTGCATTGGCAGGTGGATTCTTAACCACTGGGCCACCAGGGAAGTCCCTATTAGCACTTCTATGATTCTGTGATCCTTCCTTCCTTCCTTCCTTCCTTCCTTCCTTCCTTCCTCTTTCTTTCCTTCTTTCTTCCTTCCTCCCTTTCTTTCTCTCTTTCTTTCTTTCTTTCTCTCTTTCTCTCTTTCTCTCACTTTGCTTCATCTGGGCAGCTAGAAATTATTTTGGTTTAAGAAGTGAGGTAGGATCATCATCATCATTATCATCATCACCATCATCATCATCATATCATCAGCATCATCTTTTTGCCTGTCCTAGAGGGATTTGGATTGCCTAAGTAATTAAGAAAGTGAACATACTAGAGAATGGACTTGAGGATATGGGGGGGGAAGGGTAAGCTGTGACAAAGTGAGAGAGTGGCATGGACATATATACACTACCAAAGGTAAAATAGATAGCTAGTGGGAAGCAGCTGCATAGCACAGGGAGATCAGCTTGGTGCTTTGTGACCACCTAGAGGGGTGGGATAGGGAGGGTGGGAGGGAGGGAGACACAAGAGGGAAGAGATATGGGAACATATGTATATGTATAACTGATTCACTTTGTTATAAAGCAGAAACTAACACACCATTGTAAAGCAATTATACTCCAATAAAGATGTTGAAAAAGAAAAGAAAGTGAACAAAAGGGGTGATTAATAAAGATAAATCATGCTGGAAAAAAGAAAAAAAGAAGTGAAGTAGGGGTCCAGTTTATTATTTTCTATATGACTAGGCAGTTGTTAAAACACCACTTACATATTTTCCCTGTCAATTGGAAATACCATCTTTATCATAACATGATGAACATTTATAGCAGTATCTACTTCTAGTGCACTCTGGGGTGAGTCGTATGAAACCGTTCTTCTTTTTCCATCTATTTATTGCACCCCCAAATGTTCTATTTGTAGAGTAAACGACTAGAGGAAGTTAAAAGAGAAGAAAAAGAATTACTGGAGGCCCAGTCTATTCCCTTGAGAAACTATTTAATGACCCACGTCATGCCAACGCTTATGCAAGGTCTGAATGAGTGTTGTAAGATCAGACCCGATGATCCTGTTGATTTTCTGGTAAGAGATTGAAGGCTTTTTTTTAATATCAATTTGAAAATAAAATATACCCAAATCTAAATGAAAAGCCAGTTGAGACAGAGAAATTGTGTGTCTGGTTATTTGGGAAATAGCCTCTGACACCTTCATCACATTTTATAATAAGATTTTTGTTACTCATTTCAAAGAAAAAATTTGTGCACTTTCATTTTTAAATTGTAAACATTAATAGTACAAATTAATGTACTATTAATTCTAAATTAATAGTACATTCTAAATTGTTGACTTTTTTTTCTTTTTTCTCAATTACAGGCAGAGTATCTTTTCAAGAACAATCCTGAAATGCAGTGAAATTTTAAAGATCTCATGTCATATACTTTTACAGAGCTGGAGATGACTTTAACATTGTAATTTGAAAAATTTCTTTAAAAAATGATTTTCTGGTTTTGGGGAAATTCTTTTTTTCTCCCTGCAAACAAATATTTTATTAAGTAGATTCATTATAAAAAGCTCTATGGCAACGAGTCACTACTTCATTAAAACCATATTTTGAGAGGTAAATTGTTAAAGTATCTGTGCATAGCTCATGGGATAAATATTGATTTAATATTTCATTCTTTGTCTGAGTATTCTGTACACTAATGTTTATAGTAATTTAATTTATAGCATGAAGAAAATCAGACTATGTATTATTCTAACATGTAAGCTAATGAATTTATGTGATTTGTTATGTCCCCAATACTAGTGGTGTTAGAAACGGAAATAAATTAGAACAGTTTATGCTTTTTGAGTCACAGTAAGTCAGACATGTTTGTTTTCTGCAAGGTTGCTTTTTGAGTTCAAGGTCAGCACCCAACCTATGAGTCAGAGAGAATTCTAAACTGCTTGGTAGAAAGACTCATGTAACAAGATGAATAATTTTTCATATCTGCGATAATTAGAAAGTTGCTAAATATTTTTAACCAACTAACTTTACCACTATGGCCTTTTCAGCTCTAAAAATCCTATAATTCCCAGAATGACACTGGATGAGAAATCAGTTTAGGTTGATCTTAATGGCATATATATTTCATTTCTTTAAATAATGAAATCTGAATATAACTGCACTCTTTTTGTGTGTGGCAAAATACACACAACATAAATTTACCATTGCAACCATGTTAAGGTGTACAGTTCGGTGGCACTAAGTACATTCATGATACTGTCCACTCATCACCACCATCTAGCTCCAGAACTTTTCCATCACCCCAGTTGGAAGCCCTGTACCCATTAATCAGTCAGTCCCCATTATCCGCTCCCCTCAAGCTCCTAGCAAACACTAATCTGCTTCCTGTCTCTATGGATTTGTCTAATTGGGATATTTTATATAAATGCAATCATGCAATTTGTGGCCTTCTTTCACTTAGCATGTTTTCAAAGTTCATTCATGTTGTAGCATCTATCAGTACTTCATTCCTTTTTATGGCTGAAAAATATTCCACTGTACAGATAGACCATATTTCGTTTAATCATTCACGTGTTGATGGACAGTTAAGTTGTTTCCACCTTTTGGCTGTTGTGAATAGAGCGGCTATGAACATTTGAGTACAGCTTCCTGTTTGAACCCCTGTTGTCAATTTTCGGTAGAAACCTAGGAGTGGAAATATCATCATACGGTAATTCTGTATGGGGAACCACCAGACGAGTGGGTGTGTAGCAGTACCACGTTGTAACTAAGCATCTTTTCATGTGCTGGCTGACCAGTTGTGTATCTTCTTTGGAGAAATCTATACTCGAGTCCTTTGCTCACTTTTTATTTGGGTTGCCTTTTTGTTACTGAATTGTAAGAGTTCTTTATATATTCTGGATAGAAGACCCTTATCAGATATGTGATTGGCAAATATTTCCTCCCATTCTGTGGCTTGTCTTTTCACTCTCTTGATAATGCCCTTTAATGCACAAAAACTTTAAATTTTGATGAAGTCAATTTAGCTATTTTTCCTTTACTTCACTGCACTATTTTTGATCCTTATTTTAATCGAAAACACTAAGTAACTAAAGAGAATACCTTTTGGACAGTTTGAAATCACTGGTCTTTATAATAGTTACATTTTCAGGCCTTCAGTGTGGTTACATCTGGTGACCTTGCTTCTCAGTTCACTGAGAAAACCCAAGCAACCGAAAGAGAACTTCTACATCCTCCCACTGCAAACCTACCCCTGCCTTCCCTTCTGCTGCAGAGAACGGTCTGTGCTCCCACCTAAGATCAACCTGTGCCCTGAATCCCACCGCTTCTCACATAGTCCAATTCTTCTCCTGTAATCCTCCCTTCTCTCCCACAGCTTGAGTTTTCCCTCTCCTCTGGATCATCGCCCTTAGCTTCAAACTTATTCTCCTACTAACTCCCATACGTCAAAACAAGACAAGACAAAAACCCAACTCAAATGAAAAATCCCTCCTAGACCTCCACATCTTCCTCCAACCACGGGCCCAAAATTCCTGTCCTCCTTACAGCCAGGTTACCAGTGACGTCCACATTTCCAAACCTAATTGTTAGTTCTCAGTCCTCATCTTCCTTGCCCTCTCCGATCATCTGACACATTTGATCATTTCCTCCTGAAACCCTCTCTTCCCCTCACCTGAACGTCTAACAGCCCCTCGAACTTTAGCATAGCCAGTCTAGCTGCAGATCCCTGTCTTCCTTCCCCTCACCTGCTGCTCCCACAATTTCCAATCTCAGGTATTGGCAACTCCATCCTTCCAGCCGCTCAGGCCCTAAACTGTGGAGGCATCCCTGGTTCTTTTCTTATTCTCTTACCCCATATTCCATGCATCAGTGCGTCACATTGGCCCAACTTTCAAAACATATCCGAAGTCTGTCTGCTTCTTACCCCTCCAACATTACTGTCCTGGCCTGCTCCTTTCTGTGACTTCTTTCAACATCCCAACAGGGGAATCTTGTTAAAACACAAGTCAGATCTGCTTAAAGCCCCCCCAGTGCCTTCCGATCTCACACGGATGGGGAGGCAAAGTCCTGACCTGGGCCTTCGAGGCCTGATACAGTCTGACCCCTCGTGACCTCATTGCCCCCTCACTAAAATCCTCATTGCCAAGTGCACTCCGTGTTGGGGCCTCGGCCTGGAAAACTTGGCTCCCACATATCCACATAGCTCACCCTCACTTCATCCGCGGCTCAGCTCAAATATCACCTCCTCAGAGAGGCCCCCCAGATTGTCCTCCCAATGACATCCCACGCTGTTCCTTTTCTCTGCTGACACTTGACATCATTTTATATGCCCATGTACTTATTGTCTATATCCCTCACTAAAATGTAGCCTCCACGGAGGCAGGGATTTTGTTTTGTTTTTCTGTCTCTCTACAGACTAAAAAATTGCATAGCACATGGTAGAGGTACGATAAATATCAGTGCATGAAGCTGTTTAGCTGAAATTTTGCTACACAGCTATGTTTTTTATAACTAAATCAAATCTCTAGTTATTCAACAAAGTCCGTAGTCTATTTACATTTCTATATGGCTGTGACAGAACACTTAAGTAACTCTGAGGGTCACCAAGATGCTTCACTAAGTGGCATCAATTTTGGTGAATTCACTATGGAGTCTGGCCCTCAGCCATGCAAGTTTAGAAGAGTGATCTCAGTAGCGTTTAAGGATAGATAGGACCCTGAGACGCTGACATGTCTTAACAAATCTCCTAAGAGACCAGCAGAGAAGACAGAGTACCAATTTATTTACAATGAGAAACATAGTTGAGTGAGCTGAGACTGGCACCCGCTTCAGCAGTACATTCTCTTCTTGGAAGCAGGTTATAGCAGAAGCCAAATGATCAGAAGTGCTTGGTGAATGCAAAACCAAGACAAGGCATGAGTGCAGGCTGGCTTGATAGATCCATGCCTGCCGTGCCGGCCAAGCTGCTCTAGTCCTTGCCGACAAGATGCGCTTTCCCAGACGTCGTTTGGATGGGCAGCGATGATGTTTACCCCTGTGACTCCCCTTGACATGTTCTTGTTTCAGATATATTAATATATTCACTCTCCCAGGTCTTTGTAGGTTAGGAGGCATTTACTTTCTTTAAGGTGACTTTTCATATTTCTGGTTTGATCCATTGTGTCATTTTATAATTAGGCTCTCTGAAGTCAATTCCTGCCTCCCCCCCCAAATCTGAGTAGGCCAGCTTGTCACTGCTAAGCCTCCTCTGTATATACCTGTAATTTTTTTAAATTGAAGTATAGTTTATTTACAATGTTGTGTTAGTTTCGGGTGTACAGTAAAGTGATTCAGTTATACATACATATATATCTATTTTTTTTTCAGATTCTTCTCCCTATAGGTTATTACAGAATACTGAGTATAATTCCCTGTGCTGTACAGTATGTCCTATATACCTGTAATTTTGATAGACATCATTATATATACCTACATTTTAGATAAGCATATTCCTATATTACTTATAAAGAGCTGGTATCATTTACAATAACATAGCTAGGGACAAGCTAAGAAAGATGTATAAGTCCTCTACATTGAAAATTTAAAAACACTGCTGATAGTAATTAAAAGTGAAATAAATGGAGTGATACACTGTTTTTTTAAAAATATTTATTTATTTACGTGGCTGCGTCAGGTCTTAATTGCAGCACGTGGGATCTTCGTTGTGGCATGCAGGGTCTTTTGTTGCAGTACGTGGGCTTCTCTCTAGTTGTGGTGCACGGGCTCCAGAACGCAAGGGCTTCGTAGTTGTGGTGCTGGGCCTTATTTGCCCCACAGCATGTGGGATCTTAGTTCCCTGACCAGGGATCGAACCTGCGTCCCCTGCATTGGAAGGCGGATTCTTAACCACTGGACCACCAGGGAAGTCCCGAGATATACTGTTAATGGCTTGTAAAGCTCAATATATATATATATATATTTTTTGCGGTACGCGGGCCTCTCACTGTTGTGGCCTCTCCCGTTGCGGAGCACAGGCTCCGGACGCGCAGGCTCAGCAGCCGTGGCTCACAAGGGCCCAGCTGCTCCGCAGCATGTGGGATCCTCCCGGACCGGGGCACGAACCCGTGTCCCCTGCATCGGCAGGCGGACTCTCAACCACTGCGCCACCAGGGAAGCCCCGAAAGCTCAATAGTTTTAATACTTCAATTTTTCTCCAAAATGATCTGTAGAGTCAATGCAGTCCCAATCAAAATCCCAGTGTGTTCCTTCCTTCCTTCCTTCCTCCCTCCCTCCCTCCCTCTCTCTCTCTCTTTTTGGTAGAAATTGATCATCTGTTTCTGAAATATATATGGTAATGCAAAGGACCTAGAATATAGAATAGTCTAGACAGTTTTGAGGAACAGCAAACCTGGAAGACTTCACTCTAAATATTAAGATTTATTATAAAGCTACAGTAATTAAGACAGACACATAGATCAATCGAACAGAATAAGGAGTCCAGAAACAGATCCACATATTTACAATCACTTGACTTACAACACAGGCCCTATTGCAATTCAATGGGGAAAGTATGGTCTTGTCAATAAATTCTGCAGGTCATTAGGAGATCTATATATTAAAAACAAATAAACAACCCCCCCCAAATAAAAACACCTTGACCTCTACCTCACAGCGTATATAAAATTACTTTGAGATGGATCTTAGACCAAAATGTGAAAGCCAGAATAATAAAGCTTCTAGAATAGAATAAAACATAAGAGGAATTCTTCGTAACCCTGGAGTGGGCAAAGATTTCTCAAGACAACATTAAGAGTGAAAAGACAAGCCTCAGAATGGGGAAGATATTTGCAATACATACAAATGACAGAGGTCTTGTACTCAGAATATGTTAAAAACTCCTACAAGTCAATAAGACTGAAAACTCAATTTAAAGGTAGGCAGAAGACTTGAGTATCCACTCCATGAAAGGGAATATCCAAATGATCAATCAGCATATTGAAAAAGGCTGAAAGTCATTAATCATCAGAGAAATACAAATGAAAACTACAATAAGATTCCGTTATGATACTACTCTTTGGCCAAAATTAAATGAACTGATAACACCAAGTGTTGATGAGGATGTGGAGCAACTGGAACCCACCTATAGAGTGGAATATAGATTGGTGCTCTCACTTTGAAAACCATTTGGGAGGACTTAATAAAGTCAAATATGGGTATACACATGACCCAGCAATTCCATTCCTGGGTATATACCCAAGACTGCTTGTATCTTCAAAAAGACACGTACAAAAATGTTCAGAGCAGCATTACTCACAAAAGCCCCAAACTAGAAACAACCAAAATGTCCATGAATAGGAGAAAGACATGCTGTGGTATCTACAATAGGAGAAAGATGTATCATCGTAGTATAGAGTACCACATTGAAATGAAAAAGAGTGACTCTTACCTCTGACAACATGAAGAATCTTACAGATGAAATGTTGAGTGAAGGAAGTTAGATACAAGGGTAAATACTGTATCTGAAGTTGAAAACCAGATACGACTAGTCCATAGTGGACTAGTCAGAAGAGTGATTAACAGGTAATGGTGGTGTTGGTGGCAATAGAGGGTTATCCACTGGGAGGAAGCCTGCTGGGAGACTGGACGTTTTCTACATCTTGATTTAAGTGATAATTACATTGGCGTGTACCTGGATAAAACTTCATTCCACTAAGTAGGGAGTGCTACAGAGATGGGGAACAAGTACAGATGCCTTAGTATTTGTAAACTTTACTGTATAAGTCGTACTTTAATAATCTTTTAAAAAGGAGTTGGTACTCTACCTTAAAAAATACTAAAGTATACTATGTTTCCTTAAAGTTAAAAAAATAACAAACCCAGAAACTCTTCCTTAAAATATGGATTTGTTCATAGAGTTCCTTAGATCCACTTCAGGAAAGAAAAATACCAGTTGAATACCCATAAAATTTGTTTGGAGTACTTTATATTAAAAAAAAAGGAAGTTAATCAAAACACCATTCAAATTCTTTATTTAGAGTGTATTTGGGAGTGGCACAAAGTCAGTTTAATTGGTATGGCAGGCAAGACATCCCCCAGTGCTCTCTGCCTGCAGGCAGAGAGGGCTCCCAGGTACTGAAAGCGAGTGAGGCCTGGGCACGGAGGCCTCCTTTTGTCCACCATTTCTTACAGGCAAGACTCCAGCCTCCGTGACCTTCCCTGAGTTCTTCCAAAGGGCAGATTTGAACAGTTGCTAATCAAGGAAGGAGCAGCCGAGAAACCACCTGAGGCAAGATTAAAGGGACCAGAGAAGCTCATCAAGATTAAGAGACAAGGGACTTCCCTCCTGGCGCAGTGGTAAGAATCTGCCTGCCAAGGCAAGGGACACGGGTTCGAGCCCTGGTCCGGGAAGATCCCACATGCTGCGGAGCAACTAAGCCATTGCGCCACAACTGCTGAGCCTGCACTCTAGAGCCCGTGAGCCACAACTGCTGAGCCTGCGCTCTAGAGCCCGCGAGCCACAACTGCTGAGCCTGCGCTCTAGAGCCCGCGAGCCACAACTGCTGAGCCCGTGTGCTGCAGCTACTGAAGCCAGCGTGCCTAGAGCCCGTCCTCCGCAACAAGAGAAGCCACCGCAACACAACTAGAGAAAGTCCGCACATAGCAACAAAGACCCAATGCAGCCAACAAAAAAAAAAAACCACAAAAGATTAAGAGAAGACCACCTGACACGAGATTAAGGGAGTGCAAGCCATGCTCACGCTCGAATCTTGTCAGATAAACCCTTTATCAAACCCTCTGGGGTTGGGACACATAGCTTTTCGAGGCAGAAGCCTGGTGTGTCCCCCTTTGCCTGGCAAAGCAATAAAGCTATTCTTTTCTACTTCACCCAAAACTCTGTCTCCAGGATTTGATTTGGCACCGGTATACAGAGAGGCCAAGCTTTTGGTAACACTTCCTTACATGCAAATGATAGAAGACATGTTCTTCAAAACATCAACATCTAAAAGAGGAATGAGAATTTAATAAAAAGACAGCTCATGAGTACAGAACTATTAGATGGAAGTGCTTATGTTATTATTTTGACTTTAGTGACTCATAAGTCTGCTTTTTGATTGGAATTTTTTTTCCTTTTTTTTTGGCCACACCAGACAGCATGCGGGATCTTAGTTCCCCCACCAGGGATCAAACCCACCCCCGCTGCAGTGGACGCACAGAATCTTAACCACTGGACCACGAGGGAAGTCCCTGATTGAAATTTTTAAAAAGTATGCACCATTAGTAGCCAAATGAGTCATTATAGTTTATTATTCGGATAAAAATCTCCGTATAATACAGTATCTCCAACGATCACCTCCTAAATGACACTGAAACAATCCAGGTAGTTCCCAATATGTGAAGAGATTCAAAAACATTTTCTGTGCATTTTTGTGATTTGCATGCACTGTGGTCCTAAGAGACCCAGTCTAGAAATCTTCCCACCATTTATGACATTGTTGTGTGGAAAATGCAATGTGAATACTTCAGACATCAGTAGAAAACATCTGCCCCTTCTCTTAGCTGCTGGTGGAAAGCAGGCCCTGGGGCAGGGCAAAGTCTGCAGCTATAAAGCAGCCTCAGCAGCAGCTGGAGGGAGTGGGCAGGGACTCTAAGAACATGTACGGCAAGGCTACCACACGTGGATATTGTCTTAACCAAAACACTGGTAACTGGCTTTATTTCACTCTCCACTTTCCTTGGCTCAAATTGTATCCTTAATTGGGTTCTAAACGTTGGGGATTTGTGACCACCTAGCTCGTTACGCATTTGTGAAACAGGAGTTGGGTCAGATTGTAGTGGCCAGGTGTATGTAAGGCCCTTCCAGAACTGAAACGGGATTCCGAAATATGAGCAAGTTGCTTTCGGAGTTTAGAATCTCTGTTTCCAGCCCTGACTTCTCTCCTCAGCTCCTGGAGTATGTTTTCAATAGCCTCAGAGACTTTTCGGAAGGTCCCACAAGCACTTCAGAATCAACCCATATCAAACCACTCTCACAACCTCATCCCCGTGCCCCGTTATCCTCTTGTTTCCTATTTCATTTAATCCCCCCCCCCACCCCGGCCAGAACCTTCGTAATCATCTTTGTCTTCTTCCTCCCCTCCCCTCTTGAAACTAGGATTAACCACATTGCCTAAATCTCTCTCAAATTGGTCCCTTCTTTTTTATTTCAAGCTTCATCATCTCTTACCTGAATATGGCAAGAGCCACCTCATCTTTCCTCCAACTTCAAAACATCTGGCAGTTCACAGCATATTTTTTAAAAAATTTTATTTTATTTATTTTTGGCTGCGTTGGGTCTTCGTTGTTGCATGCGGGCTTTCTCTAGTTGTGGAGAGCGGGGGCTACTCTTCGTTGCAGTGTGTGGGCTACCCTTTGTTGCGGTGGCTTCTCTTGTTGCAGAGCACGGGCTCTAGAGTGCGCCGGCTTCAGTAGTTGTGGCGTAAGGGTATAGTTGCTCCGCGGTATGTGGGAATCTTCCTGGATCAGGGCTCAAACCGTGTCCCCTGCATTGGCAGTCAGATTCTTAACCACTGCGCCACCAGGGAAGTTCCTGTCTGGGAAGTTCAAATTGATTCCCTACCCTTTTATCTTCCCACAAATATCAATGTAATCTTCCCGTTTTAAAACTTCCAATGTCTTCCCCATTCACAAAAAGATAAAATCCAAATCTCTCAGAAAGGCTTCAGGTCTCAGGTCAAAGATCAGCTCCTCTGAGAGGCCTAGTTTGACCACCGTATCTAAAGTTGAACTGCCCCGTAATTTTATCATCTGATTTATTTTATTCATGGTTCTTATTACAATCTATAATTCCCTTACCTCTTCAAGTGTTTATCTGCTCCCACCCCACAGAATCTAAGTGGGACAGTGTTAGTATTTGACAATCATCAGTGCCTATCTTTATGAGCAATTTTTAAGACCATAGCTTTAATATTTTTTTGATTCCACTGGACCTCAGATTTTCAAAAATTTTGACAGGTCTATTGCTGGGCCCCCACCTAAAGCCACAAGAGGGTAAGGGAATAAGTAGAATTGAGAATCAAATACAAGTCTGTCTCCAGATCATTGCTGTTCCGTAGAAATGATGGGCACATACATAATTAAAATTTTTCTAGTAGCCACATTTTAAAAAGTAAAAAGGAACAGTTGAAATTTTCACATTTTCTTTAATGCACTATATCCAAAACACAATATAAAAAAATTGTCAGTGAGGTATTTCATTCTTTTGTTCATAGTAAGATCTCTGAAATGTGCGCGTGATTTGAACTTACATCTTAAATGAACGAGCCTCATTTCAAGTGCCGGCAAGCCGCATGTGACAAATGGCTACCTTATTGGACAATGCGGGTTTGGATCCTGTGCTTTTCCCACTGAGCCCCTCATTAGTCCTAGAACGCTAGTCCCACTAGACTTTCTGTGAAAAAATGGAAATCTTTTGTCAAATTTCCTGAAGAGTTACAAGTGCATATTTAAAGAATTTAGAACTTTAACTTTCCCATATGTGATGCCCCCCTTTCCCTCCATTAATCTTCTGTGTGACACTTTGGAACGCGTTCCATATTCGAAGAGGGAAAGAATATCAGAGTCAAATCAGTCTCAGGTATTCTTTATTCAACTTTTGCTGGAGGTGTGCAGGTAACTCCCAGGTCCCACCCCACGGAGAGAAGGGGTTGCAAAACACAACCTCAGGGAAACTATGGGCGAAACGGCCTTTGCTATTATCCCAAGGCTTACTGCCACCTACGTTTCTACTGAATGACAGCTTTACAGTGAGTTCCAGTGCACCAACTGTTAGAAATAAATTTAGCTCCTGTTCTCGAATCTGCTGTCATCACAATCCTATCCAGCAAATTTATTCATTCAACAGATATTTCCTGAGCGCCTGTGTACACCTCAGTGGACAGAACAACTCCAAAGCTCCGTGCCGGGGAAACCGAGTTTAGCGGGTAAGGCGGGAGTCCTAGTGACGTCTCTGCGCCCTCTGTCCCCCGCAGTGCCAAGCACCCTTATTGCATTATCACATTAAATAGGCGCCACTACCCTAGGAAGCAGGCATTACTCTCACTTTGCAAAAAATAAGAGGTTGAGTAACCTGTTACAACCCAGTGTCCCCGTGCTGAGCCCAGCGCCCGGGTCACGCGTGGGCGCCTCGGTCCCCTCCAAGCGCCTCCACCGACGCGGTCCGAGGGGAAGCGCAGCCGCCGCGACCTCGGGCGGAGAGAACGGCGGGACCTCACAATGCACCGGAAGCGGCCCCTCTCCGGGGCCTTCCTCGCGCCGTCCGGGCTGCATCGCCCCCATCGGCGACAAGAGCGGCCCGGCAGGAGGGACACCCCCGAGCCCAGAGCCTCCCAATCGGATACCTCCCATACCCGCTACGTGTGCCGCGGAAGCCCGACACAACTGCGGCGGAAGCCGCCGGAGCGCCTGCCGGCGCACGAACTACCCTTCCCGTGAGGCTTCGCGGCGGGCCGGGCGGCTGCTGCGCAGGCGCACGCATAGCGTGGGTAGCGGCGTCAGCGGTTCTAGAACGTTGCTGTGGTAGCGCTCGGGCGCCATGTTAGGACGAAGGGGAAGGAGGAGAAGCGCCTAAAGCGGCGGGAGCGGGTGCGGGAGTGGGGTTGGACCCAGGGCTGAGGCAGGCCCCCCCCCTCCCTCCCGCCTCAGTGGATCATGCCCAGGGCGGCAGCGGCGGCGGTTGCGGGGGGGAAGTGACTGGGCGGTGCCGGCGCCGGAGACGATGCCGTTGTAAGTGATTTGTATTCTGTTTTCTCTCGCACGCCGGCGGGGCCTTGGGGGCGTCGGGGGAGGGGAGGGGGGAGGGGGGCGCGCGAGCCGGGCCCTCGCCCCGAGGGGAGGCGGGCGGGACTGGGGCTCTTCCTGTTTCCTCTCCCACTCGCCGCCGCACTTCCCCTTGTGTTCGGTTCCCGCTTCCCCCCACCCCTTCCTGGCTTCGGCGGCTGTCGGGCCGGGGGCCTTCCCCTTCCGGAAGGGCCGGAGGAGCTTCTAACCTTACTGCTCCCGCTCCTCCGCCTCGTCCGATAAAAGAAAGGGGGGGGGGGAACCCGGTGCCTAGCTGCCGGGGAGGAAGGCCCTGCTCCTCGCGGGGTCTGCACACGGGGTTCGGGCTCGTCCCCCGGCGCCTCTCGGGCTCGTTTCGCTGCTTCTGTTCCCGGCCTAGCTCTCCCTCACGTTTCTTAGATGCCCACTTCGTACGCCAGTGTTAACCCACTTCCGCGTCCCAGCCTGCCTGAGCGCGAGTTAAAAGCCCAGTTTTGAGCGTCGAGTCCAGCTGTTCGAACATCCCCTCCCCCCGCCTCCGTTTCCTCCAGCCTTTCGGCTGCCAGGAGAGGGGCACTTTCCCGGGTGCCCCCCGTCGAAAGGCGTTGCGTTACGTGTTGCTCTCCCGGTTTTGTTTCGATAGGGTCGCCGGATTTCATCTTGCTTCCGTCTTTCCATGTGCAGTGATACTTTCTGTTCTTCTGATGGTAGACTTTGTCTTATTGTAGTCCATCTGTGCCTTCTAATCTCACTAGGCCTGTATCTTATACTTTTTTCCCCTTGTTGGGTATTTTAAAGAAGTTTTCCTTTTCTTTTCTCTCTCAAAGAATGGGATGTAACTTGAGAACTCATTGTTGATCGAAAGATTACAGCCTTTTTTTCTGCGTGTATACAGCAGAGTAGAGGCCTAAATCGTGAGACTGCATTTCTTCCATTTTTGAAGATTCAAGGGTGAGAGATGGGGGGCCGAGTTCTCTTTGTAGCCCCGAAGCGTGTAATTGACCCTTGAAGTTTTACTTGAACGCAGAATAAAGATTTTGGGGTTTCTAACGGTCACCTTACGCTTATTTTATTTTTTTTTAAGTAAAAACACCTTTTCTGCAAATATCACTGATTATAGTTTTACTGTTTTAATTATGTATGTGTATATGTGTGTATGTCTCTGTTTACAGGTGAGGCTCTAAGTTTGAAACAGGCTTTAAAGACATCTGTCCCATTTTACACGATATTTTAAAAAGGAATTTCATGCTCCTTCCTTCTCACCCACTCTAGTCATTTTGTTAAGAGGCCTATCAACATAGTATTTCTGTAATGAGGATATTTGTTAATTTTAATTAAATATAGCAGACCTAAAATCTTATAAGATGCAAGGTCCCTGTTAATTGAATCATACTTTTATGGAACAATGAAAAGGGTTACTAGGAGAACCGAGTCTAAGCAAGATTTTTGTGGCATTTTTCAATTCAGCAGCAATTAAAGTAAACCTAAATGTTTGCAGTAATGCCATGTGACTTCTTTGTGTTAGCTCACATTTTATTGCTGTTTCTGATAATCATGTCAGTATTAAAAATTGATCAGTAATAGGAAATGTATGCCTTAAAGGGCTTTAATGAAGAAATAATTTATGTCTTTTTAGAAATTAAAAGTTCTTTTATACCTGCTTTTTCCCAGCATGCTTTGAGGAAGGGAGGTATACCTTTCCTTTAAAGACCTAAGTGCTTCCCATTCTTTGGAAGTTAGTGCAGATGTTTAAAATGGAAGACAAAGTGAAGGCAGCAGAGTCTCACACACGGATATTGTCTTTCTAGTGTGTTTCTTGAAATGTGAACAATATGGCCAGTTTTTCATTAGCTTTTCTCTTACTGTTAACCCTATGTGTACTATAGTCCTTTTAAAGTAAACTAAAAGACCATAGACTGCCTAGTTAAGTAGGCCTTTTTTCTCATTAGTTTGCTTTCTTTGTTTTTCATGTTCTGGTGTCATTAATTTTATTTCTTTGATGTTTTGAATTGTGATTTCCAGACTGTATTGTGTTTGACTTCCACTTTCCTGTTTGGTGTGGCTGTTAAGTCTGTGTGTGTGGGTGGGGGGGTTAAGGTATAGGTAAATTGTCAGAATGGATGAAATCAAAACAGATTACTGAAGTTACGTCGTTAGAAAACATTGTGAGCAGGTCTCCATATATTGTCCAAAAGCATATGTAATTGCATATATAGTTTTGAAAAGCTGGTATGGTTTAAGAGCCATGGTGATTAAGCTTCCAAAATTTTGGTAGTCTTAGGATCTGTTAATACCAGATTTCTCATGGTGGTACTATTCACATTTTAGGCTGATAATTCTGTCCTGTGTATTGCAGGGTGTTTAACAGCATGCCTGACTTCTACCTACTAGATTGTGGGAGTCCCACCCCCCATGTCCTGGTAATGAAAATCAAAAGTGTGTCCAGATATTGCCAGATGTACCTTGGGGGCCAACATCTTGTTGACAACTACTGCATTAATACAGTGTATAAGACCTGTATGAGAACTATATTCCAGTTTCTGCCTTACTCTGTGCTGGTCAGATCATTATTTGCATCAGCTCAGTTCTAGTTATCACACTGGTAATAAAAAAGACTTTAAGGGGAGTAAACATTATCAGTGACTTAGCATTCATGGCACATTTGTAGAATGTTATTGGAAGAGATATTTAGCAAGACTTGGGGGAGACAATAGCTTTTCTTCCATATTTTTGGGGTTGTCACAAAAAAAGAGGGAATTGGAGTAGTTTCATGTAGTGATAAGAGGTAGAACTGAGACCTTTTGGTGGGTAGTAATATCCTGTAGCAGTGGTTCTCAGAGTGTGATTTGTAGAAGCCTGGATGTCAGGGGTCCTTGAGATCCTTTTAGGGAGTACATAAAATCCAAACTTTTCATAATGTTGAGATGTTATGTCTTTTTAGTCTGTTGACATTTGCACCAGTGGTGCAAAAGCAGTGGTGGGTAGTGATGCTTTAGGAAGAATCAAGGCAGAGGCACTGTATTCTACTAGTTGTCATTGTATTACTTCACTACACACATGCACACAAACACACACAGTTTGGAAAAAAAGTCCTTGATGAAGCAGTAAAAAATGTTAATTTTATTAAGTCTTGACCCTTGAGTTTTTTGAGTATGTTGTGATAAAATGGGAAGTACACTTAAAGCTGTATGCTAAAAAGTAGGATGGTTGTTTTGCGAAGAGCACATGTATGATTGATTTGTGAGCTAAGCTAGTGCTTTTCTCATTGAGCTCTGTTTTTACCTGAAAGAACAATTGATGAACTATGATGTTCATACTTGACTACTTAGCATTTACTTGAAAAATGGAGCCTGTCTCTTTAAGAACAACTGACAGTGTTTGTGGCCAGTGATAAAATTTGAGCTTTCAAGCAAAAATTAGAATTTTAGAATGCTTGTTTCTGTCATTGTGAGCTTGACAGCCTCCCAGTAATTAAAAATGTTTCTGATTTGATCGATGGTGATATTAGTGAACTTTTTTTGATTTTGTATAATAATGTGCCAACATTTGGAAGATATGCGTATCTTAAGTGAACCCACATTTTCCAAACCACCAATCATGATGTAATAAAATCATGCATGGGTAAAGGTACATTTAAAGTGCAAGGTGGACCAGTCGATTTTAATGCAAGAGTGCAAAGGGTTTATTGCTGTAGTTTCTGCTTTCATACTGTAACTAGTCTCTAAGAAATTACCACTTGCGGCATTTTGGTGTAATATCAAAGAAGAATATCCAAAGTTATTTGAAAAGGCTATTAGAACACTGTTTTCTAGTTATAATGGTGTAATGCCAGGTTTTATTCCTGTGCATCTACCAAAACAACTTATCAAAAGGGATTGCATGCAGAAGCAGATGTGGGAACCAGCTTTTTTTTTTTTTTTTTTTTTTTTTTTTTTGCGGTACACGGGCTTCTCACTGTTGTGGCCTCTCCCGTTGCGGAGCACAGGCTCCGGACGCGCAGGCTCAGCGGCCATGGCTCACGGGCGCAGCCACTCCGCGGCATGTGGGATCTTCCCGGACCAGGGCTCGAACCCGCGTCCCCTGCATCGACAGGCGGACTCTCAACCACTGCGCCACCAGGGAAGCCCGGGAACCAGCTATTTTTGATTAAGCCAGAGTTAAGAGATCTGCAAAAATGTAAAATAGTGCTGTTCTTCTCACTAAGTTTTTTGTTTTGGAAACCAGTTATTTTTAAAAAAGTCATTTATGTTAACATGTAATAGATTTCTTGTTACTGTACAAAAATTTCCCTGTTGTAATTTCTAATGTAGTAAATAATGGCAGACATAATCCATATAAACAAAAGGTCATTGGAGTCCTCAATAAATTTTAAGAGTTGTGAAAGGGTCCTAAGACCCAAAAGTTCGAGAAACTGATGTATAGTAACAACTGACAGCTGCCCCAAGCTGCGCTGTTTCCAGTGGTGGTGTCTGTGCAGCATCTCTGGTGGTTTTTGAATGGTCTGGAGGAATGGACACACACATGATTTAAAGATATTTTTTGTTGTCAATGAAAAACAATGTATTAGATAACCTTTGAAAGGTAACTTCTAACTGAGAGATTTTGATTCTCAGATTTTAAGATGTAGAGATTTTGTAATGAATTTCTTGCTGCTTAATAAAAGTTATGGTTTTGAAATGTGGTATTTTACTTTAAGCATGTTGTCGGTTCATGCTTTTTGATGGAGAAGTTGGGAGGGAAGATAATTGGATTTGAGTGAATTTGTAAGTCAGTTCCCACTCCCTGACACCCCCTCCCTCAACCCCCCAAAGCCTTCTGGCTTGAAAACATATAACTTTTGATTCATCAGAATATTCCATTTCTTGGTAACTAAGCTACTTCAAGTTAACATTACAATTAAATTTCACCTTGAGCTGCATCTAGGCAGGTTTATAAAAGCTACTCTCTGGCAAAATGAGGCCAGTTGGAGTCCCAGCTATTTTTCATTTTTGGTTGGTGGAAGAGGCATGTCTTTTATTTGGTATGTTCATCGTTCTGATTATTCAGCAGCTTTTAAATAAGTGTACAATCTGAGTCTGTGATTCATAAAACAGCACCATTGCAGGAGATATTAGTTCTTGTAAAGTGAGGCTCAAAGTCGTCACTCTAAGGTCTTAAGGGTGCTAAGTTATAGACTGCAGCCGAATTCAACTCTGGGTTCCATGTTTCATTCTCATTCTAGTACTGTGCCATTTACTGTGTATCTTGTTGAGAACTATGTTTCATCAGCTCAATGGGAGTCTGTTTGTATGTCTTAAGTATACTTAATTTTCAAGATCAAGTTGTGTGGAAGATAGTTGTTTTTTAGTCGTTGGATTGCAGGTCTGCAGAATTTTATAGCATTCTCACTTGAAAATTTAAGGATTTGCGGAAGAAAAAAATGTAGGAGTTTAAATTTGATATTTTTATTCCTCTTCTGTCACAGAATTGTCTCACATTTCTGTTCCCTCTATATTTCGTTCAGAAACCAGCTTCTTGCATTTTACAGTAGTCTTTATAGTTTTAAATAAGTTTTTATTTAAGAATAGTGTTCCTGTCATTTTGGTTATCAGAAACATCTAAATTGCATTTCCTGTTTATAATACTATGATTTAATATATTTTTGACTATTATTTTCTGATACATTTTTGTACTTTTTAGATTCTCTAGTTACATTTCTTTCATTTTCAAATTGTGCTTGACAAATACTGATGCAGGAATGCTGTGGTTTGGCTGTTTTTTGTTTTTGCTTCTAGCCCCTCTTGGAGAGAGGGCAGAGGGACAGTTGGAAGTGCCCTTAGGAAGGAAGGAAAAATAACCTGGCCATTGTTACAATTCAGTAACAAGTACCCTTTCTCTGTATAATCAACCTTTTATTTCCAAAGTTTGGCGTTGGGATTCATCATAATTTATTCCCCTTGAGCGTAAACTATTGCTTCATCTATTCTTGAGCCTCTGCTGCTGACTAAATATTGGCTGGATGATCCACCTGGAATACATATTTTAAGACTATAGTTAGGTTCTAACTATGTTTAGTACCAGTTACACAGGATGGCAGGTGAATTAGCCATCCTTAGAATAATGTCTTAGTGAGCAAATACGTTGTCTTGTCTAAGCTACAGGTAAAATTTAAATATGTGTTAAACTTCTTGTGAAAGAGGAGATTGTATTATTTCTGGTAAGAATTAATATTTAATGCATATTCAGATACTTTAGAGAGATCCCATATTCCTATTCTGTTCAATGTCCTTTTTTCCTGCTTAATTTGAATGGGCACATTACGTTTAAGGTTAAGGCCTTTGAACAGCAAATTACATACTGTGGTTTTTAAAAAAATATTTATTTTTTGGCTGTGTTGGGTCTTAGTTGTGGCATGTGGGATCTTTTGTTGCTGTGCGCCGTCTCTTTGTTGCGGTGCGCAGGCTTCTCTCTAGTTGTGGTGCGTGGGCTCTGTAGTTGTGGCGTGCGGGCTCAGTAGTTGCAGTGCATGGGCTCAGTAGTTGCTGAGCGTGGGCTTGGCTGCTCTGTGGCATGTGGGTTCTTAGTTCCCGGACCAGGGATTGAACCGGCATCCCCTGCATTGCAAGATGGATTCTTAACTACTGGACCACCTGGGATGTACCCATTAAGTGTTACTGTGATTTATCTGATTACTTCTAAAGAAGAATATCAAGTAAGTTAAGCTTTCAGTTTTAACTTCACTGACTAAAACTAGCAAGAAATGACAGTGTTTTCTGTTGGCTAGGATCTATATATTTTGAGGCAATTGACCCTTTTAGTACTACGTGCCACCAATTCCGTATGCCCAATGTGAGGAGGCAGAGATTCATCAGTAGCATGAGCTTTGTTTAAATTGGGAAGAAAGTCGTTAAATATTAACTATTTCAGAAAACACCATTGGTGATTTGTTGTCCTTTCCTTTGTGTGTTAGTCATCTGCAGAGACTGCTCCTTTCCCCTTCTGCAAGTCATTTAGAGTGCATACCTCCTTAACCTTTTCCTTTGGTATATCCTTGATTCTTTGTTTCTGTAATGTTTATTTTAAGCTTTTACTTTGCACTGATCTGTTCTTTAAAGATCTGAATCCCAGACCAAATTTGAGATTGTCACTGAGGTTAGAGACTATTTTTGTATTCCTGATTTTAGCATTGTCTTTCATACATATTTAGGATCCTAGTTCAGTAAATTTCAGCCTAATAAAATACTTTCTGGGAAAAATACCTTAAATGAGGAAAAGGTGCTTTTAGGAAAATTGGATTGATGAAGTTTGATAGATAGCTTTGGTGCTTTACCAGTTTTCTAGAGCTGTAAATCATGATTTGCTTTGTATTTAATTTTCTAATCACAAAGCGTTACACTGAAAAATCCATTTTAAGGTTTTTCAGTTCTTTAAAATAACATTTTGATTAGCATAAACTACAAAGCTAATAATCAAAAAAGCTAATTATTGATTTAAATTGAACATTTGTTTGCTGTCCCTTGCTGTTGGGGAATGATTTTAGGGGGTGGTTTTAGTCTCTTTACTATCACAAGCTTAATGGTGAATAGTAGAATTAGATGATTTTCAACTTTTGTATGACTTCATTAATATTTATCTTTAAAAGTACTTTAACAAATGGAAACAAAATCCTAGAAGATGGAATTCTTCCAACAATCAGTTTTGCTTCGTGTGTTTCTATGCATGTATAGACATAATACACAAATAACTTTTAAAGGTACAAGACTGTATGTTGTGAAAGATGTATAGAGGCTTATGATTATAGTCAGATGCCTGAGATCATATCCTGACCCAGTGAATAGAGTCGTTGGAATAGTCAGGAATAATGTAAAGTGCTTGCCACACTAACTGGAATATGTTGAGGTTTCAGTAAATATTAGCTATTATCATAATTATATTCTACAACTTCTTTCACCTGACATATTGTGGCCATGTTTCCATGCTACTACATGGGATAACCACCTCATTCTTTTTATATAGCATAGTATTAAGTTGTAAGAATGTACTGTAATTCGCCAGTCCTATATCATATTAATGGATATTTAGGTGGTTTCCAGTTTGTTGGTGCATTGTATACAGTGCTCCAGTGAACAGCCTTGGGTATCTTTTGTATTATTCCTATAATAAGGGTCAAATTCCAGAATCTGTAGGGTCAAGAGAGGTATTTATTTACAAATACCAAGCATGCTCCCTCTATAAAGTATAATGCTGGGGTAGACATTGTTCATTTCAAGCTTATTGTTGCTGAACAGGATTTTGGGCCCGTATTTGGCCTGTCTTCTAAGCCATTGTATTCGTACCCCAGGAGCAGTAGAAATTTGTGCTTTAATGTACACATTTAATATACTAAAAATGTGTTGTAAATTAAAGAGGCTATGTCTTCCAACATCAGGACCTTCAGTTTGAGTCCTTGTGTCCTAGTGTTTCTGTAAGAGATTGCTAGAGATGAAGTTGCTAGACATAAGCTTTAAAAAAAATTTGATGAATATTGCCAGATTGCTTTTTAAAATGATATACCATGTTCCCATCCTTTGTGATGGCTAAGAGTGCTCATTTTTGGAGGTTTATAATAAGTCTTTCATTTTTTACCAGATGTACATCAGCTTTGTTTTTCTCCAGTCTGACAGAAAAAGTGATCGTCTTAATGTGCTTCCTTGATTTGCAGTGAAACTTTTAAAAGTTGATTTAAGAACATATTAAGAATACAGGTTTCCCTCCCTATCCAAAAGTAGAAAGGTCCTGTGAAAGTTTTTGTAAGCCAAAACGGCATAAAATGAAGAAGCAACTACCTTATACACATCTTGCTAACAGATGCATAGAATAAATTGAGATAAAGCATTGCTGCTCACAGACACAGTTCCAGGCTATGGTAGTTTGATGCTGAGTATACGTATATCCTGGGGAAGAAGCTTGTTAGTGTCGCTCTTGCTACTCAGGGCGTACGCTGCCTCTGAAACCGCTTGCAAAACAAACGAAGAGTGCTTTTGCTTTTTGCCTTTTTTTCGTAAAAGTGAAAGTCCTCTTTGGATTTCATTCACTTAGTGAAAACAGGTACTAATATAGGTCTTTCATTTGAGTATTCCTTAACTTTCCTCACTGACTTGAAGTGGTCGTCAATATGATACATCCAAAGATTGATCATACTTCGACTATTTGAATGTAGGGCTACTAAACTATAGTTTACAAATCATAGGAACTTGCACTATTTGAGTTAGCTTTATAGTTACTGTAATCAAAGTGGTTCTTGATATTTCAGAGCACATGTATTGGTTAAATTGGATGCCTAAACTTTTGAAACAAGTATCTGGCCAAAATAAGCAGCCTACAGTCATATGCCAGTTTCACAAAAATGTTGCCATTTCTGAGTACCAAAATATTTATACTAATTAGAGTTAGGTCTTAGCCTAGCATGAGGAAAGGATGGACCTTTCTTTTGAGTATTGGTTTAAAAACTTTCTGTGTTTGGGAACTGGACTTTCATGTCATAAACATGTTATAGTATTTAAATTTCTAGTTTGCCATCCAAAGTAGAGAAGAGATATAATAAATTCTAAGGTAAATCCATAGAGTTACAACTTAACAAGAATCACATAACTAGTGGCAGAAGTGAAACCAGAGTGGTATAACTAGTAGAAGTGAAATCAGGCCTGCTTTGTCTCTTTTCAGATTGCTTCTGGGTTGAGAGCAGTTTTTGTGGACAGTTTTGAATGCCAGTACCAGAAGTCATGTGGGTTTTTAAGGAAGCTGTGTGTTAGGAAGGTAACACTTGGTAGCAGTATGAATGGTAGTTTGGCATAGCAGGGGAGTAGAAAGAGTGGGACCAAGATGCCAAGAGGCAGAACAAGTGTAGTTGGAATGGATTTGTTATATAGAATGTTGTTGAAATTAAAAATAATAATAAAAAAGGAAAGGTGGGTATATGTCCTGGGTAAGCTTTGCCTTGATGAAAATTATTTTAAATATTATAAAGAAAATGCCTTATGTTCTAAGAGAGAGAAGAATTCTGAAAATATTTAGTATTGTGCCCTCTTCGTTTCTCCCTCCTTACTCCCAAAAAAGTGGGGTGGGGGGAAGAGTGTTTGGCTGTCTTTTGTAATTTTGGAGGGGGGCAAGATTCGTATATGTACTGTATGTATAGGTATTTATATCTTGCTCTGACCTAGAAAGGACTGAGACTTTTAAGAGTGCTTTAGTCACATTTTAAAACTAGCACGGTGTTTGCATTAAAGGTGGATGACAAGGGAGGATCAGGATAGAGATATAAAACAGCAAGAAATTAGGGTACTAAAACAGTTCTTACAGAAGTACAGTGATTTTTGGATTTTTGTAGAGAACTTGCTGGATGGCCACCAGTTTTGCTCTAAGAATTCAGGCAGTAGCCTAAAGGTAAGTACAGATATGTTCATGAGATGAAAATGAGCCAGTTACTCAGGAAAAGCACAGCTGTTCTTGATATTTAAATTGAAAACCAGAAAGAAATTTCAGTGGATCACAAATACTGTGGCTCCGTATCTAGTTTTTTTCTCATTGTTTTATATCATTGTAGAAGTTATTTTTAAAATCATGTCTGAAGAAAACTAAATACTGGTAAAAATGTCTCTAGAAAGTGACGGACATGGGCAGGTGTCTCATGTGTTCAAAAATTTGAGGGAGAGCTTTGCATTCTTGGGATTGATAGCTAGCTGTCTGGTGTATAGTTCCAGGAGAAAGTCTGTAAAGCAGAGTCCTTCACATTACCTGATATTGGAGTGTGTATATTTGTTTTGTTAGAAACAGAACAGCAACAAAAAGATCCTTAAATTGTTTTATCACTCTACTTAATTTCTAATATTAAAAATTAAATGGAAAATTTTGACTTCTTCCATTTAAAGCTCAATCATAGCTAATATTTCTACATTTTGGACATTCAGAGCATCTGGCAGCCTAGAATTCCTAGGCTAGCCACTTAGCGTAAGATTAAGCCATTTCTATTGGAGACACAGGTATCTTGTACCTTTCAAAACATGTATTTGTTTCTTTCCTTTTATTTGGTTGTGATTTACTTTTATTTCTTTTCATATGTGTTCTTGAATTAGTATATGTTCTATATGTAATTTGTATTAGATATGTATACATACAGAGATATGTGATACATATGTTCTTTCTCTCTTTTTTTTTTTTTTTTTTTAGTTGCGGCAGGCGGGATCTTTCCTTGCAGCTCATGGGCTTCTCTGTAGTCGTGGCATGTGGGCTCATTAGTTGTGGCACGTGCGCTCAGTAGTTGCGGTGTGCAGGCTTAGTTGCCCTGAGGCATGTGGGATCTTAGTTCCCCCCACCAGGGATCGAACTGGCGTCCCCTGCATTGCAAGACGGATTCTCAACCACTGGACCACCAGGAACGTCCCCCTATAATGTTCTGTTTTGAATTAGATGGGACAAGTAAATGTGGTTTTATATGATGTGACTACATTTTGAATAAATAAACATTTACAACCGGAGTATGATTTGTTTCCCCATCAAAATGTTCATGTGGAAACTAATGTAGACATCAATTTTTTTTTTTTCAAATTAAAGTAGACAAACTTGGTGTGAATTTAGAAATCTGAGTCTAGGACTTCCCTGGTGGCCAGTGCAGGGGACACGGGTTCGAGCCCTGGTCCGGGAAGACCCCACATGCCGTGGAGCAACTAAGCCCGTGCGCCACAACTACTGAGCCTGCACTCTAGAGCCTGTGAGCCACAACTACTGAGCCCTTGTGCCACAACTGCTGAAGCCTGTGCGCCTAGAGCCTGTGCTCTGCAACAAGAGAAACCACGGCAATGAGAAGCCCGCGCACCGCAACGAAGAGTAGACCCTGCTTACCGCAGCTAGAGAAAGCCCACACACAGCAACAAAGACCCAATGCAGCCAAAAATAAATAAATAAATTGATTTTTTTAAAAAAGAAAGAAATCTGAGTCTATATCCAATATTCTGGTAATACAGGTGAAGTAGACAAGGATCTTGCCAAGCATTGATTTTTGTATGACAATGAAGAACCTGAATATTTGAGAAAGAAAAAATGGGAATCTGCAAGAAAGCTTAACCCCACAGAGAATGGGCAGTCATTTTGGTGATCATCCAAACTCAACTGGTAATGAATTTAGCCCCTTCAGAAAGGAAAAGAATGCAGATGTTTGCTCAAAACAAAACAATCCAATAGAGGTTTATTATTTTAAGGTAGGAAAACATGAATTCAATTTACATTTGACCTGAAAGCTCTCCTTGCATGAACCAAGTCTAGCTAGAAAGGATTTTACACTTGTTTTCATATCTGGCTCTACTTATGTTAAAATCATTTATAAAAAGTATTCATAATCCTGGGGTGGTCATGAAGGGCTATAGTTTACTTGGAGAAACTCACATGAAGCAATGAACAATGCAAGAAAATATAATTATACTAAGATATGTGTTAAGTGTATTTTTTTAAACTTAATACATAATTTATCTGGAATCTATTAGAGCGTGGTGTGAAGAAATGGTAGGCAGTTTTGAGGGCCACCTTTCTGGTGTCAGCTTGGTGGAACCTGATGATAACTATTTGTTGATTGACGAAAATATGTATTAACCAAGATATTATGAATGCATTTACACTTAATGTTAATTTGTATATTCTAATCATGGGAGATGCTACATAAATTTGAAAAATAGAACATTAAGATATTTAGTCTTTGAGGATGCTTGGTGCTCATGTGGATCCACAGCTCTGAATTAACACCATAGCCTTGTATAGCTGTGCAATTTAAAGTAGTAGGAGGAAGTGATGAGACATAAGTTAATTGCTGTAAGAGATAATAAATCCGACTCATTTATTCAGCAAATGTTACTATAAAATCTGAATTAAAATTGAGACAATGTATAACTAGTTTAGGAAGCATTGATTAAATGCTATACAGCCTAGTGACTAATTAGTAACAAACACTATGGGCTTCCTGGCATTCTTAGGTTTTCTGTTGGTATCAGAAGACAATATAAAACGTAGTCCTGCAGTCATAGTATAAACCAGAACCCAGGGATAGGTAGTAAATACATAATGGGACTTACCTGCCATGGGATTCTGGCATCTTATTGCTTTAGTAGATTATTGCACTTTAATTAAAAGTATATATATATATATATATATATATATTTAGAACTTGAAAAAAAGTAGGTGTGTGTGTGTATAAATTATTTCTTAAGGAACAGAATTTGGGGCAAATAACTGATTCAGATGTTAGCTTCTTCCTTAGTCCTTACCTGGTTCTGTATGTTATTTGACCAGGTAGTTTTTAGTTAATAATTGTGCTGCTTATCTTTAGAGTCCCTGTCCATTGATTTAAAAAGGGAGAAAAAGAAAACAAGAATTGGTTTCACCAAAAAATAATTGAGTCAGATTAATTTCCTAAAACCTTTCTTTAGAGCATGCCATACCTTTTCACCAGTTAAAACCCTATTGGTTGTAAAAATCAGGAATTGCTCTTAAAACAGAAAAACTTTTGATTAGTCATTGTTGAAGTGTAAATCTCTTACCAAAAATTCTGTAACAAGCTTAGTGTGAATATAGTTCTTCCCCTCCAAGTTATGTTTATGTTATTTGCCTCATTATCTAGAGTTTTATTCATTGCAAGTCAGATGTGAAATTCCATTTGGGGAGTCTGTTGTATTGGTAAAATAGTGTTTTTATATATATCCTCATCTCTTTAGAAATAACAATTTAATAGACTTTGGCTCCTTTTCAAGAAGTAAGGAGTAAGTAAAATTTCTAAGAAGTCCACTATATCCTAGATTGCATTTTCTCTAGCAATTTATTTGATCTGGATTTTTTTTTTTTTTGGGTCTGCATTGGGTCTTTGTTGCTGCGTGTGGGTTTTCTCTAGTTGTGGCAAGCGGGGGCTACTCTTCGTTGTGGTGCGCAGGCTTCTCATTGCAGTGGCTTCTCTTGCTGCGGAGCACAGGCTCTAGGCATGTGGGCTTCAGTAGTTGTGGCGCACGGCCTTAATTGCTTCTCAGCATGTGGGATCTTCCCGGACCAGGACTCAACCTGTGTCCCCTGCGTTGGCAGGTGGATTCTTAACCACTTTGCCACCAGGGAATTCCCTGATCTGGATTCTTATTTATAGTTTATTTAGATATTTAGATAGTGACAAAGTTAAAATCCTTGGAGTGGGAGGAGAACTAATGTTTTCATCACTTAATTTTTGTGTTACTTTTTGTTTTAAAACGAACAAAATGTATTGAAAGTTTTTTGGGGTAAGGCAGGGAACCAACTATGTTTAGAAATGCATTTTACTAAAGCATTTTTTTCTAGTCATCTGATTAGTTTTAAATTGTAGAAATTTTTTGACAGTAATTTTATCCAGTTCTGTTTGCAGTCCAGTTACAACGCAGGGATCACAGCAAACACAGCCGCCACAGAAGCACTATGGCATTACCTCTCCCATCAGCTTAGCAGCCCCCAAGGAGACTGACTGCCTACTTACCCAGAAACTAATTGAGACTCTGAAGCCTTTTGGCGTTTTTGAAGAGGAAGAGGAACTGCAGCGCAGGTCAGTGTGTGTATATATCTTTCTTTTTTTGAATTTTATTTTATTTTATTTTTTATACAGCAGGTTCTTATTAGTTATTCATTTTATACATATTAGTGTATATGTATATCTTTTTTTAAGTTACAATTTTTTATTAACATCATAAACTAGTTTTGAGGAACTCAGCAAGTCAGAATTATTCTCCCCAATATATGTCTGTTTCAAACAAGAGTGATAACTAGAAAAAACTTTTCGTCTATATAAAGTTCTATTCCCTTAATTTTGATTTGTGATACTTTTGGTTAGTATAGTATTACAGCATTGTCAGGAGAAAGGGGAATGCCTTGCTAAGCTAGAGGAATGCCTCACCCAGTGTAACAGTGCTTACATATAGCTAATACTATAAACTTCTTTTCTGATAACTTAAAGACTGGTTAAAATTTAGGAAGCCACCTATTAAAGCTTTTTCATTTTAATTAGTAGTGATCTAGAATAACAAACAACTTGATACTTGATTGATATTTGCTCTATCAACAGGATTTTAATTTTGGGAAAATTAAATAACCTGGTAAAAGAGTGGATACGAGAAATCAGTGAAATCAAGGTAAGGTGACTTAATTGTCTAGGAAGTAATTTGCCAGCTGAACGCAGCAATTGTCTTATATAAGTATTTAGAGTCTTGAATGCGGAAGGTGTTTTAGACTGTTGACAGCAGAATTTGTATTTGGTATGTAGCTTTTTTGGGGGTTATTTTTGGCCATACCGTGCAGCATGTGGGATCTTAGTCCCCCAGCCAGGGATCAAACTCGAGTCCTCTGCATTGGGCAGAGTCTTAACCACTGGACCGCCAGGAAGGTCCCGGTACCTAGCTATTTTGAAAGCAGGAAAAACTGAACTGAATTCAGTGATTTTGTTTTTGTTTTTGTTTGTTTTTTTTTTTTGCGGTACACGGGCCCCCCACCACTGTGGCCTCTCCCGTCGCGGAGCACAGGCTCCGGACACGCAGGCCCAGCGCCCACGGTTCACGGGCCCAGCCGCTCCGCGGCATGTGGGATCCTCCCGGACCAGGGCACGAACCTGCGCCCCCTGCATCGGCAGGCGGACCCCCAACCACTGCGCCACCAGGGAAGCCCTGAATTCAGTGATTTTATAAATACTTTTGGTTGTAACACTTCAAAGCTCAGTAATTACTTACACGCTTTACAGAAATAATGTTTCCCACAAAAGGTGCTTTAAAAAATGTATTAAACACGGTTGTTACAGACAGATGAGTGTGCTTAATTTTGAGGCAGAGTAGTGAAATGTTTTTCATGTTATCAAGAAAAAAAAATTGACTGGTTTTGAGTCTACCTTATATGCTGGACCACATTCACGCACAGCACGAAATAAGTCAGGTTCTTTACAGATGGTATTTTGATAGATGCTGGATTGTGTCTGTGCCATATTTGTGCCCACTCTTTTAAGAACAATGTAGCATTGTCATTTGGATAAATTGTGATTTGACAATTGATTTCGATAAAACGTTTGCTTCACTTAGGAAAAAAAATGTATTAAACATGTTTATTAAGTATTTGAGAATCTTGTTACCTTTTAAGGAATTCTGCAACGATGAGCATTTTTTAGGCCTTCAGATGTTAGACTCAAACTGAATTATCTATTCAGTTTTTTATAATAATATTCTTTGAGTTTCTAATAACTTTTTAAAAGAATATCATACAACTGTTGAATCCATGAATAGGCTTCTGGTAAAGGAAATGTAGTTTTTTGTGGTTTTTTTGAATTTTATTTTATTTATTTTTTTATACAGCAGGTTCTTATTAGTTATGTATTTTATACTTATTAGTGTATATATGTCAATCCCAATCTCCCAATTCACCCCCACCCCAGCCACTTTCTCCCCTTGGTGTCCATATGTTTGTTCTCTGGAAATGTATTCGTAAAGTTGTGTTTAGAAGCCATTTTTTAAAAACTCTGTAAATAGTGGTCATTTTTCCAGGATAGTACAAAATGCATATTTAGTCTATAATACAGCTGAAAAATTGATAGTAAGAGAACCAGAGGTAGAAGAAAACCTGAGAGAAGGTATCAAGGTAGGAGAAAACCAAAGGTATAAGAAAACCTGAGAGAAGGTATCAAGGTAGAAGAAAAGTAAGTTAAAGTCTTCTGGCTTTAGTCAAATTTATAATACTGTTTTCTTAAAGCAGTGTATATATATTTCAAAGCAACTGATTAAAACTTCAGCAGCCAAAATATTCTAAACTGGGGACTCCATGTATACTACATGTTTGTCATTGATAGAATTTTATAAAAATGATATTTTGAAAAGGATTTCTTTTTGAGCTGAGCAAAGGATGTCCATTTATTGAACTTAGTGATTCTTTAATCTTGCATAGGAAACACAGCTTTGTTTTTAATGACTTTTTCTTAGACATTTAAGTTGAAAACTGTTATAAGGCCAGAACTTAGATTTATTTAATGTGAAACGAGTACTGTCTCATTGATAGTTTTGTTTCAGTAATTGAGTGCCTGGTTAGTTTCTTTAACCGGTAATTCTATTTTTAATAATTAATTAATTAATTGGCTGTGTTGGGTCTTTGTTGCTGCGTGTGGGTTTTCCGTAGTTGCGGCGAGCGGGGGCTACTCTTCCTTGCGGTGCGTGGGCTTCTCATTGCGGTGGCTTCTCTTGTTGCGGAGCACGGGCTCTAGGTGTGCGGGCTTCAGCAGTTGTGGCTCGCGGACTCTAGAGCGCAGGCTCAGTAGTTGTGGCACACGGGCTTAGTTGCTCCGCGGCATGTGGAATCTTCCTGGACCAGGGCTCGAACCCGTGTCCCCTGCATTGGCAGGCGGATTCGTAACCTCTGCGCCACCAAGGAAGCCCTATCTGGTAACTCTTGATACAGTTCTTCCTGCTGGTTTTCTTGAGGGTAAGAAAAATTATTTGGATTAATGAAATTAATGCTCATTCCTAATCAAATTTGTCAGTGTTCTTTTCTCTGTAGCCTAACTCTGGAGGTAGTAAATTGGTTAGAGAGTGGGACTTTAGGGGCTTTACAAGTTTGATCTTTTTTTTTTTTTTTTTTTTTTTTTTTTTTGCGGTACGCGGGCCTCTCACTGCTGTGGCCTCTCCCGTTGCGGAGCACAGGCTCCGGACGTGCAGGCTCAGCGGCCATGGCTCACGGGCCCAGCCGTTCCGCGGCATGCGGGATCCTCCCGGACTGGGGCACGAACCCGTGTCCCCCGAATCGGCACGCGGACTCTCAACCACTGCGCCACCAGAGAAGCCCTACAAGTTTGATCTTTGATATCTGTTTTCCTAGGGAGAATTTCTTCCTCAGCTGCTTGGTTTTAAGACCTGATACAGGATGTCTTGATGTTGACACTATTGATATTTTGGGACCACGTATTTTTTTCATTTCTGGCCACGCCGCGCGGCTTGTGGGATCTTAAGTTCCCTGACCAGGGAATTGAACTCGCGTCCTCTGCAGTGAAAGTGTGGAGTCCTAACCACTGGACCACCAGGGAATTCCTCACATATTTCTTTTTTAGGGACTGTCCTGGAAGCTGTTAAGCAGCACTCTTCCAACTAGATGCACTGCCTGTCTGCTCTCCCCAGATTGTGACAACCAAAAATATCTCCAGTTAAATCAGTAGCAAACCACTGATTTTTCTGGGGGTGGCATGTGGGATCTTAGTTCCCTGACCAGGGATTGAACCCGCACCCCCTACAGTGGAAGCATGGAATCTTAACCACTGCACCACCAGGAAAGTCCTAAGAACCACTGGTTTTTGATGTATAGTTACAATTAATTTATAATATTTTGGGGAAAATTTATATACAATATGAATTTTATTTAAGTTGTTTGATTTGTTTGCCATCTAATATCCTGAGACTTAAAAAAGATTTGCAATTGAAAAGTTCTTCTGTGATGTTAATTAATAAATCTTAATTTCTGGATTACAACTGTAATAGCTATAAACATACTAATGTCTAATACAGTAGCCACCAGCCACACTTGGCCATTTCAGTTTAAATTAACTAAAATTAAACATTCAGCTCCTCAGCCACCCTAGCTACATTTCAAGTGGTAGTGAAATATAGCTAGTGCCTACTGTATTGGACAGTTCTCCTGGAGAGCGCTTATCCGAAAGATTTGTATTTTACTAGAGATGTCCACAGAACATTGTTCTCAGGTAGTTTTTTCCTATCTTCCTTTGTAGGCATATTTCTGTACACACCTTGCTGGCTTAACTTAAATAACCAAGCCAGCTGTACAAGTGGTTTTTAAAATATCTAAACATAGGAAGAGATGGTGGTGTCTCCTTTTAAAAAATGTAATACTACACATTTAGATTGCCTGTTTTCTATAAGTGATGATTAAGTGTGCCCTTAAAAAACAAGGGAATCCCCTGAGCCTTTTACAATTTATTTTTAGGGTTGTTGGAATATGAAGTAACAATTTATGTCACTTTGGGAGGGTGGTGGGGAAGAGTGGTCTCTTTTAATGTTCTGCTACTGAGTAAGACTTTACTGAGGAATTAGAAAGTAAAGAGAAACATTGATCTAGCACACATTAAGATTTGGTGTTTTTTTTTTTGTGGACAGACATTATCCTTACCACCAAGGGTGGTTAAACGTATTCTCCATAGTACTTTATAGTCATACCAGGGTCAGAAAGATGATTTTTAAGTGCTTTCCTTTCTCCTCATTCCTGGTGTTTTTACTCTAAGAAATCATCAATAAGTTTAGTTCTGCTCAAAATCATCCCACTAAAGCCTACTAAACTATTAAACGTAGCCTTATTGGCCTTAAAGTCACTTTTGATACAGTAAAATTATAGTCTAATGTACTGCAACATATTTGGTATAATCACTGAATACAGTCTTTTAAGCAATCAGAATGTGTTTTTGTTATATTCTAACATTCATGATTTATGCAGCACCTTATCATGAATAAAATTTCTGATTCTAACATTGCTTCTGTGGAATCACATGATTTCCTCTACCACAGTCTTTGTAGCAGTTTCCAAAAATGTGGCAAAATTCTAACACTAATTGAAAGTTGAAAATTGCTTAAATTTCAAGTTAGGTTGATCTATGAAGGCCTGGTATTTTGTAGAGCTTATAGTTTGTTTACCCTCTGTATAAATTCGCATAGAAATCTTACCAGGTTTTTTTTTTTTAAAATGTAGTGTTATTTGAAATAGTTACCTTTGTGCTCCACTGGCAAAATAACTATTTTTTGTTTGCTTCAACAGAATCTTCCACAATCTGTAATTGAAAATGTTGGTGGAAAAATATTTACATTTGGATCTTACAGATTAGGAGTACATACAAAAGGTAAATATTGTTTATATTGTTTTAATTATCTTGAGAAGGAATACTTCTTTAATTTTTTAAAAATTATAATGACACATCCATCTCAGTTACTTGCAGTGTATTATACAGCTTCGGTTTGCATGGAAGAGATGACTTCAGGGAGCCTAAATTTGGTAAAAGAAGAAAGATATAAAATGATACCTTTCATACCTGTGCCCTCCAGTGCAGTATTAAGTAAAATAAAAAATTCAGTTTCTCAGTAGTAGTAGCCACATTTTCATTGTTAAATAATCACATATGGTTAGTGGCTACCGTACTGGAAAGTGCGCATGAAGTACACTTTTCCCCTTGGGGAGTCATTTTGGACAGTGCTGCTCTATATCATTTCCGCTACCTGAAGAATATCAGAAGAAAATGATATTAAAATAATGATATCTTCTTCTGGAAATCAGAAGAAAAATGAATTAAAGCTTGAAAAAAATCTGTATTATAGTCGTGAAATATAGTTAAGGAAAAAACAAACCAAAAAAATGTGTATCTGCAACACAGTAACAATCACTAATAATACTTTCTTAGTTACATTTGTAGTTTTTCTCCCCTGTGTAAATAAATATACAATAAGAATGTTATCATGGCAGAGAATATTATTGAACTCTTTCTTTTTTACTGAGCATAGTTAGTAATCTTTTGGTCTTCATAATCTTATTTATTCTTATGTAACAAATAGAGGAGTCTGAGACTTAAAAAGGCAATACAGCTTGAACAGTTGCTCCCAGCCATCTCCTGGCAGAGCTAGGATTCTAACTCTGGCAGTCTGAGGCTGTACTCTTCAACCATTAGCCACTAGCCTCTGTTAAAAGTATCTGCCAGTCTCTGGTTCTCTCTGTTGTGGCATTATTCCTTCTCCCCATCTCCCACTACTCTGTGCTGGAAGTAGTACATTTGCTTTTGATGTGTCCTGTGAACTGTATGCCCTTCTCCCCCTTCATGAATATGCCAGATAAACAGCCTTCAGAGTTAGTGCCTCAGGTATTGAGTCTTTTAGGAAAATGATTATGTTGACCAGATTCCATATTGATCTCTTCTTTTTATGATCCCAGTTATTGATTTTAATCATCTTTTTTGTGCTCTCCCTATGTACTCAGTGCTGGCCTCCTGTCAAGCACTAAATTAATAACAACTGTTCTTACCATGGTCTGCCTCTTTGGATTCTTGCCATTGGTCCTTCTTGAAGTGCATAGGTCCCATTTAGGTGCAGGTAGGAGCCTGGAAGCACCAGTCACAATGTATAAATGATAACTGTATTTTTTTGTTTCACTAATGAACATGGCTGTGACTAAGGACACCAAGATGTTGGGTGTATTCTTGCATAATTGCCTCTCTTACCATAAGAGTTCCTATCTGAGTCACCTTCCTTTGACTCCCAGTTCACCTGGGCCACTACAAATAGAAGATGCTGCAGGAAAAAGTATATCCCATCGATTAGGGTCATGTTTTTCTTATACTGACAGGTAATTTTATTTTTAAGGAGAGGGGTGCATTTAGAGGCTCATCAGTGTAACATTAACAGGTTTTCAACATCAAATACTGCCATGATAAGATGCAAAATAATTTTCTTGTAATGGTAACTAGTGGTTGATGGGCTTAATTTTTTTTTTTAGGTGCCGATATTGATGCGTTGTGTGTTGCACCAAGACATGTTGATCGAAGTGACTTTTTCACCTCGTTCTATGATAAGTTGAAATTACAGGAAGAAGTAAAAGATTTAAGAGTGCGTAAATGTTCAGAGTGAAAGGGGAGGAGTTATAAAAATCAGTTTAGTCAATTGAGTGAGTTTTATGGTATAGCCATTAATTTATTGAACTCTTGCAATTTGCCAGACCCTTTTAAGCTTAATGTGTATGCTTGCATTTTATTCTTTACAGCAGTCTAAAATCATAAATCTGTAATCTCACGTACAGAGTAGGAAGTGAGGCAAACAAAGTAAATAGTAAGCAACTTGGCCACCGTCACATATCCGAGTGGCAGAGATCAAGAATTTGAACCTAGGCTTGTGTGACTTAGGATTCTCGAGTCTTAAACCTGTTTACTGAGAACCTAGTCTGTGTCAGGTGTTGTGGTAAATTATGTTTAAGCTATGTCAGTACTGCATTCATTTAAGAGCACTAAAGCTAGTGTAGCCCTAAGGTATACTTTCAGAGACACTGATTTTTAAATTTTCCCACAGGCTGTTGAAGAGGCATTTGTACCAGTTATCAAACTGTGTTTTGATGGGATAGAGGTAAGGTTCAAATAGACAGTTCTTACTGTGTGTTATTTTGATAGGTGTAGGTTAAAAATTTGATTTATTTCAAAGGTTTATAATTGGTGAGTTGGTATGATATTAATACGAATTAAGTTTTTTTTGAAATGGAAGTGACAGCCTATTCTTTGTAGTCTCTTTTAAAAAAGAGCCTAGTGAAACCAGGAGTTAAAATATAGACAGAAATGTACTGACTGTGAAGTGGCTGCTACAGAACAGCGTAATTGATAGTTTTTCCATAGGCAGATTTTATATGCTTTTAGTCTCCTTAAGGTAATATAACTATATTTTTGCAAGTGGAACTTTGGCTTCATTTAAATTAAATATTTAAGAGTTGAGAGAAAATTGTGACCTGATGTCATGTATGCTGAAATATTTTCTGATAGGGAAGGATATATGAGCTCAGATTCTTTTTTTTAAATTTATTTATAAATTTATTTATTTATTTATTTGTTTTTATTTTTGGCTGCTTTGGGTCTTTGTTGCTGCGCGCGGGCTTTCTCTAGTTGTGGCAAGCAGGGGCTACTCTTCGTTGCGGTGCAGTGGCTTCTCTTGTTGTGGAGCACGGGCTCCACACGCAGGCTTTAGTAGTTGTGGCATACAGGCTCAGTAGTTGGGGCATGCGGGCTCAGTAGTTGTGGCACACGGACTTAGTTGCTCTGCGGCATGTGGGATCTTCCCGGACGAGGGGCTTGAACCCGCGTCCCCTGCATTGGCAGGCGGATTCTTTTTTTTGGCAGGCTGATTCTTAACCACCATGCCACCACCAGGGAAGCTCTGAGTTCAGGTTCTTGAGATGATGTGCAGTTCTCTTTGATGTTTTCAATGTGTGTAATGAAAGTAGTTGTAACAAAGCTGACCCTGAAGCAACTTTAGTTATTTATGTTACTTCTGCCATACATAATGGTGCTGGAAAGTCACTCATAGTAATAATGACGGTTATAAAATTTCAGAAATGGAAGAATAATACTTCATTGTTCTGCAAAAAAAAGTGGTTTCTATAATTGTTGCATAAGGTGCCCAACTCTATCTTGTATGAAATATGAGTAATCTTAATAAGTAGACATAAAATGTTAAATTTAGTAAAGGATTATCAAGTTCAGGCAGCTTTGATTTACTGTCAGTGTTTAAATAAATATAAAACAACCATAATGTAGGTGATGCCTTTTATTCCCGAAAAGAACATTAACCAACAAAGGGGAGATTTTTTGGGGTGGAGAACCAACTCAATTGTGTAAACTTTTCAGGATGGAGATAAAAGTCAAATGGTTACTAGAAATATTTAATGTGCTTGTTATTACTGAGTTGCTTTTTGAGTTACCTGGGTTTTTTTTTTTTTTTTTTTCCTGTGAGCATATAGTCTTTATTTCTGTCTAAATTAGGAGCGATGCTGGATTTTGGAATGTGTATCATTGGAAAATTTAGGCTATACCACAGGTACTTATTTGTGTAAATGTACAATCTTTTCCTGTCTTGTAGGTGCACGTTTAAATGATTTTTTCACAGCAAGCTCTTAAAATACAGATTTTTTTTATCGTCTTTATTGGAGTATAATTGCTTTACAATGGTGTGTTAGTTTCTGCTGTATAACAAAGTGAGTCAGCTATACATATACATATATCCCCCTATCTCCTCCCTCTTGTGTCTCCCTCCCACCCTCCCTATCCCACCCCTCTAGGTGGTCACAAAGCACCCGGTTGATCTCCCTGTGCTATGCGGCTCCTTCCCACTAGATATCTGTTTTACATTTGGTAGTGTATATATGTCCATGCCACTCTCTCACTTCGTCTCAGGTTACCCTTCCCCCTCCAGGTATCCTCAAGTTCATTCTCTACGTCTGCATCTTTGTTCCTATCCTGCCCCTAGGTTCTTCAGAACCTTTTTTTCCCCATATATATGTGTTAGCATACAGTGTTTTTCTCTCTCTGACTTACTTCACTCTGTATGACCGACTCTGGGTCCATCCGCCTCGCTACAAATAACTCAATTTCATTTCTTTTTATGGCTGAGTAATATTCCATTGTACATATGTGCCACATCTTCTTTATCCATTCATCCGTTGATGGACACTTAGGTTGCTTCCATGTCCTGGCTATTGTGAATAGAGCTGCAATGAACATTTTGGTACATGACTCTTTTTGAATTATGGTTTTCTCAGGGTGTATGCCCAGTAGTGGGATTGCTGGGTCGTATGGTAGTTCTATTTTTAGTTTTTTAAGGAACCTCCATACTGTTCTCCATAGTGGCTGTATCAGTTTACATTCCCACCAACAGTGCAAGAGGGTTCCCTTTTCTCCACACCCTCTCCAGCATTTATTGTTTGTAGATTTGTTGATGATGGCCATTCTGACCAGTGTGAGGTGATATCTCATTGTGGTTTTGATTTCCCTTTTTCTAATGATTAGTGATCTGTATATCTTCTTTGGAGAAATGTCTGTTTAGGTCTTCTGCCCGTTTTTGGATTGGGTTGTTTGTTTTTTTGATATTGAGCTGCATGAGCTGCTTGTATATTTTGGAGATTAATCCTTTGTCAGTTGCTTCATTTGCAAATATTTTCTCCCATTCTGAGGGTTGTCTTTTCCTCTTGTTTATGGTTTCCTTTGCTGTGCAAAAGCCTTTAAGTCTCATTAGGTCCCATTTGTTTATTTTTGTTTTTGTTTCCATTTCTCTAGGAGGTGGGTCAAAAAGGATCTTGCTGTGATTTATGTCATGGAGTGTTCTGCCTATGCTTTCCTCTAAGAGTTTGATAGTGTCTGGCCTTACATTTAGGTCTTTAATCCATTTTGAGTTTATTTTTGTGTATGGTGTTAGGGAGTGTTCTAATTTCATTCTTTTACATGTAGCTGTACAGTTTTTTTAATATTGAGCTGCATGAGCTGCTTGTATATTTTATTTATATTTTATTAATCCTTTGTCAGTTGCTTCGTTTGCAAATATAAAATACTGATTTCTAAAGTGATCTTATAAAAGGCTTGTTTCTCTAGCAGCATTCAAAGGTTGGAACCATGAAATCAGACCCTCAGGAATAATTACCGAATGTGTGCCAAATTTCTTTTGCCCCCAGCCTTTCCTTGAAAAAAAGGAAAAAAACAATTTTGTCAGTTGCATTCTATAAGTCTTCAAAATTAGCCAGTTTTTGTTTTGTTTCTATTTAGTCAAAACTAAGTTGGAGAAACAGACTGGAATATTATAGATACATAAGTTCTTAAATATAAGAAGTTCCCTTTTTACTGACAGGTATATTTGGGCTACATATAACTATATTGGCCTTATATTTGAGCACCTTTTAGGATATAATTCACAGTTCATATAGGTGGAGAACTAAACAGTTAGTTTTAAATAATCCAGTATATCTGCATTTAGCAAACTTAGTATGATTAAAATGACAAGTAGCTATTTATACAAGTTCTGTTTATTTAGTATTACCATGTTTTAACATCTGGTTAAAATACCTGTGGTAAGAATTTTGTTTGAACTTTTGGAGGTGTTGTCATGTTAACAGCTGATGAGAAGATCCTGGTCTTAAGGAGTTAATAGTGTTTTCTTTTTTAAAGAAATGCCTTAAAAATAGGCAGACATGGAATGTTTTGTTTTGTTTTTGTTTTAGATTGATATTTTGTTTGCAAGATTAGCACTGCAGACTATTCCAGAAGACTTGGACTTAAGAGATGACAGTCTGCTTAAAAATTTAGATATAAGATGCATAAGAAGTCTTAACGGTATGTAAAAACCTACTTCCTTTTGCATAGTAGCAGTTTTGGTCAAATATGAAATAGTTTTTAACTCAAGCTTCATAATGAAGCTTTTAATGGCCATATTGTTTATCCATAGTGAGTCAAATAAAATGAACTTTTTGCTTAATAGTTAGACTGCAGTGGAGCATTTAGTAATTTGTTAAATCATTGGTATCTTGCATTATTATTTCTTTTCTTCCTGGGATGTTTAAATACTGTCTGACGTTTGTACTCTATTGCTAGTGGCTCAGGTTTCACCTTGTAACTCTATTAATTTTGATCCTGATAACCTTTGTAACATTTTCAGCTGTTGTGCTTTTAAAAGGGTTACATTTGAACACTTATTTTAGCATTGTTTTGTTAATATGCTCTTGAAGAACAATTCCTGGAAACTTAAATGGATCAAGCCCTATTCACCATCTCTGAACTGGAGCACATTTTAATTATGGGTTGAAAGTTTTTGAAATAAAGCAGATTACAGTTCAGATTATTTGGTTTTAGAGTAGTGTTTGTGATAGAAGGTAAAAGTTTTATATTTTTTATTTGCCTCTTTATTAACATTACTGATTTTACAAAGTAAATTTTTATTTAATTTGACATTAGTCTCAGAAAATTTAAAAGAAATATTATCATTAAACTTTTGATAATTTAATGTTCTGTTTTTTTTTTCTTTACTCCTATTAATCAGGTTGCAGGGTAACCGATGAAATTTTACATCTAGTACCAAACATTGACAACTTCAGGTTAACCCTGAGAGCTATCAAACTGTGGGCCAAACGTGAGTTCCGAATTTGTTGGCTAGCTTATTAAAAATGTTTAAGCTTTTGTTCAACACTAACTTTTCTTTTTGCTTTTCCCTTATCAACAGGCCACAACATCTATTCCAATATATTAGGTTTCCTCGGTGGTGTTTCCTGGGCTATGCTAGTAGCAAGAACTTGCCAGCTTTATCCAAATGCAATAGCATCAACTCTTGTACATAAATTTTTCTTGGTATTTTCTAAATGGTATGTGTTTAGATTATATTAAAATAAAATTGATTGTAGACACTGAAGTTTAGTCTTATTTCTATGACATTTCTGCAGCTGGTCTCAGATTCAAATTTTAGTTCATGATGTAGCAGTATAGGTAGCCTTGGGGAGATCATGTTGTGTATAAAATGGCAAACCTAAATTCCATTCCTTTTCCCTAGCTTTCCCGGGATAGCAAGGCAGGTGCTGTTTGTACTTCCATGCGTAAACTTACTCTCTAAATAAACTGAATTTTAGCTATAATGTCTGCTAAAATCCAATGAGTTGGTAGGTTGGGATATCAGTTACTTTGGATAAAGCTTTATATATACCACCTCTTTTAATTTACTCTTTGAATTCTTCTAGATCTATAGACCATTAATTTCCTGTGGTGGTTTTTTGCTTTCAGCTGCCCATTTATCTTTGGTAGAATGTTAAGGATGTAAATGTATATAAAGCTTTTAAGGATAACTGTAAGTGCTTGGAAAGCAATTGAGCATCCCTTTGAGATTAGTCATTAACCCAGGAGAGATTTTTTTTTAATGCTCTCCTTCATTTCAGCCTGGTCACATTTGTCAACCATTATTTCTTTTAAGTAATATAAAAGATTGCTATTTCACATTAGTTGCTTTGGCCCAAAAGGTTAGAGTTCTTGGTTTTTAATCAAATTGATCTGAAAGATTTGTCTTCCCTATTTGTGCCAACCTCTGTACCTCCTCCCTCTGAAAAAAGAGTTTTAGTTATTTTATAAAAATTAGAGTTATTGGAGACAATTTATAATTTAGAACTGTGCCACACTTTTCAATACACATTCTGTAATTATGGATTTGATAGCACTTAATTATATATAACCAGGTTTGATGAGAAAAATGTCAGAATTTCTCTTAATGCTACACATACATGGCAAATAATATATTTAAGAAGCTAACCTTGATACTAAAGATGGCAAATGTTTTCCAGTTTTTAATCTCTTCTATAAAGGACTGAAGTAGCTAACTCACAAAACATATCTTGAAAACAGTGTGTTCACATCATTACACATATTCACATTAATAACCTTTGTCTTGAGATAGAGAAAAATTTTCCTAATCAATTTTTATAATTATTCATGCTCCTTTGCCTATAATGAATTAAAGACAGGATCTTTGTCTTTTCAAGGGAGATTTTATCCTGTTCAAGTTTGCGGTGAACACATCAGATGTCTCGGAATAGTACTTTTAAATTTGAATAGTGCTTTATCAGTTCTTCTCTGCGAGGCAGAGAAGATATTTGACTTCAGTCTGAGAAAGCTACCAAATGGTTTAAGTTACTTTCATAGAGGAAATGTAATTCAAGTAGTCTAACGTCGACAGAAAGGAATAAAGGAATAAAAGATTATATATACCAAGAGTGCAAAATGAATGAAGAAGGATCACATTCACAAATGCTGTATGTTTAACAAAATACGTGTAGATGGTAATATCCAATAGTCTTATCAAGTGCTACAATCTTTTTAAACAGGGAATGGCCAAATCCAGTCCTATTGAAACAGCCTGAAGAATGCAATCTTAATTTGCCTGTATGGGACCCAAGGGTTAGTGTATTATTTTTTCCCCTACAAATTCACACTGTGCAATAACAAGTAAAAATCATCTGCATAAACTTCAGGGAGACTTCCCATCCTGTTACGTATGAGTGGACATGTTCGTATTACACTTTCTTTTTAATCTCAACTATAATTTTCCTCTGATGTGAGAAGCATAATTATGTACCCTGTAAACTACATTTAATTGTACATAGTTTATAATATCAAGATCACTAATTTTAATTTATTCTATATAGAACTACCTTGTAAGTCAAAGTTGTGTGGGCATTTGTGCTTAAAAGAAAAAATAAAAGGATACTAAAAATCCCTGTATTTTTTTTTGTTTGATCTAAATATTCTGTTAAAATTGGGTTATTGTAGGAAAACTGTTGCTTAATGTTTAACCGTGGCAGATAACTTCTAAGCAATATCACTTTAATTACTGTGATGTAATTGTAAAAATTGGTTTGGTTAATTCAGATTACAAAAGCATGGTTGGGCTGAAGAGGAGCTTCCATTCTGCTTCTTTGGAAGTTACGACCTTTACTGCTTACTCAGTTTAAATGTTTTACATGCACTTTATTAATTGATAAAATAAATTTAGGTTTGAATAAGGCTTTCTAGGTTTATAAAATTCTATTTTTCTACATTAATTTGCTATTTTATTACAACATCAAAAATTTTGTCAGTTTTAAGCTTTGTTAATGACATCAAGCTGTGAATTTTTAAGTTTTCCGAAGCTCAAGACATTTAATTTTGGAGGGATGTGAATTTACAGTTTCCTCTGTGGAAATATGCCACTTTTATCATTAGTATACAGATTAAAATTAATAGTTATTAATCATTTCATTATACCTTAAAATGATACCAACATGGATAAAGTAGTTTTACCATGTGTTAATAAGCTTCTACTCCTGATAAATTAAGGGTATATTAAAAACTAAGTTTAAAATTCGTTTTACACAGAACATACTATGACATTTCTCAAAAGTGTAATTGTGTGTACATCCCTATTTCTGTTGTAGAAAAAAGAAAAACTAAACATCAGTAGATGCCCAATTAGAACCTTTTTTTGCTTGACAGGCACACTATTTCTAGTAAGATTGCCAAAACAGTCATGCCCAAATGATTGAAACAAAACATTAGACCAAATCACAGATTCTGTAAAGAATTCCTGTAAAAACAGTGTCTCTTTACATGGTTTTTCTTTCTCAACTCCAGCTGTGAAATGAAATAAAATTTAATCATTGGTTCAGTTTAACAAGGGGTAAAAAGTCCAAGTATCTGTTGCATATGTACTTGAAGAAACTGATTGGCTGTTGTTGTATGTAGGTAAACCCCAGTGATAGGTACCATCTTATGCCTATAATTACACCAGCATACCCACAACAGAACTCCACGTACAATGTGTCCGTTTCAACACGGATGGTCATGGTTGAGGAGTTTAAACAAGGTAAGTGTTTATCCTTATGCTCTCCTTTATACACAAAGGATTTACATACCATTGTACACCCCGTAGTCGGGTATTCAATTAAATTGGAGAAAGCATTCACCGAAGTGGATTTTGGTGTTTATTTATTGATTACAGATTATATTTGAAAATTAACTTGGAAAACTCAGTTTAATTTCTTTTAAGCAATTTATATTTGATTATATATTGGAAGATTAACCAAAATTGAAAATTGTATCCTTAGCTGGGCCTTTATGGTTTAGTTCCATACTATTGCCATGTGAAATTTTAAATGATGTCATAGTTTCTCTCTAGTGGGTGACATGAGAGGCTTTTAGCAGGCAGTATACTTGAAAAGAGCTTTGAGCAGGATTTTGACCAAACTGCCTACTGTTTTGGAATAACCTCTAAACTTCTGAATCCCAGTAGTACTGCTAATTTGAAGGAGTAGCTATTGCTAAATGGTCTTTAAGGGGAGTAGCTAGAACTGGATTGTTTAATTTGACACAAGTCAAGGAAATAGAATCAGCTGTATGACTGCCAGCGTCAAACTCAGAAGTGTAAAGTTCTTTTCTGTAGTCTACAGGGGCTCTTCATGGGAAGATGTCGCTATCCTTTTATGGGAAACTTGTTTTTTAGAAAGGCAGGAAGCAAAGCTTATAGGAAAGTTTTCTTTCTTGGGTAACTCCAGTGCTTCAGTTTTAGGAGAGAGTCATTCTATGAGCATGGCATTTTAGAGTAATGGCAATTTGCCAGAAAACTGGATCTGAAAGGAACCCTCCAGGTTTTTTGAAAAGAGTGTATGTAAGAATCTGTATGCTCTAGAGTCATAGACTAAACTTGCTATGTTAAAATTATGATTTTAGGAATATAGTGAATGCATGTGGTATATTTAAGATCTTTAAAATTATAGATTCTTAGACTGAAGCATGCAAACATTTTAATATGTTTTTAATTTAGGTCTTGCTATCACAGATGAAATTTTGCTGAGTAAGGCAGAGTGGTCCAAACTTTTTGAAGCTCCAAACTTCTTTCAAAAGTACAAGTATGTATTTTAAGGCATGTCGGACATGTTGCTCTCTTAAGTAATGGTTTAATGGTAGCATACGTGACATCTCTTTTTGCTAGACTAATGTAGTCTTGAATTTTCCTTTAAACATCTTCTATACAAGTTTTCTTCCTGTCACAAAGGGCATACTGTTTTTAGTAAACCCCTTATTATTTCTTTATCAAGGTAAAGTGTAGTCCATACAGTTTTGCTGCCTGATGTAACCGAATTTCTACACTTGTAGCAACATCAGTTCTGAAGGCTTGTTAGTCATCCCCAAAACTCTAAATCTGTATACCTTGGCAAAGGAGTGAACTGTTAAAATCTGTAGTTAATGGTGTCTGTTAAGTAAGTATTTTCAGCCAGTTCTGGAAACTTATTTATCATTAAGATTCTCTATAACATAGGCAAAGCTAATAAAATGTCAGTGTATGTAGTCAGTAAAATGTTTTCAGTAGTTATAGCACATGATTGGCCTACCATTTCCCCCTAATGTTAATAAATCCCCTTCAAATATTTCTACAGATAATTTTCATGGAATCTCAGTGGGTGTAATATTTTTTTACTAATGGTTTTAGTATAATGGTTTAATACCGTAGTACAGGTTAATAGCCTGATTGTGTTGGTTTTGATGAAAACTGTAAGTTATAATAAATCTTACTTTTAAAAAAATGGACTTGCACTTTTATTTGCCCTGAGCTGAAAACTTGCCAAAGTCCCACTTAAAAAAATTTTTTTTCTTTAATGCTTGAAATTTTCCTGACCATTTGATCTTGTGTTGGATTGTGTTTTGTAATAATCTAAGCAAGATTGCTCTATGCTATTTCCCCAATTAAAAACAAGAATGATGACCTTCATGATGTCTCTGTGTTTTGTTTCTGTATCTTTTGCATGAAAAAGCAATAATGGAGCCAGCTTAATTGTTGTGTTCTGGGAGCACTGCATTGTCAGTAAAAATTTAAATAGCATAACATTGAATGTTCTTGTTTATTACTTATTCCCCATAAGTTGTGCTTTTCCATTTGGCAGATAATTTTCCATTGTTTTTTATTTTAACCACTGTTGAGGAAGTACCTTTGAACTTTTAAACTAATAAATACATATTCTGATGCTTTAAAAACTACATCATGAAAGAGTACATGATTACTTGTAAGGAGAATAAAGAAATTGGTCTCATAGAAAAGTGCCAGCATCTCTTAATCCCTGAGAATCCAAGATGAAGCTAGATAATTTTTCCTGTCTCACTTTCTTGTAGGAGTAAGAGGTGGGTAGAATGAAGTTCTTCTAAGTACCCACTTAACTGGTTTCTTTCACTTTAAGAAAGACTAGTGTTGAAATTGAAGAAACCTTGATAATGTCATCTATTTGAATAAATTTGTATTAACTAGAACTTGGAAGTTTTTTTTTTTTTTTTTAAAGCTTGCTTAAATCTTTCTTTTGAAACTTTTAGGCTGTCCTTCAGTCTATGCCAAATAGTACCTATAAGGTCTTCAGTTGGCTGATGAAAAGATTTATAGATTACTGTCTTTACTGAATTCTCTTGAAACAATCAAATTATTTTAGGTTGTTAAAAACAACTTTAAACATAATTAGATATGAGGATGTAGCAACAAATAGAGGAAATTATATCAGGAAAATTTAAATTTCAGCTGTGACTCCTGCGAAAAAGGATTTGAAAACGTGACAACAATGAGCTAATTTTACCTATACCAAATTCTACTTATGTTTTTAACTTACTTCAAAAATTTTTCCTGTTAAAGAATTAGTGATTGCTATCATTATACTCAAGTATTCCCAGATTTGAATTTTTCTTTTAACATATGAATTACCCCAAAGATTAGCTGTACAACTGAACTGAAATCCTTAGTTTTGCCTTGAGTCAGAGTTGGTTAAGCTTATTTCAAGTATATCCTGAAAGTATTGTGTTTGTTATGTGAAATATTTTAAGTCATATAGTATACCTGCCTGCCTTTCTTGGAAGGGAAGAATCCGTGAAGGAAATTTCAGTTGTCTTAGAAAGCAGACCATGTTTCAGAAGATATCAGTGTTCTTGTGAAGAAGGGAGAACACTGCCTTGTGAAATTTTATAGTTCTAAGAAAATATTTTTCATGTTTTACCTTTAATATATTCAAGCTCACATAAGTAAGTAACCAGCAGTAAAATAAATCATTATTGACGTAGGAAACGCGAATACTTATTTCAGATGTTCCATTTCCTTAGGAAACGAGGAAGCAAAGGTATTAGGGAAAAAAGCCAAATGTTCTCAGGAATAGGATTAATAATTTATAATTTCAAGGAGTATGTATGTATAGAATAATTTAGCCTCATAATGTTTTAAAGGCTTTAAAAATAGTGAACTGTAATTCTTGGACCTGAGTTACTTGAAGATGGAATTGCAAGGATTTTTGTCTAAGATAATTAGATTTTCGGTGCACATATCTGAGCTGTTACCTACCCAGGGAAAAATATTAATGTGATGAAATGGCCAGGAAAACTACTTACAAAATGCTTTTTTGGAGTAAATATTTGTGAGGTAATAATAGCAACTAAATTAAGTGTTTTTAGAAGCTTTTAAAGAGGTTTTAATTCAACTGTGGTACATTTTTATAGTTAAATGTTTTTTATTGGAAACTGATAATCCTTAAATTTTGGGGAAAGTTAATCATTATTTAATTGGCTTCAGTGTTTCATGAAGGCATTTGAGTACCTGAAGCATGATAGTGGCACTGTAAAGTAGGGGATGGCGTTTTTTGGAGCAGCAACAAAATAGTCTAAATTTAGACCTATTTCTGCTTGGTCTCTGTGCTCTGATAGGTAACTTAAGAATTAATGACAGGTTATTTCTATTAAACATGATTACTGTATTTTGTCTCATTTCACATTTGCTTAAATTTGGCTGAGTGAAGGACATTTGACTTCACATACATACTTGCTAAACTGTTTAAAACTTTGAGCTTTATTTAAACAGGTGCCTTTATCATAAACGATGTGCAGAGTAGACACCCCCCCCTTTCCACTGGATTTCAGTAAGAACCAAAGTTGAACTCTAAGCTTTAAAACTTTAAACTTTGAATTACCAACAAGATTATGTTCAAATGGATTTTATATTTTGCATAAGTAGAGAACATTATATATCATTTAAGTTTTTGTTCAAGACTCAGGTGGTCATTAAGAGTATCCATTTCTCTAAAAGAGTGATTTAGAGACTTGAGTTTTGTCCTCATATTAGGTGAACCCAGACAGCTTTGCTGTTTTGAGTTTTTGTGTGCATGCCTGCTTTTTATACTTTGTCTTATCCTCTTATAAGTTGTTATACTTTAGTCAGAGTTTTTTCTCCATCCCCTCTCCGCCCCCCCCTTTTAAAATCTGTTGTCCATTTTCAAACTCCCAGGGAACTGGAAATCAGGTTACTGAGCTTATTAGGATTTTGTTTGATTTATAAGAGAGTTTAGGGCCCCAAGAGCGTTTTCTGTATATGTAAAATGCATGAGCTTTTAGTGCTTTTATTAACTTTTATTTATTTGGGCTGTGTTTGTTCTGTATATTTGGTTTGCTCTAAATAATTGCTGAACAGATTAAACTGGTAAAGGAAACGAAGTATTGGTTGGTCTGTATGGATTTGGACTGCACATTTACTTTTCTGTCTACGTGTTTTCATATTTATGTATATTACCTCTGTTACCTTAAGTTTATAAATACTTGAAGTTAATTTAAAATTCTTAGTCATAATTCTGACTTTTCCACCTACTATCAGTTTGCTTTTTGAGGTAAAGTTTCTGGTGAGAAGTTTGATTTCTATCACTTCTAAAATGGATTTTGTAGAAAAGTATGTTGGATTGGACTTTTTTTTTTTAGTCTTACGAAATTCTTCAGTTGTAAATAGTTTGTTTCAAAAAGATTTAAAATAGTCAGTCATGATGGTGTTTTTCTGAAATGAAAACTTGATTTTGCTCTAATTTGAATGGAATTGGATTCTGCATAGAAATCACATTTCTTTGTTGCTCTCACATTAATGATGTCTGCATCTTTGTTATAGAAACTCATACTGTTGCTTGAAAAAAATCATGAGGCCTAACAAGTATTCAGTTTAATTTTTGCTACCTTTGAATTAAAAAGCATGATGTGTTTGATACTATTTTTTAAGTTACTGATGTGTGTATATTTAGTGACCCTGTTTTTGTGGCTAAAGCCTTGGTGCTTTATTTCCATCAAAGCAATTTTGCTTTAATAGGTTATATTTTAGTGAGGTAGCTCTTTATAGAAAAAGCACTCCACCAGAATCATTGAACCAAGTTATCAGTTGATATTTAGTCATCGTTTTTGAATTAAGCTTCTTTTTGGGTAATTATTCATAAAATTACTATCTTTTTCAGAAGAATTAAACTTGCCAGTAGTTAGAAACTTGTGGAATTTAGCATTTATGATTTTATGTGCAAACTGAGATTGCAGTTCTCTCTTGCTAAATTGATCTGTAACTGTCAAAAAGCTTATTACATTATGGTGTTAATATCCAGCACAAAGCACTTAAATGAAATAAATAGCATGTTGTCTTTATCTTCAAAGGCATTATATTGTACTTCTAGCAAGTGCACCAACTGAAAAACAACGCCTAGAATGGTGAGTATAAGATTAGATTTTACAAAACAAAAAACAACAAAAACAAAACTTCAGAATGAATCAGATAGCCACAGCACACAGTAGGAGGTGGAAGTCCTTAAAACAGCACATTTGGTTTTGTTCATAAATGGAGCTTTACTACTTGTAATGGAAGTGTAGGAATTTGGAGATCCATATGTACAATTGTTTTTCTTTGCCTTATAGAGATCCATGTATTATTTCTTAACTGTATATTTAAAGTGCTTTGTTTTAGTTTACTGATTTTTTTCTTTAAATATTTGTGGGGTTGTCTTTTGTAACCTTCCTGGCTTGAAATGTGGCTTGATTCTCTTCTTCCAGCAGTTTTCACTTCATTTTTGGGGTAGAACATAAGGCTTTCATTTTATCTATGGGAGTTTAGACAGTTGAACTGCCCTTATATGTGTGTTTTATGATCTTCATATTACAGCTTTACACAAACATACTTGATTTTCTGCATTTTATTTTATTTTTAAAATTAACCAGAATTTTCATTAATAATGAGTGACATTTGTTCAGGGTGGGCTTGGTGGAATCAAAAATCCGAATCCTGGTTGGAAGTTTGGAGAAGAATGAATTTATTACACTGGCTCATGTGAATCCCCAGTCATTTCCAGCACCCAAAGAAAATCCTGACAAGTAAGCAGTCCTCTAATTTAATCCAGTTTCCTCATCCCCTTTTCAACTTTTGCTCATGGAAGTTTTATAGGCAATTTTTATTAACTCGTTACTATTCTGTTGATTACATATGGGTCAGACCAAGTTGAAATTTATGGTTTAGGGTTTCCTGATCAGAAACACTGAAGAGAAACACTGTTTTTTTGCAAAAAATCACCCCTGAAATAAGTTGTAATGATGAGGTGCCTATTAACTAATTTGAGTTCAGATTCTGTAGGTCTGCACTTTAGCATTTCTGAACACACGTCCCCTTTTTTGTAGAGTGGTTTTCAGGATAGCTGCTATATCAAACATCGATCTTTGCTTTTTATCTTAATTTTTTGAAAAAGAAAACATGCTTTGATATGACCTTGCAAAAATTTGATTTGTGATAGGTTCTGGAACATTGAGAAGATATGTTATTAAAAGCTGCCTTGCCTTATTCTTTTAAGGATCTTTTTGTAGGTCAATTTCTGGTTTGATTGTTGCTGTGTTATTACCTATATGAAATTCTACTTTGCCTATAACCACTTGGTTTTATTTAGAGGGTGAGGGGAGTTTTAATAGTGAGCTTTTTCAAAAAAATGCAGTAGCATTAAAGATTGAACAATATTAGTGAATGGATCATTTAAGATTGTGCTGTAATAGAATAGCTATTTCTCTGATTCTACAGATTATTTCCTTTTGCATTCATGTAAAAGAGTTGGCATTTGAGCTTTTTATAAATTTTTTTGTTGCTGCGATCTTAATTATTAAAAGACTGATCCATTCAGTAGATATATCATTAAATGTTGAAAAGTAGCTGAATCACCCATTATTATTATGCTGCGGTCAGATTTCTGTACATATGGCCTTTTCATTTGAGTTTAAAAGTTTAAGGAATGTATGTTAAGGTCTAGTTAAATTTTTATATCTACACTACTTTGTTTCAAATTTTTGTAAAACATGTCATTCATTAGTATGAACATAATTTTTCTTTGCAGTGCCTTTGGTACTTAGGATTATCATTAAGAATATTGGCTGTCAGTACATAGATAATGAAGAGTATATTTGTCCTAGGACTCCAGTTTTTTATATAGCAATAGGAATATAGAGGGCAGGTATGGAGGAGGAATTTGAGTTTTGATGCAGTTTGGTTTAGAACTTAGTTTGTTTATATATTTGTCTTCTGAGTATTTCCATGTATCTCAGGTTGTCAACCACATTGATAACTGTTTTCATGAAATCCTGATAAACTATAGTAATACGCTTCTTATTTTACAGGGAAGAATTTCGCACGATGTGGGTGATTGGGTTAGTGTTTAAAAAAACAGAAAACTCTGAAAATCTCAGTGTTGATCTCACCTACGATATTCAGTCTTTCACAGATACAGGTATATCTCTACTTAGATAATCAAAACATGTACTTGCATATTTGAATTTGTCTTCATGTGTACCATAGTGGAATTTGCAATAACTGTTAAAATTACTTGGGAATATTTTACAATGATCATCAAAATTACCTTAATATTTTTGGATTAGTTATTAGTTTCAGTCATGTCTAATATATAAATGATTTTTTTCCTCTCATGGTAGACCTAAAGTTAAATGGTTGAACCACTTTAATTTGCCCACGATTACTTATGAAATTAGAAACCACCTGAATATTTGATTGTCTTAAAAGACTGAATCTGTGTCTGATTGCCTTAATAATCTTGAACCTTAGAAATTTGTGAAGCTAAACTTCTGGTGACATGAGAAAATTTATCCTCTATGTCATTTATAGACTCAAATGTTAATTCATGGGTGGGAAATACAATGATGAAGGCTTCATTTTGGATTGACCTGTACCCTGAGATACAAGGTAGTATGTTTTAACTAAAGACCAGATGGTGGGTATAGTTGACAGAAGCTAAGACTCTATGTAGATACGCAAATTTTCAAGGGAATGGTGAATGTACTTAGCGACAACGATGAATGTGCGTCTTCTTTAGGGACTAATTATTTTTTCTTTCGGACATCTCTCCTTTCCATTTAAAAAAATTTTAGTATGTGTTTTTCTCACCTGTCCACAATAAGGAGTCTTCACCTAAGGACATTCAGACGTAACAGTAAAAGTTTTTTTACCTCCTTGGAGAAGGAGAGACAAAAATCGGTACATTTTTTAAAAATGTCAGTATCATACACTAAATGTAAAGGAGAAATAAAAGGAAAAGAATGTATTTCAGTATGTAAATGCTTAGGTACAGTGACTAGAAGACATACCTAAGTAGGTAATTGCAGCCATATGTAGAATCACTAGCAGTGTGGTAGCTGAATTCCTATGATACAGGTGTTACCTGTTATGATTCAGAGACCATCAGCAGCATTGCCATTGGTGACATGAATTTTCCTAGAAAATTCAGCTTAAAAATACTTTGTTTTTATGTAAAATTGAGTTGAGTTCTTATTCAAATAATTGATAAAGTAGGTTTTTCATCTTTAGGAATGTAAGTAGGACGTGGTACAGCGCATTGCAAAGAACTGTCCACGTTCAAGGATATTTAGTGTCCCTATCATGTAGTAGCCCTTAACCATTATGACAACAAAAGCACTTATACAGATTTTATAAGATGTGATTTGGAGTGTGAAAACTCCACTTGCTGAACACCAGAGTAGCGGTTTTTTCCAAAGTAAAAATTCTGATGTCAACTTAAACTATTTATGAACTAACAAATCATGTAGAGATATTTAGACTAGAAAATTTGTTTTGGACATTATACCTAGTTGAACTGCTTATCAAAGATTGTGCTAATGAACCATCAAGATTTTAAAGCAACTTTCAGATATTTGGGGAAGGAAATATTTAGTTGCCCTGTATCTTGAAACATTTTAATGGAATACTTTGTGGGATTTTCTAATAAAACATATTTAACATGTTGAAAACTCAAAGTTCTTACTCCCGGTCTCCTCTAGCTTCTCTTCAAATCTTTTTGATCTCAGGCAGTGACAGCTGTGTCCTTGTAGTTGCTCAAGCTAGAAGTCTTACAGTCTTCCTTGAATCCTGTTTTCCCCATACTTGGTATTAATCTATTAAAAAATCCTCCTGTCCCTACTTTCAGAGTATGTTGAGATTTCTGCTACCAATTGCTGTTTATACCCCTAGTCCAAGCCACTTATCACTGGTCTTTTGGATTACTGTCATTTAGTTTTCTTGTTCTGCCTTCAGCTATTCTTAGTCAGCATCCAAAATGACATTAAGCCAAATCATGTCTCACCTGCTTAAAACCTATAATGGCTACCCATCTCACTCTGGATCAGTCCAGATCTTTACTGTGGTTTGCAAGCCTTTATGGGATCTAGTCGTCTTATTATGTCTCTGACCTCATTTCTTATATTGATAATAAGAAATATATAGACATATATAAAACTTAATAAGTTCAGAATCCTTTATCCATATGTCTTGAGGCCAGTAAGGTAACAAAGTTAGTAAATAATATTCCCAGTGGGGTCTGGAGTGACATTTGGTAGTCAAAGGCCGTAACATTTCTGTAAGATATTTACATAAGGTATAGGTAGAGAGATTAAATAGCTACAAATAGTTCAAATCAGGGTTTGTTGCCAGTTGAGGTTTGGTGCCAGTCTTAGGAAAAACTTCTATTTTGGGGAGCTTTTGGGATTTTACAACTGCAGATAAGGGATTATGGATCTTCTACTTTCCCTTCTCCCCGTGGCCTTTTTGTTGCTCCTCAAACATCCCAGGCATGCTTGGGACCTTTTGCCCTTGATGTTTGCTCTTCCTAGAGTAGATTCCACCAGGTACTCACAGTTTATTTACTCACTTTAATTTGAGTCTTCACTCAATTGTAATCTCAGTTTCCAGGCTGAGCTTCCTGTCGTCTTCCCTACTCAAATTTTTTCTCCATAGCTCTTATCACCGATCTGATATGAAATATATTTTACCTTTTTTTCTGTTGTGTTTCTCCCCTAGAATGTGGACTCTGAAGTTTTTGATCTCTTATTTCCTGCTATATCCCCCACGTCTAGAACATGTGATACAGTATAGGTGCCCAGTAAATCGTTTTATGACTGAGTGAATGAAATTTTCCACTTTGTTGTTTTGCTGTGGTTGTTACATACTCGAGCTAGAATTTTAAATTATACTGGTAGCATAAATAAGTATGAATTTAAGAAACCCCTTTTGTCCAGTTCTGTCATTTCTTTTTTTTTTTTTTTTTTTGGTACGCGGGCCTCTCACTGTTGTGGCCTCTGCCATTGCGGAGCACAGGCTCTGGACGCACAGGCTCAGCGGCCATGGCTCACGGGCCCAGCCACTCCGCGGCATGTGGGATCTTCCCGGACTGGGGCACGAACCCGTGTTCCCTGCATTGGCAGGCGGACTCTCAGCCACTGCGCCACCAGGGAAGCCCTCCAGTTCTGTCATTTCTTAAGGAGTTAACTCTTTTATTACTTCAAGAGTTTTTACACTGGAAGAATTAATATACTATGTGTTCTTATTCGTTATGTACACCTTGTGGTAAGAGACACTTGTGAGATAGGTTTTGACCTGATAATTTTATAGATAGGCAATATTGATGGAAAACGGATCCATACTTTAGAATAGCTTCTCCTGGGTTAGTTTAACTGCCTTTATGAAGATGTTTCTATTTCTTGTAACAATTTCCTAATTGTACAGTTTATAGGCAAGCAATAAACAGCAAGATGTTTGAGGTTGACATGAAAATTGCTGCAATGCATGTAAGAAGAAAGCAACTCCATCAACTACTGCCTAATCATGTGCTTCAGAAAAAGAAAAAGGTAAATTGAGAAAGTACTTTAAAAAGCATTACTAACATAATGTTTTATGTATCCAGCCTATCAATATTTCAGAATTTAGGCTGAGTTAATAAGTCATATTTGAAATAGATCACAGCATTTTGAAAACCTATTACATGGAGAAATTCCATTATGTGAAACCTTGCTCCTAATCAGGTTTCTTGCACACACTTCCTTCAGACTTCAGATTAGTGGCAATGCTTCATATCCTTAATTTATATATATTTATATTCTCTTTTCAATGTCTCTTATTGGTATCCATTTAATAGCCCACATCAGTATGTAATTTCCTTTCCTTTTAAAGGTAAAGAGAGTTAAATTAGGTAATATGTGGATCAAGTAAGTTGTGTGACTTTTTAAATGAAAATCATTTTAGTTTCATAAGGATTATACACGTATATTATTTAAAAATTAAAAGTTATTGGCTATAAGATCACTGACAGTGGTAACCTCAAGTATGATGTTCTGGTGTTGATGCTTCCTGTTGTATAACTTATTAGCCATGATTTTCTTATTTGGACTTTTAAATTTGAAATTGTATTGAAATTTTAGTGCAGAAATAAATAATAAAAATAATATTTTTACTTTAAGTGGTTTCAAAAGTGGCTTATTCTTTATAACTTTAAAAAATTATTTCTTTTATTTATTTATTTTTGGCTGCATTGGGTCTTTGTTGCTCTGCGTGGGCTTTCTCTAGTTGTGGTGAGCAGGGGCTGCTCTTTGTTGCGGTGCACGGGCTTCTCATTGCTGTGGCTTCTCTTGTTGCAGAGCACGGGCTCTAGGAGCCTGGGCTTCAGGAGTTGTGGCTCACGGGCTCTGGAGTGCAGGCTCAGTAGTTGTGGCGTATGGGCTTAGTTGCTCCGTGGCATGTGGGATCTTCCCGGACCAGGGCTTGAACCTGAAAAAGTGGCTTATTCTTAAAATGGAATACTTAGATCAGTGAAAATACATGAGTTAGAGATACATATATGAATGTATTGGGTTAAAAAGTACAGATAGGGCTTCCCTGGTGGCGAAGTGGTTGAGAGTCCGCCTGCCGATGCAGGGGACACGGGTTTGTGCCCCAGTCCGGGAAGTTCCCACATGCCGTGGAGTGGCTAGGCCTGTGAGCCATGGCCGATGAGCCTGCGCGTCCAAAGCCTGTTGCTCCGCAACGGGAGAGGCCACAACAGTGAGAGGCCCGCGTACCGCGAAAAAAAAAAAAAAAAAAGTACAGATAAATATATATCATTTGATACTTTTATATAAAGTTTACAATATATCTTTTAAGATAGAATATGAAATACAAGTATGCATTAGAGCATGAAAACTGCTGCATTCTGTGATGATGGTTCATTATCTGGGGCTGGGATTGGGAGGAGAGGAATGAAGTTAATATAACTTCATAATGTTTTGTTTCTTAAAACATAGAATATATTATGATACAAAAGTAGCTAAATCAAGGGCAAGGATTTTGCAGTAGACTACCTGGTTCAGGTTCAGGTTCCATTGCATCCTAGCTGTGAGACTTTGGCAAGTTGTATTACAAATATCATGTTCTTGATTTGCCTTAAAATCACAATTCTAATTTTACCTACCTCGTTATGTATTTTGTTAGGTTAAAATGAGCCAGTGCCTGTAAGAGGTAGTTTAGATGGGTGCCTGGCACACACTAAATGCTCTTTTCTTTGCACTCTTATTAATAGTTTCCTTTTATTAACTGCTATTTGCAAAGCACTGTACCAGTAAAGAAGATGGGTATTCTATATTTAATGATACAGTAACCTGTAGCTATTGTCTCTATTATAGAAGAAACAGAGTGATTCAAACATTTGCCCAGGGTCATGTACTATGAGATGTGAATTGGACCTAAGTCTGCATGCAAAGAATGTGTGTTTATTTCTCTGTAGTATGTTCTGTCTTTGTTTGTCTTTATTAGAAAGTTTGATAGAATATTTATGATTTTGTGGCATTGAAGTCTCTTGTGCCAAACTTGATATAGACACAGAGGCAAAGCAAAGCAGCTTGAAGGTTATGTGTTCAGACCAACCAGTTAAAACCTTCATGTTCACTGATCATCCCCAACACTGGCTTGTTACTTCACAGGTTATTTTTTGATCACCTGGTCAGGCAGGTAACTGTGTGAAATGGAGTATAATTTACTCACTGAACAAATTTTTTGTCTGGTGGGGAGAGAGAGTGGTAGCTTTTTGCATAGGAAAGATGCTTATTTTACAATATTAAGAAAACTGGTTTTACAGCTGACTTCATAGACGAAAGGCATTCCTTTCTCTCCTCTCCCTTCTCCCAAATCTCATCTTCCCCATTTGATTAATATTGATTTATGTACACAGGTGGTGTCTCTGTAGTGCTAACTCAAAGATTTAGATTATCTTGTCATTTGGGGAATTGGAGTGTGGGTGTATACATGCACGCACACACACACACACACACACATATGGGGTATGGGTTTTTATTAATAATGCAAATTATTTCCATTAAAATGTTTTTGTAGGTAAGCGAACACTTGAAACTAAAAGTGTTCTGAAAAAGCTGAAGAGATCAATTTGACGTTATAATAGCATTGATTGCAAAAACAGAAACTTTGGTCAATTTAGAAATCAACTTTTATCCCATAGCACCATTTATAGTTTTTTAGCTTTTGGTTTTTCCTGCACCATGTAGCTGTTTTTGAGTGCTTTGATTTTTAAGAAGCAGGACCAACATTAGGATTTATATGTGGTCATGAAGTTTAGTTTTCAGAAAATTAGTTTTGCTTTTGTTCTAACAGGATAGTTAACACTATTAAATGTACCATGTTAAAATCCTAAGTTGCAGATAGAGCACTGGAAATCTCTTGCTTTTGAGAGACTCATACAAATAGCTAGGAGTGGCACTAAATTGTACCTACGTGATAGTTTTTTTAGAAATTATACATTTTTATCTTCATTGTAAAACAATTTGAAATCTATAAACAAAAAGTTACTTCTAATCCGACTGGCCAGAGGTACTCATTGTTACTATCGTGTTTTACCATTGACTTTTTTTCTAATATATATGTGAGTGTGTGTATGTATTAATAGTCCTCTGATTTAAGATACATGTGTTTTCATATTAAAGTGCTTTTTAATTTGCAGTGTATTTTACATTCAGTGTGCAGGTTTATTATAGCATTTTTTTCTCGCTTTTTCTCCCACTGAAGAACTGTAGTTAAGTTGAGCATCCTTAGAAGTCAGGAAGTATGTGTGTCCCAGCTCTTCACCTTTTATAGTCAGCATGACACTTCTGATTATCATAAACATATTGATTTGTGCTCTTTAGTAGAAATCATTTATCAGTTAAGTAAAAGATGTTTATGTTTTAAAAGGTCTAGATAAAATAAAGGTATATTTGATTAAATATTTTATTAATTGCAGCATTCAACGGAAGGTGTCAGGTTGACACCTCTGAATGACAGCAGCCTCGACTTGTCTATGGACAGTGATAACAGCATGTCTGTGCCTTCACCTACCAGTGCTATGAAGACCAGTCCATTGAACAGTTCTGGCAGCTCTCAGGGGTAAGGAAAAAGGGAAAGGAAGTGGAGTGACTGTTTAAATAACCCCTCCAGTTTCATATGTTGAAATACCTACTGCCTGTGGTGAACTGTATGGTGTGCTAAGGAGAACCAGACAAGAGGGACAAGATCACGTTTCTGTCCTGGAGATGCTTATTACCTGTGTAGCAGGGGGAAAATATCTATGAAAAATATTAGGGGTCTTCTAAAGAAGGTGAGATTTATGTGGGCTGGTTTTAGTGGAAATTTCTTTTGAAGAATTAAGTGTCTTTTTAGGAACATTTAAAGCAGCTAAACATTTTTATTTCAAAAGAAAAACATGGCCTGTGTTGGCAAAAATTAAAACACAAAAAGCCATATTTAACTTCCATAAATCCTTATAGTGTTATCATTGCAGATTTATTTTTTAATGGATATACTACTGTATTTTCAAAGGGAGCTGTTTATTATAGATTCTGGTGGTACTGCTATTATTTTAAATTGTGACGGTTATGCCCATCCCTTTGTTCAATGAGTCGATACTTAAACCATGAACACTTTTATGAATGCATGTTATATTTTAATGTTTTGAAAAAAGCAGTTTTAAAAATTGGATTGTTAAAGTATAACCAATGGCAAAGATGAAGGTTGGGATGAATCTTTGGATTCGTATGAAATAGAACATGCCGAGGTGCAGTAGATGATGAATTTAGTTTTATTCTCTTGGACTTTGAATGTGTGATATGTTTTTAGACCAGTCATATGTGACCCGAGGACTTTAGGCATCAGCGTGGCCCCTAACTCTTGTAGTTTTGAAACAGTTCTTCATTTGTACAGCATTAGCTTCCAGGTTTTTATTTTTAATGGTTTCATCATCTTTTTTTTGAGCGAAGCAAAAATTTTAACAAGAATTTTGGGAGTTATATAAAAGCCTTTCTGTACTTTAGAGTTTGTGCACATGAATGTAAAATAGATGTGTATTTGCTCAACAAATACTGAGTATTTATTATGTACTAGCCGCTTTGCTATTTCAGGTTTTCTCCTGAATCTGTGGTTGTTCTCTGACCAGTTCTTCTTTTCTGTTTAATTGTTAGATATTTGTGCCTTTCGGGGCTCTCTCGTTAGTCCTTTATGCCTTCTTTGTATTATTGGGGGTGTGGCATCACCCACTCTCTTGACCTCATTTACTTCCATATACCAGTGAGCTCCAAAGCTCTGTGGGGCTTTGTGAATGTCATGTATGCACCAAAAATCTAAGTCGTCTAGCTTTGCCCACCTTTTCATGGCATCATCATTCAACAGTTGGGAGTTGAATAAGCTGTAGTTGAAGGAGACTGAATAACCACAGAGGACTTTTCGCTTTTTTCTTTCAGGAGATAATAAAAATGAGATTATTTAAACGCTAATGTATAGGATTTATTTGAGACAGAAAAGTTGAATGGATAGGACAGTGAAGGAGGGGTGATTTGAGTTTCCTGAGATGACAGGAGTGAGTGGGATCCAGAACATTGAAGGAGGGATTGGGTTTTGAGATCCTTTGTTGTTTATATGGGCCACTGGATGGGCTTTTAGGGTTTCATGAACCTTTACGTTTTGTATGCAGAAACTTATTTCTAATTCTCAGACCATTTTCTTCTTTACAGATTTTGATCGTATTTTCTTATACCCCAAATCATTTAAGTCAGTTACCCCAAGTCAAATAAAAACAGATTTTTTTTTAGCTGTTCTGTCAAATACGTTAGTCACTAGCCACATGCGGCAGTTTAAACTTAATTCATATTAAATGAAATTAAACATTCCATTTCCCACTAGTTCTGTTTCAAGTGTAGAGTAGCTGCATCTATATAGTGGCCACCATATTGGGTAGCGTAGGTATATAGGTCATAGTTATAGGAAGTTCTCTTGACTAGCACTGCTTTAGAATGTTTCTGTGTTTTTGATTGTTGATTATATTTTATGAAATAAAGTTAGTTACTGATGTATATATACGTATGAGAAGTAAAACTAAAGAATCATTTACTTTAGAGAATAACTCCCGCACATACTACATTTTATTATTGATTTTTATGCCTCTCTTTGCTTTTTTCACTTTTTAATTCTTTCCCCATTTTTAGCAGAAACAGTCCTGCTCCAGCTGTAACAGCAGCATCTGTGACCAACATACAGGCTACTGAAGTTTCTGTGCCACAAGTAAATTCCAGTGAAAGCTCAGGGGGTAAGGAGATTGACAGATTTGAAAATACTTGCATTATATTTGGTTTTAGCCTTCATTTTGAAAGATGGCTTCGTTAGTTAAGTAGCTTGAGTTCAGTTTTTTAATACCATTTTATTATTTACCTGTAAACTTATGAATAAAATAAAAAAGCTTTACTTCTAACTTGATGTTGATATGATTTAACTTTTATGTATTTATGTACTTACTACTTAGGTACATCGAGTGAAAGCATTCCTCAAACTGCCACACAACCAGCCATTTCGTCACCACCAAAGCCTACGGTCTCCAGAGTTGTTTCTTCAACACGTCTGGTAAACCCACCACCAAGACCTTCAGGAAATGCAGCAACAAAGACACCTAATCCTATAGTAGGAGTCAAGAGGACATCCTCACCTCATAAAGAGGAGAGTCCCAAGAAAACCAAAACAGAAGAGGTATCTATATGTTAGTTAGCCATGGGAATACCACCTTACCTGTTTTAAAATCCAGTGGAAGAAAACCTTTGTGAGCCCAAGTTGAGAGGCAGCATGGAGGAAAGCTTTTAGATTATTTTTAGGTAGTACTTTAGTGCCAGAGTTCTTTTCACCCTTTTCTACTCTTTTCAGTGTCTAACTCTTTCATAAAGCTGTGTTTCTTGTTTAAATTTCTGTAGCATGTCTAGGCTGTAACACAACTTAGCATGGATTTACATCTCATCTTAATTTATTTTTCTCTCATAACTGTATGTTTCATGTGTACCAATTCTTTGGTGGCCCCTTTGGACACAGTTTTCTGCTTCTTTGATCCAGGTGGAGTTTTGGAGCCTCTACACTGTACTTGATATTACAGGGTCACTGAATATGAGAGGTTCTCAGGGAATTCTTATTGAATGACTGACCATAAGCTGCGAAGTCAGATTAGTTTTGGTACCTTGAATGATTGTGTCCTCCAGCCCTTCAGGAAATTTTCTAACAATACTTCCACTTTTTATAGTGGCTGGTTTACCTTGTCAAAGTCTCAGATAGTTTTAGGAAAACCATTAAAAGTGTACACTGATTTTGATGTTTGTGTTAAAATAGAAGTAGCCTTATAACACACTTTCATTGTTCCCTGGAGTCACTCTCATTGTGTTTTTCTATTAATTAAACTTTCACCATTGTCCAAGAGATGATAGCCCAAAAAACACCAATTTTGTTGTGATTTTTGGTTGATAATTTTTTATTTAGGAATTTGTGCATTACATGAAGGTTTCTTTAGAATGGTGGAAAAAACTAGGTATCTTATGCAGTGGTTTGATTTTTAATAGTGAAAGATTATTGTCTTTATAAGTATTACTCCTAGCTTATTCTGAATCCTTTTGTTTTAGATTTTTTGGAAACAGTCACTGTTAACTACACATGAATAATTTAATGAATTTTGTCACTCTGATGATGCTAAATGCAAATGAAAAATGGGCATAGTATATCATATCTTACACCATGTATTCTGAAATACATTTGTCTCTGTAATTATCTCTTAAGGCAGTGATTTTCAACCTCAGTTGTACATCAGAATTAGTTTTTCAGGGTTTGTTGTTTTGTTTCTCTTTTGTTTTTGTTTTTGCTTTTTGTTTTTTGCGGTATGCGGGCCTCTCACTGTTGTGGCCTCTCCCGTTGCGGAGCACAGGCTCCGGACGCGCAGGCCCAGCGGCCGTGGCTCACAGGCCCAGCCGCTCCGCGGCATGTGGGATCTTCCCCGACCGGGGCACGAACCCATGTCTCCTGCATTGGCAGGCGGATTCTCAACCACTGCGCCACCAGGGAAGCCCTTGTTTTTGTTTTATAAAATACAGATTTTAGGGCCTCCTCCAGATACACTGAATCAGACTCTCCAGGCCTAGTAATCTTTTATTAAAAGCCCCCATTCTACATGATTGTGTTGTACAGCAACCTAAGAATGTAGTTTTGGTGTAATGCCACTTTCTGTTTATTGATATTTGTTGGGAGTTGTCAGAGCATTTCAGAATTCACGTTTCTTTTTGCCTTAGTAAGGTATATGTAAGCATAACTCTAGATACCTGTCATTCTGTTTCCTTAATGTTAATGGCTTCATTCCTTACCCTGTGAGAGTTCCAATATATATCAGTACAATGCTTATAATTTCGTTAGCACTTACCTTGGTAGAAAACACTCATGTTTCATGTTTAGTTTAGAGAGGCAATAGGAATATAGGAGTTTTTAACTTAGTACAGAAAAATTTAAATATACACAAGAGAATCATTTCATGTACCCATGTACCCATCATGCAATTTCAGGTATAGTGAATTCAGCCACTATACCCTTAATTATTTTTCCTTTCCATTTCCCCTGTACTTGCATTATGTAGATGCAAAATCCAGACTTCAGTCATATCATTTCCTTAGTATTTTTAAAATCGTGTACCTAAAAGATAATAATTACAAAGAGAAAAGTATAAACAAAGTAAACCCACCTAAAAAAGTGAACAATTCATTAATATCAAATATCTAGTCAGGGCTCAAATGTCCCTGATTATGTCATTGCTTTTTTTTTTTTAATAGTTTTTATTCAAATCTGTAAGTAAATTAAAATCCTTGATTCATGTTTCTTAAGTATCTTTAAAAATATAGGTTCATCACTCCCCGCCCCCTGCCCCCAGCAATCTTCTGTGCTATGTATTTTCTCACAGTTTGAGTCCTGCTTATGGCAGCTCCATGGAGTTGACTAACAAAAATAGCATTTCAAGATATGTAAGGGATCTTAGGACTTTAGGTTATCTCATAGACTAATCTCCTTTCCCAGAAGAACTGGAGGTTCAATAGCTTTCCTGTTTACAAAGCTAATTAAAGTCAGAGCCAGGATTAGAACCCAGGCCTAAATCTCATGGTGCTAAAGTTGAAGAAGATTATTACAAATATTCTGATTTTGAAGGTCTCCTACTGGGTCGTTCATTCTCCGTTAATGAGTATTTGGTATTAGAAATTCTAGTAAACCAGAAAGAAACACTGGTCCTACTCAATTAATAATATACTAACATGTATACAGGTAGGAGAGTTTCAGGTATTGTCAAGTACTTTAGTTCTACTTAATTTTTATCACATACTAAAGCTTTTCAAATACATATAGATGGTAGAAATGTAAAATAAAAATAGAAAAAAAGTGTGCCTTGTCACCTGAATTATATGGCTAAATGATGTTATATGTATATATATATATTTAAAGTTATGGAATATTTCAAACATGTACAAAATTGTAATGAACAAGTTATATTTACATCACTTAGCTTTAATGGTTAACAACTCAAGGCCAGTCTTCTTTCATCTGTAAATCTACTCCCTTTCCCATTGTTATGAAGCAAATCCCAGGCATGTCATTTCAACCATAAATATTTCAAAAACACATCTACAGTATATTATCACCATATATATTTGTGTGTGATATATATATCGGTACATATACTGATCGGTGTATGTATACACCGATCAGTATATGTACCGATATTAATAATGATTCCATAGTGTCACATATCCAGTCGGTATTGAAATTTGCCCAGTTGTAACTTACGTTACTATTTTTTAAGTTTGTATGTTTGCAGGATACAAATAAAGTTCTTATGGGAATTGGTTGATATTGGTGTTAAATCTTTTCTACCTTGTAGGTTAGCCGTGGTTTCTATGTCTTGTTTTAAAGCCACATTTAAAATTAAATTTTAGTTCTACCTAGTAAAGAGAGCAGAGAAATTAGTGCCGAAATTGTTTTTCTTAAGAAAGTGATGTTTATTGCAAGTCACTGCAGGAATGGGAAAGTATAACCATTTTTGGTTTCCCATTTTCCCTCTTTACCAAAAAAATATGTTGTTTGTTTTAAATAGCATTATAATAAATCAAAAAAATAAGACCTGAGGAGAACATTTTTCAGACCTCCTTCAGGATGTTAATAAGACATACTAAGCCAGGGGGATTCTGTGGTTAAGTTTAGGAAAGTTAAAAGATTCTTTCTAGAACTTCTCAGAACCTTTTATGTGCTAATGTGTGTGAATCTCCCAGAAAGGGGGTGATAGTATTCCAAGTTCCTAAGTTGTTTGATTAAGGAACTCTTTTTTTTCTCTTCCTTACAAAAAATATTTTATGAACTTAGTGGTTTGGGGAATATACTTCAGGTGGTGGTGATCAACAATAACAGTTTTCCTCGTGTTCTTTTTTAAAATTTTGGTAGAAACTGAAGCCAAATTGGTTAAAATGAAAAAAAAAATTTAAGTGAACCAGTAACCTATTTTAAGGACATACTTGATCGATCTTACAGGTTAATTATTTTTATACTTTAAAAAAATTTTATAAATTAAAGCATTGATTGGCAAATAATCTAAATTTTCATTTTAGAGAATAAAGCTTTTTTTTTTAAAAACAGGATGAAACAAGTGAAGATGCTAACTGTCTTGCTTTGAGTGGACATGATAAAACAGAAACAAAGGTATACTAATTTAGCCTTGGAATACATACACAATTAAGAGTACAGAGATGTCTATAACATTGCACTGTATTTCGTTCTATAGGTTTTAGGTTTTCAGTATTGTTTTTAGAGAAGTGTTTGTCCCTTTTTAGTGTTAATTTGTAGCACTGAAATTTAATTCCTCAAGTGTATGAGGTCCTACTAGATGCGGGGTTATCTGGTGGATACCAAATGGAATAGAGTGATGAGTGAGATGTTCCTGTTTTCAATGGAACTTATATTTAAGTAGAGAAGATAAGGGGTAGAAGTGGTTAATTACGTTATCAGAGAAAAAGTAATTGAGGATGGTGGGGGTGGTGAGAATTAGTAAAGCAGAATTAGTAAAGGCTTCATAGAAGGAAGACATAGGATTTGGGGTAGTCCTTGAAGGATACAGAGGATTTGGGGTAGGACAGGATGAGAAGTTCATCTCACTATTGGGGTAAGAGTGTGGTATATTTAGAGAACCAGTTTTTGGCACACAGTTCTGGCTAGAAGCTGTGGCGCAAGGGGCTTGAATCAAGGTAAATGGGGTAGGAAAGATTGGTTTAGCCAACGTATTAGACTTTGAACGTCATTTTTTCGGAAACTGAAATGTACTGAAGACTTCTAACTTTTTTGTCCTTGTTGTAGAAAAACTGGAAATCTTCCTCCTTTCCCCAAATTATCCTGATTTCCATGATAGATATTTTAGCAAGTATTCTTTTGGTGTCTTTATAGATTTTGTGTGTGCATATATATACCAGTGCGTTTTGCTTTCAAATCTTTATTCACTCTGTAAACCAAGAAAAATTGTTCATGCCATTGAATAATCGACAAATATTACTAATAGCTGCATGGAATGCTGTCTTAAGGCTGTTACCATATTTTATTCAACCAGTTCCCTATTGTTAGCAGTTGTTTCTGTTAAAAAAGGAAGTTGCCCTTTTCTACTGTAATGTTGGCTGTAGCTAAATACCTGCCATCCATTTATGTTTATTTTATTAGGATAAATTAATGAAAGAGGAATTACTGGGACAAATAGATGCTTTTAAAACTTAATATGTATTGCTAAGTTGTGCTTCAGAGAGACTGCAGTCTTCCATTTCTAGTACACTGTTTACCCTTTTCAATTTCATAGGAGAAATTTGATATTTCATTGTATTATTATTATATAGTTTTATAGAAATTCAAATTTTTGTATGTTTATTTTCATTTGTGTGTGTGTGTGTATGTATTATTTTTGGGCACTGCTTTAAAAAAGGTTAGAGCAGTGGAATGACAACAGTTCACCCTGTATTTTCTGATGATTTTTAGAGTAGAATCAGTGCATTGGTTATTGAGAAGGGCAAGAGAAACCAAAAGGAAGGAGGAATGTTTTAGAGACATTTTCTACTTTTAATTAAAGGCCTGGGAGCCGTTTTTGTGCTTCTGGGTAGTTTTATTTAATAATACTGAATGAGTTTTATTTTTTTCACATAGCTAAAGCTGAGCTTGGGTTTATATTCTGTTAATTATTGTCTGGGCAACGTTTTATAATATGCATGTACGTGTCTTTAATTAGTGCTTGTTTACAATGTCCAAGTTGGAGTTGGTTGGAAAAGTCATGAGATATTTTGACCATGCCTTATAAGGTTTAAGTAGGCAGATAGACATTTATGTGTATCTGAAATGGTTAAGTAACCTACAAGGCTTTTTTTGATGATTAACCCTTTGACGATGATAGATGATTTTGTAATGTAGTCACATCTTTCTCTTGATCCGTCCTGTCTTCCCATTTGTCTTTTTTATTAGCCACCAAACCCAGTTATGTTCTTTTATCCTTTTTTAAGTCTCTTTCCTCCCCCGTCCTCTTTGTCTCACAGGAACAACTTGATACAGAGACAAGTACAACTCAATCAGAAACCATTCAGACAGCGGCTTCCCTGTTGGCCTCTCAGGTACTAAGTGCAAAAAAGCAAGGAGAATTTTATAAATGTTGTTAAGATTAGTGCTGTATAATGAATTAAAATGAGCATATCCAGAAGCTGAATAAAGTTATCTTTGTGAAAGTAATTGCCAGCCTGCAGATGTATTTATTGTATTCAGAGGTAGAGCACTGGATATGATGGAACCGTTCTTCCGCACTGTCAGGATGCTAACTCCTGCCCTTACATGCTGTTTGATATTGCAGATCATTTAAATTGTCACTGCACAATGTGTAGTCTTCACGTAGAGGTTTTGTTCATAGGTCAGAGAGTGAAATTTAAGTTAGAACTTAAAACCATTCTTCATGGATTTTTAAAAAAATACCTTTTAATTTTCAAAATGTGCTTCTGCCTCACTTTTTACCTCCGATTTTCAATGATTAATTTAGTGTAATCCATAGTTCTTTAAAATTATTTTTTCATTTGTCCTAGAAATTCTACTTGTGACAGTCCCTTGCATACAGTAGGCACCTGGACTTTTTTCATTGATTTGTGAACCTTCACTTTGTTTGTGAAATAATTGTTTTCTTCTTGAATCCTTTCAAATTAAATACACTCCAAAGTCTAGGTCAAACTCTGACATAAAGGAAATATTTTCTTTAAGTAGACATTAGACTGGTTAACCTCTACAAAATAACTGAGATGACAGCTGCCGCCCAGTGATGCTGCTGAACTGATGATACAGTGATACTGTGCTGCTTTGTGGTTCAGAGTTATTTTAATGTGATCATTTTACAACATGTTTTTGCTGGCTGTTAACATTCATAGTCCCTAGTGATATAAATATTATGACTACTTTCTGAAATGTCTTTTATTTTCATAGCCTTTACCAAATAAAAATTTTGTGGGGTGGAGTAACTCCCAACAACATTAGGAAGTGTTGTGCTTGATACTGATACATGGACAAACTTGTTTGTCAAACTTAAGTTCTGTGGTTATAATTGCATGCCTTTTGGTTTGCCACATTAATCTCTAGGGAACTATTTTCATAGTTTGTCTTATTGACTTCATCACTATCATGATTCGTACCCGTGGGTGTTTGCCTTTTAGATATTTTTATAAGGAATTAGAATTTTCTTTCTAATGAAAAGATCCCTAGAGCCATTGAGAGAAAAATCACCCAGTTATATAATATAAAAGGAATGATTATATTGATTTAAAAAGTTTTTAAAAAATACATCCCTATATTTGGTGATATAAGGGTCATATTTATTTCTGGGGAGGTGATTATAATATTGTGACTGTGTCTAACGGTGAATCCTTGTTTTGAGATAAACTTGAAATATTTACAGATGAAATGATAGGATCTCTGGGATTTGCTTCAGAATAATCTGGGAGTGAAGGTGTGAGGACTGTGGATTGGCTTTGATTTGACAGTTGATGAAGTTGGATAATGAATACATAGATGTTCGTTATATAATGCTCTTATTTTTGTGTATGTTTGGAATTTTCCATAATAAAACACTTAAAAATACCATCTCTATGTTTTTGGATGTTAAAGAAGGCTTTGTGATTTAATTGTTTTTAACATAATAAAACCTCCCTAAACTTTGAATAATCAAATTATTGCTCAGTTGTGTAGATTTAATTTTTAATTTACAGGGTCAGAAAATAATACATTCCCTACTGTTAACTGCTACTGCTGCTCCTGTGTGTAAGGTGAACTTTAAGTATTCTCCCACATGGGGGTGCTCCGATGCCAGTTAATATTACAGCTGTTAGTGTTATTACAAGTAAACGTAACTTAACATGAACTTAATAAGTATATTATAGGTGGTTGTTGGAGGAGTGTGTTTATTAAAGCTGTATTTGAAATTAGTTTTTGTATATTGCTAAAATATTACTAAAATATTGCTACTTACTTGAAAATTTCTACAAGTGTTAGAACAAACAATTTCATAGTAATAGGCATGTTTATTTACACTCCATTTTGAAAACATTTTGGAGTGTTTTTCTTTAAATTTTTAATAGTTATGTTAAGGTCCTATCTATTTCTTAGGAAGTAAAGCAGTGGGAAGTAAATCTCATTGTTAAGTTATAGTACTTTGAACAATGTTGTGTTCTTTGCTTTTATTCTCAGAAAACATCCAGTACAGACCTTTCTGATATCCCTGCTCTCCCTGCAAATCCTATTCCTGTTATCAAGAATTCAATAAAACTGAGATTGAATCGGTAGAAACAACCTCAGGGGTCCATAAACAATATCTGCCAACCTGTTGTCTTCAAATGCTAAGAAAGGAGAATGGAGGGTACAAGACTAGACACGACTGAAAATGGATTTAGGTTTTTTTTGTGACCTCCCTTACTGGGCTAATCAGCACTTGATCGGAAGTCCAGGTTAGTATGTGAAGCCAGGAGTACTATTATTATTGTGTTAGCAACAGTTACATTAACTATTTCAAAAAATTACTGCCTTTAAAAAAAAAAAAAAACCTCAAGCTATATTTGTATTCATAATTGACATCTGGACTGGGTTTATGTTTGCTGCATTGTTTGGAAAATTTGCAATACAAACTGGCATAAGAATTCCTTATTGTGATGATGCACTTTTATGTATTTTTTTTTATTAGAAAGTAGAACTAATTTTAGATTTTCAGCTTGATGGATTTTCACTTTTTCCTGAAGAATTTCCTTTACCATTAGTCTTCAAATTGGATGCCACTGTGCAGTGGTGTACTGTTATACTTCAGAGAAAGGATAAGAGTACATCTATGAGGTAGCTGTAACCTTTAAAAATGAAATGTCGACTCTAGGGTATATATTTGACATTGAAAGAATAATTAGGAGATACTTCGTTTTGATGGGGGTCATGATTAAGAAATGCTATATTGGTTTTATTTATAGAATTGTTTAGAGTGCATACAAATCAGCGATCAGCCAACGAATATTTTTCTTTGAGCTTGTTAAAGCTCCGTATTCTTTTGCCTTCAGTATCTTGTCTTTGAAACAAAGGTTTCGCTCCCTCCCCATTCTTTTTCTTTTCCCCTTTCTGCTTGTATGCATAAGGTAGGACTTCTTTCATAAAAAACAAAATGCCAGTATTTTCTTAAGCCATGGTGTGAAACCAGTGACCCTGTGGCCACATGGCACAGAACACTAAATTTTGGTCCCATGGCTGAAATTTTAGGGTGACTAAAAATAATGCCTGTGAAACATGATATCTATCTTGGACGGCCATTTGATCTCTAAATATGAGGAATTTTGTACACTCCACAGAACTCCTGACCATAGTAAAGTTGATTTTCAATTTTAAACACGTGGGCAAAAAGGCATTTTCTCCAAGAATTTTAAACAAATTTTTATTTTTAAATGGTTGACCAAAATTTGTCAGTAAATTTTACATGTAGAAACATTTAAAAATCATTTCTAGCAAGCACTTGACATCTAGTCAGCTCTCTACTCCTTTTTTCGTTTTGTTTTATCCTATCAATAAATAATTCCACATAATTAAGCAGCAGAGCATTCATCTTTACAGGATATGAGGGATGCCAGATGTTGATAAGCTTAGTTATTCTTTCTTAATCTGGACAAAGCAAACCTAACAGATTTTTCTGATGAGCATGTTTTATGAATCCTCCATTGTGCTCCATTCTATCACACGTGCATTTTTCATGTTAAACTGCAATTACTTAAACTCTTCCCCTATCCTTCTAAATTAATTTTCCGAAGTTGGAGTGTAGTCTTTTCCCCCTTAGGCTATGCATTAATTGAGGCTTTCTTTTCACCATACTTTGTAATGTCTAGTATACAGTATTTCTACTTCCCACATCTTTGCTCTGCACAGTCACCTTGCCCTTCCTCCTACCACCTAAGAAGAAAAGATGGTCAGACTAACAGGTGAAGTCTACAAGGTGTCTGTGTGTTCTGTGTAGCTTCAGAGTTAGATTGAAATTGCCAGGCACAGATTTAGTCTTGTCATTTTGTTTACACATTGGGGAAAAAGAATTCAGTTTATTAAATGTTTCATGTAACTGAACCCAAGTTTTGCCAAGCTGGGAACTTGGACCTTTTCTGTGTAGTGACTTTTTAATTCTAGTTTTCATAACTTGGAGATCAGACTGTTGCTTTCGCATGATGTACGTAGTGTCTCATGACTGGAGTTTGCTTTGTTTTATAGTATCTGTACTCCTTGTATTTTTCAAGAGCTATTTTGTAAACAGATGATGTATTTCTCCATTGAAAACACAATAAAAAAAAAAAAACAGCACAATCCCACAGTTGGCTGGTTTCTTTTGACTGTTTTTGGTTTTTTCAGTGATATTATTATTTCTACTTGTAAGTTATAGCTCTAAGTGAAGATTTGCGAAAGAATTTACTTTGGTTACATTTAGAAAAGATCTATATCTGGTTAATTGTGCCGTTAGCAGCAGCCTAGTGTTAATTGATATCTCACATAATCAGGTATTTGTTTTTCATATAATTGATCATTAGGGAGGGAAACATGAATGTAGTACTTGATAATTAACTTTTAACTGACCCACTCTTCAAAATATTTATTCTGTTTATATAGACACTGTATCTTTTCTTTGTATTTATTCCATGCATGTAGACAGTGTACTGTTGATATGCTTCCTTTTCAGAGCTGGTGGTTTTCAAAGCAGTTGGTGCTTTATCTCCAATGTCAGCAGGTGGCACTGTTGTTTTTCAGTGAATTTAGGATCCTCTGTTTCTCATTTTACTAAACGCAAATCAGATTCTACATTTCTTAAACCCTTAAATGGTCAACATACTTAACTGTGGGTTAGCAGGGTTAGGAATGAACTGCTCTGTATGCATGTGATGGCCAGCTTTTGAGTATGGTTATCTTAAATGCTTTGAATGGAGGGATGGACCTCCTTATGTTAGGTTATTTCAAGGGACATGCAATTGTGCATATTTTCATTCCTGAAATTCCAAATTCTAATACCTTTAGTATATGTAAAAATATATGACAGCAATGCAGAATAACCTTTTATTAAAATAACACTTAACTTTTGGGACTATTCAGTAAGAGGGAAAATATTGTAAAAATTACCCTCGATGCCATTGTTAACACCTACAGGATAGAGCTTGCCATACTTCCTCTACTTTGACAGACACCTAAACATGGGGATGAATATCACAGCTTTCTGAGTTCTATCACCCACATAGACTTTTGGCATTTCATGGTTCTTGCTGAATTAGTAAAATGATAATTGAAAGTTGTGTTTTGTGGCTTTGGGTATATTCTGGAATAAAGTTTGTATTTTTCTAATTAACACCTCTTTTTTTCTCCACACAGAAAATGTTTTAGAGCTCTGCGTAGTATTAATTCTGGCTGCACTCAAGGTGGCGATAAATGATCAGCAGCTCCAAATAGTAATTGATATATGAAAGGATAAATCATTAACACACACAAACTCGTAGACCAAGCCCTGAAAATATTAACTGTTAGTGCACTTCAGTGCATTCAAACAAAAAGATAAACTGTTTACCTAAAATGGCATTGAACAATCCTTCGGTTATACTTTTGCCTATTTTAATTCTAATAAAAGAATAGTACAAGGAAAGTTAGTCACCTTTTAGCCTGAATTGTATGTTTTGCTTTTTTAAAAAAATTCTCCACTCTGTTTCTTTTCTGTTAGCTTTTCTTCAAACCAAACTCACAAATGGATGCTGTCTCAGTGCAGACCTGAACTTGGCAAGTGAAATACTAAGCGTGTTCTATAATAAACATGACCTTCAGTCATATAGAGAGAAGTGGTCTGTTTAATTCTGTGTGATATGTTTCTCATTTGTAGAATCAGTTTATTCATCCTTTCTCCGTACTCATCAGTTTAAAAATTCTTGTGACATTTTATATAGCTTTATTGGCGCCAAGAAAGATGGCATCAATATTTCTGAGCCATGTATTTTGGAAGTGATCGTATGTACTTAATTCTAGAAGTGATTTCATATACTTGGGAAGTCATTTAAACTTCTGCTTTTCTTCCTTAGAGACATGCTTTTGTCTTAATGTTCTGGGAACATCATTGCAGCTGATCTAACCATACACATATTTGTTGAAAAGGATTGAACTTTAAGTGCATTGTTCCTTTCCTCACCGCCTCCCAGTTCACAGGACTTTCCTTGAAAGGGTAGAATTGAGGCTGTACTCAAGTTTACATTTCAGAAAGCTCACATTGTTTCGTGAAGGGTTGTGACTGTAATTGTACTTTATTCTCCAGTTATCACCTTTTTAAATACTTCACGTTTTCAGATAGCTAAAAATCATATCTACAAAGGGCATAGTATTGTTTAGGGTTTATAGAGTTTAACCACCTGATATTTAAAATGTTAATGTTGAAAATATTCTTACTTTAACATAATGTAAATAAGACACTTTTTTCCTGTTTTGAGTATCTTTAAATTTCACTAGTAGGTGAAATGAAGAACAGAACAGTCTGTGTGTGTGCTCCAATCAAAGCTTTATAGTTTTTGCTATGATATTTCTAAGGTAAAGGATAATGCCTTTAATCAAAAATAGTCTCCTCCTTGCCACCCAGCTTAGAGTTTTTGTTTAAGTGTTGTTTTTGTTTTTTAGTGGGGAGAATGGATTTATGCTAAACCCTCCACAGTCCATCTTATGGGTTCCAGCATTGACCAGGGAAAGCCTAAGGGTGTGTTGGTTTTGTTTCACATTGTAGAATAACCTGAGGTCTAGAAGCCCCAGAGCTGATTGACCCTGGCCTTCAACTTAACACTACCACTTTGATCATAGCAGGTCCTTTTCCACCTGAGCACAGACATCACAGCCCTCAGATAGTTTACCTAAGACGCACTACAGCAAAATGCATTATTTAGAACAGTGTAAATTCAGTTGTATAGTATCAGAATCTTGAAAAACATAAAAATTTGTTTTACTTATAGATACGGAATATTTTTCAAACAATCACATCAATAGATTGAAATACAAAACAGATTAAAGGGAAACCCATTAAAGGTAAATTCTGCCCTATGGTGGGTTTAAGTCTTGGGCTGAGTGTAATGTAATTAACAGTTGCAATGATAAAGTATCACTCTAAGTACCGTGCATCTCAGTATTTGGAACTATCTAGACAGTATACTCAGTTTTTACTTCACTTGGATGTTTTAAATTTCATATTAGTCATGTGATTATGACCCAATTAAAAAAATATTTAAGTCCCTTACAAATTCTTTGCAAGCTTTTTAGAAGCCATTTCCTTTCATTATTTTGTAAGATGCTATTTTTTGACCAACAGATTTCAATCCGAAAATATGTATTTTGAATAATTCAAAATTTCAGTTTTATGGGTTTCAGGTCATTGCAGACATTTATCGCAGCCTTGTATGTTTTCTAATGTCATATAGTCCTTAAAGATATTTTCAGGGGATATGATACATTTTATGGAAATGCAAAATAATACAGTCATCTCTGGAGAGTAAAATGATCTTGTTCCACTGCTGTGCCCCTCTCCAGTCGCCACGCACACACACGTGTGAATATTTGGGTTCTTTTCAGATTTTAGGCGTAAGAAAGTGGGTAGATGTGTTTTAGTATAAGAATGTAAAATGTCCCAGCCTTGTGCTTGTTCCTCGTGGAGGCTGTCTCTCCCTCGGCAGAACAGCCCCTACACGCTTTCACACTGTGTGGGACCTGGCGCTGTGCGCTTTCCAGAAGTCTGGCATGAAAATTGCTCCTTGTTTGCGTTTTCTGACTGCAGCGGAGCTGTTAATAAAGAGATTGATGATAAAGTTGTGGAAAGGAGACAGTTGGGCAGAACTGCTCCCCGAGAGTGACAGAGGGCACGATCTGCCTTCACAGTCGAGAAAGCCGCCCCCAGCAGAGAGCCGGCCATGCCTGGACCCTGTGCCAGGACTGTTAGAAGGAGCGCTAGTGTACTCTAGGCCGCTACAGCTCTGTAATTTAAGCTTGGTCTCACATTGCCGTTTTTATCTAGTTTGTGGAATGCTCAGGACAAATACATTTGCGAGTATGACACATTTCCCAACTGTAAAATAATTATTTTTGCACATTCTTAAAAGCACTCATAATTCATTCTGATTTGGTTTAGTAAAGTTAAGTTTTATTTAGAAAATATTACAGTTCTTACAGAAAGCCTAAGTTGAGCGGTCTCCTTAGAGTCTTACGGGAGTCAAGTCTGACGGCCTCGAGAATAAGCATTGGCTGCAGTAAGTACTGGTCACGGGGTGTTACGTACGTATCATGGTCATAATGACTATCATTGTATATATTTTTCATCTATCACTGCTAGTAAGCTTGGGTGACTGGCATTCGGTTAAGCTGTTCTCTGTTTTGTGTGGTCTCCCTGATAGTCCACAAGAATTTTTGGCACTCTCTAATAAACACTGCTTTAAAGATAGAGATTCTGCCTATGGTTGTTTTAAACCATTCTAGGTTACATGTATTCTACTTTATTTTTCTTGAATATGAGACTGTCTTGGACAGCGTTCTCTTTTAAGGAAACTACTGTATTATTGTGGCCTTTGTCTTGTTAAATAAATGACCCAAATGTGGACACTTTAGTTTCTTGACAATGAAAATTTTTGAAAAGGTTAATTTTGCAAGTATGGTCCTTGCCTCTGCAAACATGGTTGGATTGGAAGTATGTGTATGTGTATCTATCATAAGGCTTAAAATTTTTAAAAAACATGTTCATAAAATCTCAAAATTAGAAGGAACCTAATGAGACATCTAGTTCATTGTATCTGTGACAGGCTTATCCATTTCTGTTGATGGAGGAGTCCATATTTCATCATCTCCATTGCTGGGCAGTATTTAAAATTTTAGATTGGGCTCATAGTGATTTCCTTGATCTGCAGTCATCTTACCGTTACCTTCAGAAGCAGATTCTGACCAATCTGTACTTCCTTTAACATGAGACTTTCACCCTGAACACTCACTGGCCTTAAAGTTTTGACAGTTTTAGTTCTTCGTTGGGTTATAGCCGAAATGGTCTCTGGCAGTTTGAGCTTTGATCCAAGGTAGGACTTAGGGAATCTAACACTGGAAAGAGGTTGAATATTTGAGATTCTATTAAAGTTTAAACTTTGTGTCAGATCAACCTGAGGCTGGATTTTTTTGGTAAATTATTATTTCAGCCAAATACTGTCACCAGTTAACAAAAAGCCCAGGCCTTCAGGAAGTACTAATCCTATCCTGTCCACCAGAGCCTGGTGACCCTGTGCAAGTTCTTTAAAGCTTTCTTTTCAGTTTCTGAGTAAAACATAACTCTTTATGTCTTTTATTTCTTTTTGGAATTCAATGTGGATTAACAAGTAAATAACACGTTTAGCGAATCACAGATTTTTAAGTGTTTTGTTAAACCTAATTTGAATTTGTTAGAGGGCAGGCACAAAGGCCAGTTGTAGTCGGCAAAGGAATATCTGGAAAACCACCGCTCCTAATTCCCAGAGTTGTTTTCCTGATGTGAAATTTGGGCAGGACCAAGGTAGGGAGAAAAAAGTTGAGTCAGGTAAAGCCCTTTTTCTTTTCTTCTTTTAGATTTTTGTGGGGTGGGGGCAGATTGGCCTCTTCATCGGAAGACTTTCCTCTGCCTTAGTGCCAAGAGAGATGCAGCACACAGCTTCAGAGGACACAGAGCATGCCTGCCTGCTCCTGGCTGAGGGTTCAGACACAGCAAATGGACCTGGGAAAAATTTCTGACAGTGAATGGTGTCAAAGCAGTAGGTCTAATTGTTAGAGCAAACTATGAGGTTGTTCCTGACATAGCTAATGGCGCCACCGTTTACAGATGAGGAGAACAGGCTTAGTCTGTGAAACACATTGCCCACGGTCAGTCAGTTGGGATTCCAACCTGCTTTATTCTAAGGACTTAATCCTGAAACATGACCTCGTGTTTTCCCGCTCGACAATGTTGCTTTTTAGTGTATTTCTTTGGGTATCATTAGGGAAGGCCAGGGTTATTAGCTCTTTTTTTGCATAAGCTTCTAGTTTCAGAACAGCTCAAATGCATTTCTGCTATTTGGATGCCCCTGCAGCTGGCCTACTGAAGGTGAGAGGGATGGAAATCTGCAAAGACAGGCTGCAGTGGGAGATGAACTTCAAAGACTCTAGAGGAAATGAATGTGTGTTTATTAGTGCTGGGGAGGATCAGGCTCTGGCTAGTTTGGGTGAACTGATCTATTCACACCCAATTCTCTTAACAATTGGTTTGTCTTAAATTAGGATTTTTTTAAAAAAATGTTAATTTTCCATATTAAGATGATTTCTTATAAATATTTTTCTTTTTTAGCCAATTAAGACAGAATAGTACCTACAAGAAGTGCTAAAAATTTTTAAACTGCTTCAGAGTAGAATAAAAACATCAACAGTGACCTTAGAGCTTGCTCAGGAGGTGCTGTAACTATTGTATCATGTCTGAAGATACTCATTTGATAAGTTGTTGTTAAAAACATAAAAATAAGGCAGACGTGCCCTTAGAGGAATTAAATTAAAACCATACTTAATGTTAAAAAAAAGAGGTAAAAATACAAATTGGTATCTGAAAACAAATTTTTTGTAGGGAAGGCTTTGTCCATTATATTGTGTATAAAATGCCATGACTGTCATTCGTTATTATTTACAATGTGGATTGTGGGTGAATATGTCATTTGGCAAATTCGTTATTAGGTGAATTGATTTTAGGCACATTTTATGCTACCTAGAATTCGTTGATTTTTTTCTGGTTATAATAGGAATACATATTCACTGTAATACTTGAAAAATGCAAAACACTATAAAGAAGAAAATAAAAATTATCCATAATCTTGCCTCTTAAAGTTAGTTTTTAAGATCTCTTCATATATGTTGTCTCTCATGCCCTTTTTGTTTTTTTTTAACACGATACTAGCTAAGCAGTTTTATGTCATAAGCATTTTCCGTACAAATTGTCATGGCTGTTGAGTAGGTGTAGTGAAGAACCCAAGAATACCTTGTGTCCTAATGAACCACCCTTTGGAGTGTGGCCTTGGAGAAACGTGGTGGTCTGGACCCAGGAGGGGTAGATGAGAGGGGAACAGGCTGTGTGGTGGTCAGAGACTTCCTGAAATTCTTTTTTATAAAAATAAATTTATGTATGTATGTATGTATGTTTGGCTGCGTTGGGTCTTCATTGCTGCGTGCAGACTTTCTCTAGTCGCGGCGAGCGGGGGCTACTCTGTTGCGGTGTGTGGGCTTCTCATTGCGGTGTCCTTTCTTGTGGAGCACGGGCTCTAGGCGCGTGGGCTCAGTAGTTGTGGCTCGTGGGTTCTAGAGCACAGGCTCAGTAGTTGTGGCGCACGAGCTTAGTTGCTCCGCGGCACGTGGGGTCTTCCCAGACCAGGGCTGGAACCCATGTCCCCTGCATTGGCAGGCGGACTCTTAACCACTGCACCACCAGGGAAGTCCTCCCTGAAATTCTTAGGGAGAGGATAGAATTCTGGTGGTTTGCTGTGATGACTGGCTTTATGCTGAAATGAACACCCCATCAGATGGTTAGAACAAGCAAGTTCAGAAAGTCTTAATTTAGCCAGGTCTTTCCCCCCGATTCTACCCGCCTCTTATTTTTATGGTGCAGTAGTGTAATTCTGATGCATACAGTTGTGCCTCAGAATGTTCATTCACTTAACCAGTGGTCACTGATCCTACCCAGCTGGGTGCTGTCGCAGTGAGAGCGAGTCAGGCAAGCAGGGCCCGGGAGCTGAGACTGAGTGTTAGCATTGTGCTGGGCACTCGGTGTCACCACCCTTAGCAGCAGTGACAGCTCTATGTGGAGTCAGTAATGGGTTGAACCTGTCTGTTTCCAAAGCCCAGTCCCTTTCTGTTTTGAGACACTGGCTCATTCACTCAGCAGTTGTGTAGAGGCCCTGGGTGTCCACGGTCAACGCAACTGGCAATAGCCGCTGTCCTTAGGAAAGCTTATAGTTCACAGGGAGTAAGGATGGCCCACAAAACAGATGAATTACAGACCACTAGAAGGCTCTGAAGAAGAAGAACCCAGTGCTTCCAAAAGGGCAGGAGCTCTCTTTTATAGCAGACAGGCTTCCAGTGAGGCAGCGGCAGCCAGGTGCATGGTGAGAGGGGGCAACACTTCTCTGAAGCAACAGGGAGTTTGGTGACTTCAGTGGAGCAGGAAGGCGGCAGAGTTTTGTGAAGTTGGATGCACAGGAGCTGGGGCTGAGAGAGAAGTGCCCAGGTGTGTCACGGTGTGATAACAGAGGGCCAGAAGGGGTTGGCGGGGGCAGGGGACAGCGTTCCAGGCGGAGGCACTGACGGGAAGGCGCGGCGGGGTTTGTGTGTGGCGTGGCTGGGAAGCAGTCATGGTAGGGTAACCAGAAAGAGATGTCGCACCTGTGTTGTGAACGTGACCATGACGTGGCCCAGCTCTTGGTGGGTTACAGTGGGGATGGGTGGGGCGGGGGTGGTGGTGCGTGGAGCACAAACCGAATGAAAAAGGCGGGTTCAGCCCCTCTCGACCTTGCATCAGACCCTGCTTCCAGGCACTCGCTCTGTGCTTGTGTTGCGCTTAGGGTCAGCGGGAGGCCAGGAGAAACCGTCCTTTGCCAGTGCCCAGCCTGCAATGGGACATCTCGGACCCTCTCGCTGTCCTGCCCTTGCCCTTGCTCCTCAGTTCGTTCCAGATCCAGGTTGGAGCCCTTCATCTCGCTCTTGTTCACCCATAGTCTGTGACGACTACTTAGTAGTCTCAGGTTTCCCCTGCCCTCTCTTCCTCCCTGATCTGGGGGTTTGGGGACAGACCACCCTGCCCTGTAAGATGGAATAACACCAACCTTTTTGAGTGCCAGGCTTGCAGGAGGTGCTCTGTCGACCCCACCTCATACGATCCTTCCAACCCCACGAAGGAGCTCTTCCAAATCCCGTGGTCCTGACTGAAAACGTGGTTCATTCCGTGCGCTGGGGCTCAGCACGGAGCCATGGCACCTGCAGCTGGACACTGGTTCGTTCCGTGCGCTGGGTCACCCCCTCCAGCGCGGCCATCCTGCCCCTTGCCTCGGCCACTTGGCTACGACACCCAGGTCTGTGCTAGTGGCGCTTTTCTCATGGCTGCTGTGGGCCCTGAAGCAAGTTCACGGGGCTTGAGGTACGTCACTGAGGCCAGCCGAGGCCGTGAGCAGTGTGCCCTTTTCCTTCCGACACTTGTGTGGGTGCCGTGACGGGACCTAGGAAGACAGCGGCCCACGTCTCTGCAGGGTCCTCCCCCAGAAAGCCTTTTAGTCCCTGACATCCGTCACTGTGGGGGCTCAGCTTTGCTAAGCCGAATATCTGTGAGTCTTCATTAAGGCTGGAAACGGCTCTGCGTATGTTCATTGATAACGCAGCCACCCCTACTTGCCTTCACTGCCACCTCCCAGTCACAGCCCACGGCCTGGTGCGGCCCGGGCTCGCTGCTCCCCCCGCTTCCTGCTGCGCTGCCGGCTGCCCTCAGGACTCCAGCGCCCATCCACCCAGCAGTCAGCAGTCAAGGCTGGATCGCTCTCAGTGCCCCCAAGTCGTGGAGGGGAGGTGGGAGGCATTGCTACCACCACTGACGGGAGATGCTACAGTTTGACCAAAGGGCACTCCAGTCCCAAGGCACCTCGTGACCCAAGTGGGAGACACTGGCGAAGACAGCCCAACAGGATTTGGGGCAGTGCCGTCCTCCTGACGCGGCTGTCTGTCTGCTGCTACTAATTGCAGCCTCCACTGAAGGCTGGAGGGGAGGGTAGTAGCCAGCAATAAACATCTCTCAGCTGGGAAGGGAAATCTGAGGGTGGGGGGCGCCGAGGGGGAGGCATGGAGAGGAGAAATGAGGACAGATCTTTGGGGACCTTTGCTAGAAAGAGGCCAGGGGCGTGTGGCCCGAGGCGTGACACACACCTCACGGCCCCTGCTGCTTGACCCCTGGACAGCCTCGCCCTGAACCTTGGTTCCAAAACCCAAGCCACTCTGCAGCACAGCTTGAGGCCCTGACCCGCATCTCTGACTGGGGACCTGAGGACCTGGGTGTGTGAGCAGCTCCCCAGGGGTCTGTGAGGCTTTTCTGGAGCAGCCTGGCCTGGCACACCCAGCGGTGCAGGACCACAGCTACCCACTTGCTCCTCGGGGGGAGAGGCCATGAGCCAGATGTGAGGAGGGCACTGACTGTGCAGCAGGCTGGGGCATCACTCTGTCAGCACTTCCCAAGCCCCAGGTGCTGGCGCGAGCTCTGGGTGGGTCAGATGTGGGCAGTAGAGCAGGCCCCCTCCTGACCGGCCACTCTCCATGCCCTTTGGGCTTGGCTGGCTTTCACTCCTGCAGGTTGTGGCTTAGACATCACCTTCTCCGAGAAGTCTTTGGATCCCTCAGGCTGGGTTAGACCCCTCCACTCCTGAAGCAATCCGTCTCTTAGCATCTGCCTTGTTGCCTTTTCACCCCTCCTGGGAGCTGAGCTCTTTGAAAGCTGGGGCCGTGTCTTGATACACACCTAGAGCCACAGCCCACGACGTGTGGTAGATGCTTGCCAGTATAAGTTCAGGGAATGAAGGATTGACCAATTCCTGCTCCGAGGAGCTCTGATGTCCCGGGGGTGGGGTGAGGGAGCATGCACCAGCTAACATTTATTAAGACTTGATGTAGTAGGTGCTGTGCTAAATGTCCTACATGGATTATCTCATTGAATCAACAATCCTTTAAGCAGATAAATGTTATGGTTCCCATTTTATAGCTGATGAAACTGAGGCCCAGAGCAGTTCCCTGCTTGTCCAGGGTCCCACAGCTTCTAGATGATGGAGCCAATCGCTATGACGGGAATGTTTAGGGCGATGGATTGGAGGACAGGGGCCCCTGACTGTGTACCAGGTCCTGTTTGGCACTCTCTGCATCTCTCACTCAGTTCTCAAAACAGCCCTGTGGGAGTAGTGTTGTTGCCTGGAACCTAAGAATTCAGAGAGATTCAGTGACTTGTTCAAGAGCACCAGCCAGAAAGCAGTCACGTGGGAGTTCAGACCCTCTGACCAGCCCTAAGCAGACAGACACTGAAGAGAGGACCCTGATGGCCAAGGGGGTTCCTCAAGGCAGGAGCTGTTTCTGCCTGTGGTCTCTCCCCCTTACTGGGAAGAGACTCTCGCATGACAAATCTTGTTGTCATTTACTGAATAAACCATGACAGGGAGCCCAGCTAATGGGGATGTGGGTTGGAACTAGAAGGTCCTTGTAGATCTCAGGGGTCACTGTCAAACCCTTTCCTTGGATTAGGACTAATTGCTGGTTACCCAAAGTCTTCCAGGTCATCACCTCCCTGGCTGTGGCAGGTCTTGCAGAGTAAAATGACAGGGGCTAAGCAGATTCCTGAGAATGGCCAGAGAAAATGTGGCATAGCTCTGGCCCAGTGCTGGTAAAGGAACTCAAGCTGTAACTTAAGTGATTTCCAAAAACCCCAATCTTGGCTTATGAGTCATTGTAATAAAAAAATGAATATGATATCACTGCCCTAATTCCCATTTCTTTAAATGGATGCTAAGAGCATTCAAGAGAGAGCAAGGCTAGATTCCCATTCAGCCCTAACTGTCTGTCCTTCTGAGGAGCACGGGCTGATTTTAGAGTAATCCCTGCGATCATCACAAAAGGAGTTGGCATTAAAAAAGGGGAGGCTCAGGAAGGAGGGCAGGCGATCTAGGCTACCAGTGAAAGCCTATTTATCTGGTCGTCTGGCTAGCTGACACTGTTCCTCTGGAACTCAGCCCTAAATCTCTGAACCAAGCAGTGCGCGGAAAAGGCTTCCGAACCCTGGGAGGAACGTCACACACCCATCACCGGGGCTGCGCCCTGCCTCTTCAGGTGCCTAGCAAGGCTCTTCGTGGCTACCTTGCGGATCATTCGTGGGTACGAATTTGTGGACATGCTTGTATATCTGTTTTCACAGCTCGAACCAGATTATCCTAGATGCCTTTAACTTCAGCAGGCTTCATGTGTCCCCGGTTAAATGTCACCTACCTGATCCCCTGTACTCTTCACAAAGAGCTTGTGAAGTAGGCCCTGTCAACTGCATTTTACAGATTAGGAAACTAGTTCAGATAAGAGGTGTCCAGCTTGTAAGATGCCTAAGTCTAGCATAGACAGCTGCTTTGCTAATCGATTTGCTAATTGTGCCGGGGGAGGGAAGGAAGGCTGCCTTTTAGCCTCAGTTGACTTTTTTTTTTTTTAACTTCTTTATTGGAGTATACTTGCTTTACAATGGTGTGTTAGTTTCTGCTTTATAACAAAGTGAATCAGTTATACGTACACATATGTCCCCATATCTCTTCCCTCTTGCGTCTCTTTCCCCCCCACCCTCCCTATCCCACCCCTCTTGGTGGTCACAAAGCACCGACTTTTTAAGAAATGCACACTTTGAACCATTGGGGCTGCGTCTTTTCTTAGTGTTTTGAGGGACATACCTTTATCTTAGCTTATTCCTCTCCCATTCAACTCCTTGAGATCAAGGAGGTATGACAATGGAAGACAAGGTTTTACTTTTGGAAAACATTTCAGTTCTACCGGACCAACCCAATATACACTGAAAAATGTCAAGTCACGAGACCGTGCCTGACTTAATCTTTCTTGTAAATACATATATAAATGCTGACAGGTATGGAGTTAAGGAAGGATTCCAGGAAGGTGTGCAATTTGAATCTGACTTTGAAGATTAACACCACAGATAATTAATATTTCATCAAGAAATCCAAACTGAGACGCATTCTCTCCCTCCCTCTATACAGACTGGTGAGGTTTTTACATTTCTCCCAGAAAACCCTAAAGAAGGGGTTTTGGGAAGGGGAGTCAAGAGTGGGCTCAGAGTGAAGTGAAAAAAACGTACAAGTTGGAGGATACGTTCGAACCGCACCCTCTGATGCGATGCCGACCCAGGGGACTCCTGCGAGCAGGCTGGTGGTCCATAGATCGTCCGTGTGTACCTCGTACGACGTTTTCCGAGGCCGCAGACAGCCCCATACTTTAAGTTCTTATTACAGTTTGCTTTTTCTTGTTTGCTAAGTGTTCTGCACAGGAGCTGGGCTTTTTATTCTCAACAGTATGTACGCATCTTGAAGGCAAGGATCATACCTTCAGCTCTTTCTTTCTCCGCACAGTGCTTAGCAGAATATTAGCATGGCCTGGAGAGGACTGACCTTCGAAGCATCTCCTGGATCTTCTTTGTCTATATGAACAAAAATTAAACACAACAGTATTTGCATATTAACCGAAAAAAGAAAAATCACAACTGGCTGTGTGTCTCTCAGAAAATTATTTCTTCTCTCTGGGCCTCAATTTTTCCATCAATAAAATGAGGCCAATTGACAGGGGGTTCCTGGAGGTGCTTCCAGCTCCAAGCTCCTTTGGGTTCTAAGTCTCCAGTTTGATCAAGAATGTTTTTCCCCCCTGAAATCTGTGATTTGACAAAGACTTGGTCTCTCCTGCCGTTCCAGTGGCCTCTGACCCTCCTGGCTCAAGCCTGCCAGCCTGACCCCCCCTGGCATGCCCCACCCACCTCTCTTTGTTTGCTGGCTCTGCAAGAGAAGCCCAGCCCCTCCTGGCTTCTCAGGGAGAGTCCTGATGAATACAGATACTGCCTTTTTTGCATATTAGCACTGGTGCCAGTCTGAACCCAGCTGTGTGCAACGTAAGGTGAAATATAGATTCCCTGGCCCGGCCTCGGCTTCTCCACGCGGCTAATGGAAAGCTTTCCGAGTGGGCCCACATTGCATATGCATAAGCTCTCCTTTGGCTAGGGGCTGGGCGGAGTGTGATTTCACTCTCTGTTCCACTGTGTGTCTTTGTGCTTCTTTGGGTTTCCTTCAAGATGAGCAGGCCATCTGGGCTAAACAGCTATTTGAAGTGGCTTGACTGGGGTCTTGAGATCTCTGGGACTTGTGGGATCCACCCTCCTGCCCACCCACTCAGCAAGGCAGCAAGAGCCTTTGTCAGCAGCAACCTGAGGGAACCGAGGATCCCCTTCACCTCCTGCAGGATAAAGATCAAGCTCCTTTCCTGGCATTGGAGGCCCTACCCTGGCTGCTCCCAGGCTCCCTGTCTCCCCCGCCCTCCATTCTCCAGACTTACCTGCCAGCTCCGAACCAGGCCAGGCCTCTCTTGCCTTGGAGCCTTTGCACTGGCTGTTTCTTCTGCCCTCTCCCTGGCACTCCTGCAGGGCCCGGGGCAGAGAGGAGGATGCAGAGTCCATCCAGTCTGTGTTCCCAGAGCCCAGTGGTCTACCTCTGGCACACACCTGCACTTGGGACTCATATCTGTCCCTGCTGGCCGCTGGGCCCTCCTTGGCCCCGGCCCAGAGCCTGCACACAGTACAGAAGGCCCAGGGCTGATGCCCTTTTAACCTCCTTTATCAAAAATGCAGTTTGAAAACCTTGCTGATTTTTGCCACAGAAGTATTTTGCAGAGACCAAGACTGGGAAGAAAAGCCAATCTGAGGGGGTTGTTTCGGTACCTTTAATGGGAAGCAGCTACATGGAGAGAGTGCCGGTTGGTGCAGGGCTGGCACTGTAGGCTCCTGGAGAGGAAGGCCCTCAGATCCCGCTGCCGGAATGGGGAGGAAGTTGGGCTGCCTGTCTGCCCGGCCGGCTTGGTCACGTGACCGAGGGGGTGCGCGTGGTGGGTGGCCACCCTCCCCTCCCTGCCCTTCTCGTGCCCCTGCCAGCTCTCTCCTAGGCGCCCTCTCCCTCCTGTCACTCCTCAATTCGGGTAGCCGGAAGGGACAGCAGAGGGGCTCAATGGAGTTTATATAGCCTCCCCTGTATATATTTAGAGATAAGTTCATTTAGGGATTAGGGGCTGCTTCTCGTCTTTGCATCATTAGGCATACCACATCTGCTACTGCGCTAGCAATCAGCAGAACACTGAGCAGAGTTATAAAGAAATCTTCTTGTCGGTTCATCTTCATTCCCACCTCCCTGAGCCCTGGCTCTCAGACTTCTGTGAACTAGCTAACGGGAGGAAGTAGGCCTGATGCTGTTGAAACCAGCCTCAGGATCTGGCACTGAATTCAGAGAAGAGCTCAGCTTTGACCTGCTGCCCTCACACTGTGTGTGTGTGTGTGTGTGTGTGTGTGTGTGTGTGTGTGTGTGTGCGCGCGCGCGCGCGCACCTGCGGGTGTGAGGGTGGACTGTGGCGGAGAGGGGACCCTCTATGGAAAAGTTGAGTTGCACTTCCCCATGATGGCCATGCCAGGAAGGGGCCCGTGGCAGTCCTGGGCGACCGTGAGCAAGCTGCTTCCGCTCTGTGGTCCTGTCTCCTGATCTGTAAAATGAGGGCATTGGACTTGGTCGTCTCCCTCGCTGAGTGGGGTCCGGGAGGACCAGGGAGCGGGTGAGGAAGCGCTGCACAGCCCCGCCTCCTCCCAGTAAGGACCCCTGGGCTCGTCTGGCCCAAGCTGGTGGCCCGCGGAGCAGCCCAGCCAGGTCCTTGGTTCTGGAGGCTCCCAGCTGCAGACCGGGGGCAGCAGGTGGGGCCCCCGCCTCCCTGGATCCTTCATCGGGCCCAGAGGGCTGAGTCGCCTGGCCCCCTCCCTGGGGATCCCTGGCCACCCTGGCCCCTTTGGCCCCAGGTGGGCGATGCGGTGGAGCCCGGAGGCCCAGCCTCTCCCGGGAGGCTGTCCCGCGGCGTGACATGTGGCGGGTTAAACTGCAGGTGTCACTGTTAGCCCTGAAATGGGGGCTCGGCTGGCGGGCCCCAGGCCGGCCCACAAAGGAACCTGCCCTCTCCGGCCAGCGGGCTCGGCCCAGAACCGCGCGGCGCCCATCCTCCCCCGCCGCCCTGTCCCCGGCCGCGCCCCTGGGTGGAGCGGAGACAGGACCGATGATCCCGCACAGTCCGGGCCCCGCGGAGGCGCCGCGCTCACACGGCGAGCCCACGGCTCCGAGCGCCCGCAGTGAGGGGGAAGGCGCAAAGCTCGGTGTTCCTGGGTCCAGCCCTTGACCTCGGCCGACATCGCAGGAAGGAGGGGGGCGCGGCGGGGGTCCGCCGAGGACCGGCCGGGACGCTGATTCGAGAGGGGGTGCCGGGCGGGACCAGCGCTCGGTCCGCGGGAGGCCGCACGCTGCCGCGTCCATGCAGTCGGCGCGGATGGTCGGGGTCGCCTCGGGGGTCGCAGCCACGCGACCGGCGCGGACGGGGCCGGGGTCGCCTTGGAGGCCAAGCGCCTTTCCCTTCGCCGAGGAAGCAGCAAGGGAGGAGAGACCCAGAGAGCGACGGGGTGTTCAGGCTGGCTCCTTGTGCCCAAGCGGTGGCATCCGCCCCCTGTCAGATACTGCCAACAAGTTAATGGATCTGGATGAAAAAGACCCCCTTTTAAAAGTCCGGTTTTCAAAAACAACCCGCTGGGTGCTGTTTTTCCAGGGACTTTTAACTCAGAAACCACAGCGCCCTGGTCATCCTGTCCTGCACTGGCTGTGAAATACCAGCCACCACTGGACACGGTCGGGTACCCAGGCGCGGCCAGAGAATCCCACCCTGACTTCTCATAGGGGGGCTGGTTGAACCCCCAAATCCCTCCCCATTTGTTTTGCTCCCCTTCCTTTTAATTCTGCATTTCATTCCGGCCTGAGAAACGTGCTGGACGTGAAAAATGTATGTATATCTGCTGGAATCAGGCTTTAGGGGGTCCCTTCCTGGGAGCTGGAGCCCTCCCCCAGGTCCGGCAGCTTCAGGGGAAGGGGCTGCGGGGTCTCTGGGCTCCCTTCTCTTAATTTCTGTTTAAAGGGAACACAGAACGAAGGACGCGTGTGTTGGTGGGGAGTGAGGGCAAGGAATATTTCCAGGCCTTAAAAAAAGAAGAAAAATAAATTTTTGAATAAAAATGGTCCATGTACTGTGACCGCAGGGCAAATGCAAATGTCTGTTTTCAAACACAGGCTCGTGAATTCTTATTAGAGATGGTGACTGTGCCTCCGAGCAGGACATTGCATATTCATCAGTGTGACGGACCTCAGCTCCCCACTTCAGGTATGGCCGTCGCAGCACCCTGGTCCCTTTAATCTTGGGGGAAGAAGAAGGAGGAAAAAAACCCACCCAAACCCATGACCCAGCCGCATTTGGTCTGTTTTCTTCAGTCCCTAAAGTGTTAAGGGAGTAGGAGATTAAAAGATGCATGCAGGAAAAGAAGCAGCCGCAGCGATCCTCCACAAAGATCTTTTTGGTGTCAACTTAAATGTACACAAATAGCAGATGATGATCTCTTTTATTGGACTAACATTTATCCAGTAATATCCACACACTTTTAAAACCATTGAGGCCTCCTCTTCAGGTGTTCATTTGAATAGAAATAGCTGAATGAGTGTTTTTATAATTGATCCCCTGAGAACTGAACGTCTAGTGCTGCATAACCAACATTTTCCCATTGCTGGGTTTTTTTCCCCCAAATTGCCACTCTGCAAAATTAGGATTTTGTACAGTTTTGATAAGAGAATTAACCTCCCACGTGCCAAACTCCCTGAGTCTGAGGGGCTCTCAGGGAGTCGCCTGCGTGGGGTTGGCTTCAATACCAGCGCTCTTCCGGGGTCTTGGCTGCCTCTTTGTCTTGGGGAGGAAACTCCCGAGATCTGGTGGGAGGTGGAATTGATGGAGGTGAGTGGACGCAGAGGGAGGGAAGGCTACTTCTGCACACTCTGGGGGGCTTCCTGGGCCCAGGAATCTCAGCCTGTGACTTTTTTCTCCTGTATCATCAGCAGGGTGAGCCTTGTGCTCACTGGGCTGTACGAATGGTCAGCTCTGGCCTGACGTGGCCTCTGTGGGCGCTTGGAGCCCTGGACCTTGCAGAAAACATGAAAAAACTTCTTGTCTCTCCTTCCGGCACTTTCTCAAGTGCTGTCAAGTGCTTTATTTTAATATTCACTGTGGTTTTCAGGTTACCATCCTAATATAGGCTCATTGTAGAAAATGTGAAACTATGTAGAAATATAAAGTTGAAAATAAGTATTCCCCCAAATTCCACCACCCAGGGCTAAACATTGTTGTATTTCTTCCAGTCTTTTTATCTCTGTGTGTATATATTAAAAAACTATGAACCAATATATACGTATGAAATTGGGATCATACCGTACCTATGGTTTTGTATATTTTTTCTCCCTTTTAATGGTATATACAAAGCATCTCTTGTGTCTTTAAGCACCGTTTGTCAGCACCAATCTAGCGGCTGCACACACAGCCATCACATGGCTGGAGTTCAATGAATTTAATTACCCTCATTGATGGACGGTGGGGAGTTTTCTATTTTGACCGTGTACAAAGAAAATATCCCTGGCTTTTTTAAGGGTAGCTTTTTTTTTTTTTAACGTTTTATTTTATATTGGAGTATAGTTGATTTACAATGTTGTGTTAGTTTTAGGTGTACAGCAAAGTGATTCAGTTATACATATACATGTATCTATTGTTTTTCAAATTCTTTTCCCATTTAGGTTATTACAGAATACTGAGCAGAGTTCCCTGTGCTATGCAGTAGGTCCTTGCTGGTTATCTATTTTAAATACAGTAGTGTGTATCTGTTAATCCCAAACCCCCAATTTATCCCTTCCCCCCACCTTTCCCCTTTGGTAACCATAAGTTTGTTTTCGAAGACTGTGAGTCTGTTTCTGTTTTGTAAATAAGTTCATTTGTATCATTTTTTTTTAAGATTCCACATATAAGTGATATCGTGTGGTATTTGTCTTTTTCTGTCTGACTTACTTCACTTAGTATGATAATCTCCAGGTCCATCCATGTTGCTGCAAATGGCATTATTTCATTCTTTTTAATGACTGAGTGATATTCCATTGTATATATGTACCACATCTTCTTTATCCATTCATCTGTCGATGGGCATTTAGGTTGCTTCCTAAATGCCCATCGACAGATAGCTTCTTGGCTATTGTAAATAGTGCTGCAGTGAATATTGGGGTGAATGCATCCTTTTGAGCCATGTTTTTCTCCAGATGTATACCCAGGAGTGGGGTTGCTGGATCAGATGGTAACTCTATTTTAGATTTTTAAGGAACCTCCGTACTGTTCTCCATAGTAGCAGCACCGATTTGCATTCCCAGCAACAGGGTAGAAGGGTTCCCTTTTCGAGGGGGGCTTATTTAAACCAGAGTAAGAACATTACTTAGGAAAAAAATTTTCCCTTTGGGGCCTAGAAGTGATGGAAAAAGTAGTTTGTTGCAGCTGAAACTGAGGGGTGCAAGGTGAGGCCTGGGCCCCCAGCTACTGCCAGGCCCCGGGCACTCAGCATGCCGCATCCCTTCCTGCTCTGAGCAGAGCTGCCATCCTTTAGTCCTTGTCTAGGTGGGCTGCTTCCAGCTGCAGGTACCAGAAAGCCCAGCTCAGTGAGTTTCAAAAACGAGGACGCTGTCTGTGTCACGTGGCAGGACTTCCGGAGACGGCAGCTCCAGGTTTGCTAATTCAGCGACTTCCCTCGCTGGGCAACCTCAGCACCACAGCTCAACCTCAGGCTGCCTCCCCTCGTGGGGCACGTCAGCTGCCCAGGTCCAGCCACACCATCCAGACATGATGAAGAGTGATGAAGTCCAAAGGTGGAAAAGGGACCATTGTATCAATTTTTTTTTTTTTTTTAAATCAGCAAGGACAACCTTTTCCAGAAGCCCAGGCCAGTTTCCCCATCCAGCTGCCCTTACCTTGCTGGCTAGAACCCAAGACAGTCCTTGGGCAGGAGAAGGGGGCTCATCCTTTCTGAGGCTGTGACTGAGAGCTCTCTGGGGTGGGGCAGGGGGCACTGTGGGTACCTGGATGTGCCCTCTCACCCTTCCGGATGTAGATGCCCTGGGGCCCTTGCACCCCACCTTCTCCAGGCCACTGTAGGCTGTGGGCACTGAGTTTTTCGAGGTACAGCTTCACCCACACCCCAAGGCAGCCCTTACCAAGCGACCAGGATGTTGACTGTCCCAGCCTCATTGGCTGGCGGGGCACGCAGGGTCCACTGTGAGACCTGGGCCAGACTCAGTGCTGCTCTCTCCAGATCCCAGAGTGTCAACCCCACTCCAACCCCAGTGCCATGGGTGGGCCCAGAGTGCTGGATGGCCAATCACTGCCTCACACCCCCAGATGAATCTGGTTGGTTACAATGGGGATGGGCACGCGATCCAAAATTGGTTCCATAAGAGTTGATCTGGGGATGTCTGCTGGAATTCATGGGAAAGAGGCGTGCTTTCTTTTCCCTGAGGTCTCCAGGATGTGAGCCAGGAGCTGGTGGTCCCCAACTCACCACCATGGGGGAGAATCTGCCTGAGAATGAAGCCAACGTAGAAGAAAGCAGAGTTAGAAGATGGAGAGAGACCAGGTCCTGATGATATCAGTTGAAGCCCTGGATTCAGCCATTCCTGAAGCAGTGCTACCTCTGAAATTATCATTTACGGGAGGCGACAATTTTCCTTTTCACATAAACCAGTTTGAATTGGGTTTTTGTTGCACCTGAAGAGTCTTGACTAAAGCTCCTACAGACTAGTCTTCCAAAACCAGGATCCCATGGCCAGACTTTGATAACAACCCCCGATGCTGAGGCAGGCCAGGCCCCAGTGCCACTTTCTTTGGGTGTTGAAGACTGAAGCCTGATCACCCTTCCTGGGGCCACTTCCTCCAGTCCACAGAGCTTCTCTGCAGGAGAGCTGCTTCCTCTGTGTCCGTTGAATTATCTGGTGTCTTCCTTTGAAGCCAGAAACAGGAAAGGCATTTCCCTTCCCTCTCCACATCGACTCCTCCCTCTGCCCAGGCTTTCACGATTCTAGGGGTAGTTTCCTGATAATTCAACTGAAAATTTCCATGGCTCCGTTTCTGCTTCCCTGAGTTGCGCCCTCAGTCTCTGCTAATGACTCAGCTCCTTCCCGAGGCCCGTGATCGGAGCCTCTCTGCCCACGTCACTGTTTAGCCAAGCTCGGCACATTTCCTGTGTTCATCCTTCTTCATAAATCATGTCTCCAGCCTGCTAATCACTGCGGACGTGTTTTAAGGGATGCTTTTCAATTTTCATTGGCTGTGGTGTTGCGAGGTCTTCCTCTAGGCAGCAAGGGGTTTTCCCTCCAAAAGGCTACATGTTCCTGTGCCCTGATGCTCAAGGGACCAGAAGGGAAAGGAAATGGAAGAAACAGTCTGGTATTTGTTGGGGGGTGGGGCGTGGCAAAACAGGGCCCATAACCTGCCCTGGGGGGACAGCTACCTCTCAGGCTGGTCCATTGTCACCATGCAGGAACCAGGCCCAGCATTTGTACAGCTAATGATTTCTCAAGGGAAGGTGGAAATCCATGTTTTTGTGTGAAATTTCCTATTTTTTAAAAAAACGGGGACTTCCATGGCGGTGCAGTGGTCAAGATTTCGCGCTTCCACTGCAGGGGACGTGGGTTCGATCCCTGGTCAGGGAACTGATATGCCACATGCCATGCGGTACGACCAAAAAAATAAATTAATAAAAATAAATCTTGGGGGCTTCCCTGGTGGTGCAGTGGTTGAGAGTCCGCCTGCCGATGCAGGGGACGTGGGTTCGTGCCCTGGTCTGGGAAGATCCCACATGCCGCGGAGCGGCTGGGCCCGTGAGCCCTGGCCGCTGAGCCTGCGCGTCCAGAGCCCGTGCTCTGCAACGGGAGAGGCCACAACAGTGAGAGGCCCGCGTACCGCAAAAAAAAAAAAAAAAAATCTTAAAAAAACCAGCAACAAAATAAAAAGAATTTAACTGCTATAAAGACGAACTGTCTCTTGGACCACCAGTCTGTGACTTTTGCCCTAGTGGATTAAAGAAGTGACAGGGTGTCAGACCACAAAGAGCAGCGTGGCCTAGTGGACAGACACGGGGCTGGGAACAGGGAAGCCGGGGTTTTGGTCCTACCCCAGGTTACACCGTGTAACCTGGGGCACATTATTTGGTTTCTGAAAATTCCTAGCAGTTCATGTACATTTCCTTAACCCTTCCAACAGTCCTAGAAGATGGGCTGCATTAATCCCATTCTGAATAATGAAGAGAATTTTTTTTTTTTAAGTTTTGGCCATACCCGGTGGCATATGGGACCTTAGCTCCCTGACCAGGAATCGAACCCGTGGCCCCTGTATTGGAAAGTGGAGTGTTAACCACTGGACCGCTGGGGAAGCCCCTTTGCTGAGGCATAGTAACTAATTTGGATCAGAAGCAGAACTCACATGTTCCTAGAAAATGTTACTTGGCGCTTGCTCTTCTGTCTCTCCATTAGCTCTTCCTCGGGAGTGGTTCTTTGACTACTGGGGTATAAAAATCAGGCACGGACTTGGAAGACGTGTGTCTTAGTTACTTTGAGCTGCTATAACAAAGTGCCACAGGCTGGGTGGCTTAAACAACAATGCATAATATGAATTAAATATAATAAAAACAGCCTTTGGTATGTGTCCATAATGCTACTAAATACAGTCAGCACATAGAGCCCTCACTGTGTGCCGGCCACTGTCCTAAGCACTGTACAGTTTGAACCATGAATGGTCACCACAACCTGAGGTGAGCAGCACCACAGTCTTCATTTTGCAGATGAGGAAACAGGGGCAAGCAGGTAGAGTGACTTGGCCAAGGTCACACAGCTAGTAAGTAGCAGGGACAAGACACCACCCCAGCCCTGCAGTCTGTAAAGCCCTTTCCCAAGCGCTGGAGAAGGCCCCCTCCTTCCTTCCCAGAGCGTGGCCTCCCTCCTCCCTCTTCCCTCCTCCCTATCTCCTCGGGGCTCTTCTGACCTCCTGCTTGCCCACCTCGCTGGAGTATGGTCTGTGCATGCACAGCACACTTGGACCCCCCCCCCCCCCACCGCCGCCCTAGCTTCTTGTCCCGCTCCCTGGGTAGCTGGCCAGGGAGCTTCTTGAGCCTGGGTTCCTCTGGCTGCGTTGCATTCAGCTCCCTCCGCTACAAACTAGGACTGGTGATGCCCCAGGCTGAGACGTCCGTGTGCCTAGTACACGCAGTGTGTTCACCGTCTCTACTTTTGCTTGCCAGGTGCACTGGTGGGCGATGCCTCCCAGGACACCGGCCTGACTCTGTTGAGGCTTTGATCCCACTGGTTCTTCTTCAGGCCCAAGCAGGCCTTCGTACCATTCCTGGCCCAGCTTGCATCCTCCCCGTTCCAGGCGGGGCCTCCTGATTTCTCTTGGTCTCTGCAGCCCAAGTTGCAGAAGTATGGGCACGGGGACCCTTCCTTAGTGTTCTCGGCTGCCCCAGACACTGAGGATGGAGCAGGAAAAGCAGAGGGGCTGTGGGAGCCATGGGGGACTCTCCGAGCATCAGAGGGAGAGGCAAGAATGGGTCAATCATCCCCCTTCTCCTCCAGACCAGCCTTGGACCCTGCGGTGTCCTGCCCAGAGGGTATGTGCACCCCCTCAGATGCCAAGGAGAGCTGCTGAATGTCGGGTCCTTGAGAGAGGACGGGCTTCCCCGATGAGCTCGATGCTTTGTGACCACCTAGAGGGGTGGGATGGGGAGGGTGGGAGGGAGGCTCAAGAGGGAGGGGATATGGGGATATATGTATACGTATAGCTGATTCACTTTGTTATACAGCAGAAGCTAACACTATATTGTAAAGCAATTATACTCCAATAAAGATGTTTAAAAAAAAAAAAAAGACCTCCCCTTCCCAGCGCACACAATAGTCATGCAAACCGGACTCCACGTCTTTTCTACACTAGTGGCCACTGATTTTTTCTTTTTTAATTTTTATTTTATATTGGAGTATAGTTGATTAACATGTTGGGTGGCCACTGATTTCTATCTTCACAGTTCTTCGGACAGCTTACCTTTGCAGCTTCCTGGCTTCCGCGGGGCTCTCCCGCCATTAGAATAACTAGGGGGAACAGCCCTCTGTGTGAGTGAGGGGACCTCACGTCTGCAGAAAATCCTCTCTTGTATTTATCCCCATCCTTGCGTATTGCTCTCTGCCCCTCTGTCTGAATCGGCCGTCCTTTGCTAAGAGTAATTTCAAAGTTTCAGGTCTTGGGAGATGGAGGGCTGGGTCTGGGGATAGAGATGGAAAGAGTTGAGTGGCCCTAACAAAATGAAAGGAAGAAATTGTCAGTGTTCCTTCGAGGCGGGGAGCAGAGGCAGAGGGGCGAATAAGCTGGGAAGGAGAAACTTGCGGGGAGCCGGGGGACCAGGGCAGGAGAGGCCCCGGCCCCAGGGGGCAGAAGGAAGGGGGCGCCCCAAGTCTCAGTAATCGAGAAAAATAGTGTCTTAATGCCACATTAAAAAACTCGAAATTACTGAAAAAAAAAAAAACCCACAATGAACAAAATATCAACATTTTAAATACAGCTTCAACTGTGCAGAGCCGTATTAGAGACAGAGGCAAAGGAAAAATCATTAAGAATGATCCTGTCTCTTTAAAATGTGGATGTTTTATTCATCATGGACTCTTTCCCATTACTCTTTGCATTAAAACATTATTTATCTTGATTTCTGGCGCGCTCTTAAATTCTGCACCCAAGGTGAGTGACTGGCTTGCCTCACGCTGATCCAGCCCTGGGAGGACGGTGGGGCCGGGAGCACACAGTGAGGCCACCATAGGACCTCTAGCCGTTTCATCGCTGCGATGGGACGCCCTGCAGCCCCCTGACTCCAGGTGAATCTCTCGCACACACAGGGGCCTCTCGTGAGTGTTTTCTCGTGGAGATTCAGGGGAAGCATTGATGGACGCCAGACGAGCAAAGGCAGCCCGTGTGAGGTGACCCTCAGACCGGGCAGATGGGGACAGAGGTGGGTGTGGCTCTTCCTCAGCCAGGGCTTGGGGCTGAGCTCACTTGCCTAGGGCAGCTGGGCTGGCTGACCTCCAGTCACAGAGGTGATGCCAGCTCCCTGGCTGTCCAAGGCGGACCCCTTTGCCTTAACATGCCCTGGTCATTGCTCGTCTATGGCCGGGGGCCTCCCCAGCTAACAGGGCACCTCCGATCCAAAGGGCTCTTTGGGGCGGCAGGCTCTTTGCAGCTGAGGGCGTTTGAGTCTGTCGTAGCCCCCAAACTAGTGCTCAGTTTTGCAGCTGGAGGGCCATCATTTCGGTTCGTCTCTGCTTTTCCAGGGATTAATACCTGCCCAGAAAGCTGCCTCTCTCTCTTTGCATGTCCCGGGTAGGCATCGCTAACGGACCCCCGCTGCCAAGCCCAGAGGCCCCCCTAACCCCCTCCTAACTCAGGGCGTCCAGGCTAACTTACACGGGGACTGGCGCCGAAAGATGAACTTCGTCATCTTTAGCTGTGTCACTGCTTTTCTCCCCTCTCCTTGGTGGTGACGCTTTTGTGCTTGAAAGTCTCCTGGAGGGAAGGTTTGTGGATAAGAACTTATGGGGAAATTTGTATTAAGGCCAGCAAGATGACAAGTGCAACCACGAATTTGTGGATATAAATACACTTCTATACATTCACCAAAACAACCCCAAACCAACCCCAGCAGTCTAACTAAGGACCCGTTTTATAGGTTGTAAGTTTGTAATGAAAGGCACTGTGCAGTTGACTTCTGCAAGTGCTAGTCACCTGAGAAATGTTTCAGGATCACTGACAACAGCAGTTTCACAAAATTGTAACCATTCACTCTGCTTTCCCCCAGGTCCTGTGCAACTTTGAGCCCACGCTGCCCCGTACCTGAGTTTGAATTCCAGCTCCACTCTGGGAACAACTTACTTCTTTGAGGCACGGTCTTCTCATCAGCCAGGTGAGAGAACAGCTTTCTCTCAGGTTGCTGGGAAGATTAAATACGTTCATGATTCATAGGGCTTGGCACGGGGCATGCAGTAGGCACTTAATAAAGGCTGGCCCTCCCTTCTGGTTTCACTTCCCTCCCTTCCCTGTAGGGTCCTCCATCCAAAAGGTGATAGCTTTCTGACTGAGTCCCTCCCGGTCCCATCTTAGACTTACTCTTTTTTTTTAAAAAAAGTTATTTTATTGAAGTATAGTTAATTTATGTTGTTGTGTTCATTTCTGCTGCACAGCAAAATGATTCAGTTATACATATATACACTTTTATTCATTTCATTTCTTTTCCATCATGGTTTTATCACAAGATACTGAATATAGTTCCCTCTTCTATACGGTAGGACCTTGTTGTTTATCCATTCTCTGTATAATAGTTTGCATCTGCTAATCCCAACCTCCCAGTCCATCCCTCCCCTCTCCCCTCCCCCCCCCCCCACGTTGGCAACCACAAGTCTGTTCTCTATGTTAGACTTACTCTTGATTTGAATGTCCAGATCCCCAAACCTCGGTGCAGATAAATGAAAGATGAAGTTGAAAATTTATACCAGGGGCAGATGGAGGTTTGGGGGAGCTTCTCACAAAGCTGGAAACTCCAGTTTGGGCTCAGGGCCATGGAAGGGTTCTAGACAAGGGAGGGGGGCTGAATTTCAGAATTTCACAGGCAGCAAGCTGGGGCCTGGGGACCACTGCATGCTTGTGCCTCAGGGTCCAGACCCAATTCCTTCCTTCTGGGCGTCGTTCCCACTGTCTGTCTGAAGCCCCAGGAGTGCAGCCTGGGTAGGGACGCGTGTGGGGAGGGCGTGGGCTGCCCTGATCCCCTTCACCCACACTCGGGTTTGTCAGCTGTGGGTGAAAGCCCTGCGTTTTGCCAGGGCTGCTCTTGAAATCAGCCGACACCCTGCCAGGAGCTCCCCTGCATGTGCACTGCCCTGGGACTGAGAGGCCGCCCGAGCCCATTGGCTGGAGCCAGATGATGCGAAGCTGGGATCCAGGCTGGGCCCTGCCAGACCCGCCCGAGTGCGCCCAGCTCAGGGATGAGACCTCCCCCAGCAGGGACCGGTCCCCACCCACCTCCCCTCCCTCCCCTTTCTCCTCCCCATCCAGCCTTCTCTCTCCCCCCACCCGCCCTGCCCCGCTTCCTCCCCTCCACCCTTCCCTCCTCCCGCTTCTCGCCCTCCCTCCCTCCCTCCTCCAGCCTCCCCAAGGGTGGCTGGGCTCTGGAAGGCTCTTTTCCTTCTGGAAGCATCTGCTCAAGTCTACGCACCTCCCCCACCCCAGGCTAACGCGGGCTCAGCTGAGACATCCCCTTGACGGAGCTGTCCAGTTGCCTGGAAAGGGCTGACAGCAGACACAGCCCTGGTCGGGCAGAGCAAGTCCCCAGCCAGCTGGTGAAGGGATGGGCCCGAGCCAGGTAATTATTGCCTGGTGCAGAGGTCGAAAGCCGCAGAGCGGCGGATGTACTAATGAAACACAAATGGGACATCTGTGTTCAGGAGTTCAGCAAACCATGCAAAACCCAACTTTGCCAAGTGTTTATGTACTACCGAGAGCAGAATCGCTCCTTCCAGCTACGGGAGCAGTAAACACACCACAGCCATTTTCCCCCCTTTGCTTCTGCACAGATTCTTTACCTGGGAAGTGTTGCAACTTTCCTCATCCTCAGGAAGTTGTCAGAGCTGGAGGTGTGTTGGCAGGTGGAGGGCCTTTCCACAATAGCTCTGAGAGCCAGGGCTCTTGGGCAGGCTTGTGGGGAGGGGGCGGGGGGGTGATGGGAAGTTTCTCCTTCCATCTCCTCTCACGGCTTGGCTCCGAGCCAGACCAGGACCTTCCTTCCTTCAGCAGTGTCCGTGGGCCTGGAGTGAGGACCCATCTGGAGCCAGGGCCAAGGGGGCTGACGTAAGGCGCCAAGTCCGATGTATTACAGAATGTTCTGGAGTGAGGGGTGATGCTATGCAGCCTGGCTTCTCCCAGACCCACCGTTCGCTCCCCGGGCCACCTCGGCAAGTCACATGACCTCTGGGGCCTCAGTTTCCACGCCTGTAGAGGGAGGATGTGGCTGACGCCACTGTATTCGTTCAGATTCTTTGGGGGCACAACCAACAGACATGTGCTCTGACTGTCTTATCCAACAAAGGAGACTTTACTGCGGGAAGGGGGAGTTCTGCGGAATCGGAGGAGGTGCTGGCTCAGGAAGGACGGGAAGCAGGGCGGCGCGGGGACCTGGCCAGCAGGAGGTGGTGGCCATCACCTGAGCTGGCCCTTACTTGACGCACTACAGTGCCCCCGCCCCAAGTCTTCACACAGTCATGGTTCGGTTTCCAAATCCTGGGGGGCACACTCTGGCCCAGCCGCTTGGGAGTGCGGTGGGCACCAGAGATGTGGCCACGCAGGGTTAGCCCCTGCTTCGGGGGCTACTTCTGGAGGAGAGGGGACCACAGAGTACCAGCCGGCCACCACTGCAACGCTGGAATGTGCAGTCACGTATAGGGCACTTATGTCATCTGATGGTCTGAAGCCAAGACAGCCCGGGGACCTGACCTCCCCGCACCAGCCTCCCTCCTTGCTCCTGACTCGGCCTCACTTCCAGCCTCTCGTTCACCTCTGGGACTGATGCCTGAGCTGGTCCTTTCAGGAGCACACCTCGACTGTGGTCCCCATATGCCCTCGGGGGATACTGCTGCTTCTGTCACCATGACAACCAACACGCACCAGGCCCTTGCTGGGTGCTAGCCCTAGAGCCTCCCAGAGTGTTTGCTGGGTGCTAGTTGCAGAACTGGGGTCTTCGCTGGAGGTTGCTGGGGCCCATGGCAGTGGCACCAGGACTGCCCTGGTTAATGGGGGCGAGGCAGGGGCGGGGGCTGGTTGGGTTTCCTGAGGCCAAGGCAGAACCTGTACCTGCCTAGGCAGTGCGGCCCTGGGAGCCCAGCCACGGGGAACCAGTCCCTCTAGCGGAGGCTGCAATTCCAGTGAGGCCTGTGCAAGTTCCATTCTGAGAGGGGCCGGAGCGCGGGCCACAGTCAGGGCCAGGGGCCAGGAGGGCGTTGCTGGGGATAGATCAGAGCAGAAGCAGGTCAGGAGTGCGGGGGGTGGGGAGGGTCCTGAACGGCCTGGCGGGACCAGGACTTGCCTTCCCGGCGCCCTCCCTACGCTTCCCCAGTGAGTTGTAATCCCCGGGCTGGAGGAGGGAGATTCATAAAGCTTAGGCATTTGCCAGAACAACAACTGGCCAGACCAAGAGTTCTACTGGAGACGTGGCGGAGCGGCCAGTAAATCCGCCCAAGGCTGCTTCGTCCTGAGCCGTGTGAGCCCGTGGCTCCCGGGAGGAAATCACCAAGGACAGGATTGTGTGTCTTTCCCAGTCAAGGCCTTACCAATTCTTGTTACTCATTTCCTCAATTTCCTTAGGAAATGCTGAGAATGCTTTGCACGTAGACGAAAGCATTCACGCTCAAAGCTCGTGTGTGAGCTGGCGTGGCAGACACTCCTGAGCTCGCTGTGAATCCATTCCTCCTCCCCTGTGGCTCGGGTCTGATTTCTTCAGGGTCCATCCTCCTCCACCTGGCCTCGGCTTTGTGAGCTGTGATTGGTACGAGGTTCCCACTCCCCTTGACGACGAGGCTGGGCAGCTGACTTTGCACATCTGAAGTCCACGCCACCTCAGGGTCCTTTGTATGTGGCGCAATGAACCTCTTTATTGTTTAAACTTCTTTGAGTCCGTGTTTCCGTTACTTGCAGCCCAAAGCCTCCCAGTGGATCCTGCACAGGAAGAGTGACTTTCTGCTTTTATGGAAGACTAACTCTGAGGCACGAAACCTTCACAGGAACGACAGGTTCCATGGACGCTGTCACATTTGGTCCCCACGGCAGCCCTGAACAGGGTAGGTGTGGCATCAGCTCCACGTTTCAGATGAGGATGACAGGCCAAGGACAGACCGCTCCATGGTGGTACGGCCAGAACCCAAACCAGGAGAGAGGGGTGGAGGACAGCAGGGGACAGCAGAGATCATCCTGGGCCCTGACAGCAGAGAGGGAAATTGAAGCCACACCTGAGCTGGAGGAAGCCATGCATCGCGCGGCTTCAGGAGCTCAGCGTGGCCAGTGCTGCTGTGGGCAGGGGCACTCCCTTTAGTAATGACAGTGCTTACTCTGTGCCAACTACTACCCTAGATCTCCTGGAATCCCCGAGGTGCCCCGTAAGATTGTTCCATATCATTTACATTTTAGGCTAAAAAACCGAAGTGAAAAAATGTAAGTGGGGGCACCTGAATTGGAGCTCATTTCTGCTAGAGCTTTCTTTTTTTTTCTTGGCCGCACAGAGCTTTTGGGATCTCAGTTCCCGACCAGGGATTGAATCCGGGCCACTGCACTGAAAGCCCAGAATCCTAGCCACTAGACTAACAGGGAACTCCCTGCTGGAGCTTTTAACCATGGTGCTCAACTGAAATTACTACCTCTCCACACAGAAGGCCCTCACATAAAGGTTATGGGATGGAGCTGAGACCCAGTGCGGGATAAAGGGCAGCGTGTTGATTCCGGGTTCAGCAGGCATCTTACCCAGGGAGCGCTTCAGGACCCAGACTGCTAGCAGCTCCTGGGACGGACCTTGTCTCCGTTGCTCCAGCGCCCCAAGGCCTAGCGCAGTGCCTGGCAAACAGGAGGTGCTCCACTGGTGTTTGTTGAGTGAATGCATGAGTGTCTGTAGTGGCTGGATTATCCCAAAGCAGCTGCTTAGAATGAGAAAGTCAATGATGGGCCAACAGGGGCTTTAGACCAGAGACTCTTGGATTACAGATGTGGAAAGAGGCTCAGAGGAGGTCTAAGATCACACGGTGAGTTGGGGGAAAGCAGGACTAGAATTTGGATCTCCTGCCGTCCAGTCCATTGTGGCCCAGAGCTTCAGGTTTTATCTGCAGGGACCCCACTTGGTCAGGAGCGGTGGGGGAGGGGAAGGAGGCAGCGGGTGTGCGTGTCGGTGGGGGAGGGGTTGGGGATGAGCAGGGACCTCCTACGAGAGGGGGGAGCCGCCAGGAGCTGTGGTCCCTCTGAGGGCCTCGTGAAGAGGGGCACTGGGGTGCTCTGACCTCCTGCTTTGCCAGGGCCCTTCTCTGGCTGTCCTGGCTGAGGAGTTGCCATTGGTGGCTGTCGTATTGAGAGAATGTTCGGGAAAGTAACGTTTACTGGACTTCCTTTTAGCTCCAAGCTGCCAAACCTTGGGGGTGGTATCTGGAGTGAAGAGATGTCGCAACAGTCTTGCACTGGAGCGGAGAGAGGGGCCGTGACAGTGGCCCGTGGTGTTTCCCTGCCCTGGGGCCCCCAGCACCCCCTGAGCGGGCAGGACCGACGGGAGAGGCTCCATGGGGCTTGACTTTGTACTGCCAGGGATGAACTTTGCTCGAAAGTGCTCCGTAGGCAGAAAGAGGAGTAGAAAAGGGCTTTCATGCGCTATTTCAGGATTGCTGGCCCTGAACATTTATCACTTACTGATGCATATAATTTGCCTGATGACTCAGTTTCATATATTTTAGTTTCCAAAGATAAACAGTTTTTGCATATTTCCTGCAAATGGGGGTTATATTTAATAATCTCAGGGTAGGAGGCCCGGGTGCTGGAGACAAGGCATTCGAGGAAGGCAGAGGGCTTGGGGCAGCTTGGGCTCAGCTGGGGTCATGGCACAGGCTTGGAATTTTGGCGGGTGGTGTTTGGCCTGCAAGGCCTATGGGAAGAGATGCGAAAGGCTGGCCCAGAGATACGCTGGTTTTGGAGGTGGTAGATGGAGTGGGTACGGCCTTCGACCTCTTTACAGGCCCACTGGGCTGTGGTCAGGGGCAAGGCTGGGCTGGACGTCAGCATGGGAACCCTGGGGTTTTGAGCCAAGGCAAAGAGCCTCCCCTGCTGTCCACAGAGTCCAGACCCGGCCCTGGCTGGCCGTCTCACTGCATCTGGTCACAAGCAGGTTGGCTTGAAAGGAGTGACACATCCACTTTAATGACAGTCAGAACCCTGAGTTGGAGCCCTGGGAGGCAGTCTGGAAGCTCTGGGAGACAAACCTGCCAACAGCAGGGGCAAATGTGGGCTCCAGCTCCGGCTCTGTTACTGACTTGGGTGCAACTTGGACAGAGAGTTTAATCATTTTGAATCTTGACAGTAATATTTACCTGATGGGGTTCCTCAAAAGTTCGGATGATGTATGACATGTAACAGCACCTAGCACAATGCCTGGCACAGAGTGAATGCTCCACAAATGCTTCTCCCCCAGATGTGTACTTAGAGGTGTATTAGATACTCGGGGTGATTGAAAATATGTGCTATGCGTTTCTCTCCTTAAGGACTTTATGTCTAGTTAAAAAAGCAAAGTACACCTTCAAGGAAGTTCAGCTGTGATGGTCAGAGAGGGTCTGATTCGGTTGTCGTATTTGTCAGGACTCGTGGTGGCAAGTGACAGAAACCCAGCTCAAACGGCTTGGGCAGATTCTTGTGACCAAACGGGCCAAGGGTATCCTCCTCCGCAACTGGCTTTGGGGGCCCAAGTGATGTTGCTGGGACTTGGCCTTGCTCCTGCTGTCTCCTGGAGGGCTCCATCCTCAGGCAGGCTGTCCCCACGTAGCACCAGGCTGGCTGTGGGAAGCTCCAGGCTCACATCCGCCTTCTCAGAAGTGTCAATGAGAATAAGTGCTTCCCTTTCCCTTCAGCCCCAGCGGAAGGCTTAGAAATGAATCTTGTTGACTCAGCCTGGCTTGGGCCATGTGCCCATCTTTGAACCAACATCTATGGCAAAGGGGCTACCAGATGGGCTGGGTGGTAGATTGTCTTCATTCTCCTTTCCTATCAGAGGATTATACACCCACTCCCTCCCAAGCCACCTGGCTTGCAGTGTACCTCCCCTCCCCACTGACCTTGAGCTTGGCGAGGGACTTGCTCTGCTCAATGGCATGCAAGCAGAGGTGATGTGTGCCATGTCGGAGTGGAAGCTTTAAGAGATTTAACATTAAGGTTTCCGCCAGCCCCCTTCATCTTCTCCCTCTGCCACTAGGAGGTGCTGTCACACATAGAGGCTGTATCCAAAACTAAAGAAGACGCTAGAACAGAGCTCCCGTTAACCTGAAGCCTACGTGAAATGCAGCCGAGAAATAAACGTTTGCCATTGTAAGTCCGTGAGATCTGTCTGGGGATCATTTGTTACTACAGCACCACTCAGTAAAGGCTGACTGATACAAAGAGGGAATGGATGCTGGGCAGGCAGAAGCAGCAGACGTGTCCCAGAGAGGCAAGAAGGTGATAAAATCTAAAAGCTCTGTGAATTCATAGTCCCCAGGGCAGACTTAGGACTTGAAACAGAGGTGGTCCATCGGCATTTGGTGAGTTTACTGAGGCTGCTGAATGAGGCGGCTCAGAACTTGGTTCTCTAGGCCATTTCTACACAGGCCAGACTGAGTGTTGTCCCAGATCCAGTATTCTCCAAGGGCTCCCTTTAAAACACAGTCCTGGGGACTTCGCTGGTGGCACAGTGGTTAAGAGTCTGCCTGCCAGTGCAGGGGACATGGGTTCAAGCCCTGGTCCGGGAAGATCCCTCAAGCCGTGGAGCAACTAAGCCCGTGCACCACAACTACTGAGCCTGCGCTCTACAGCCCGCGAGCCACAACTACTGAGCCCGTGTGCCGCAACTAATGAAGCCCACACACCTAGAGACCGTGTTCTGCAACAAGAGAAGCCACTGCAATGAGAAGCCCGTGCACCACAAAGAAGAGTAGCCCCCGCTCGCCGCAACTAGAGAAAGCCCGTGCACAGCAATGAAGACCCAATGCAGCCAGAATAAATAATAATAAATAAATTTATTTAAGAAAAAAAAGTCCATGGGGCTTCCCTGGTGGCGCAGTGGTTGAGAGTCCGCCTGCCGATGCAGGGGACACGGGTTCGTGCCCCGGTCCGGGAAGATCCCACATGCTGCAGAGCGGCTGGGCCCGTGAGCCATGGCCGCTGAGCCTGCGCGTCCGGAGCCTGTGCTCCGCAACCGGAGAGGCCACAACAGTGAGAGGCCCGTGTACTGCAAAAAAAAAAAAAAAAAAAGCTCACAGTCCTGGTCGTATTACTTCCTTGCTTAAAATCCCTCAGCAGGTCCCCACGGCCGCAGTCCTGACCCCCGAGCAGGCCACACATGGCCCACCTTGACCTGTCACAGAGCCTAGTCACTGTGCATGCCTGTAAACCAACCCCCCTTTCTTTGCTTGCATGGGGACAAATCCGCCATCATGCCCCAGCTGGACTATGGCTATAACCCCTGAACTGCTTCTGCTCAGCCCCTCACGTGATCCTCTCCAGATGTGATCACGTCATGTCGCCCACCCACACTGAGCTGTCATGTGTTCAGTGAAACCCAAACTCCTTGCCATGGTGAGGATTTTCCCAAGCTGACCATGACCCCTAATCCCATCCCCCATGTTCTTTTTTTGCGGTACGCGGGCCTCTCACTGTTGTGGCCTCTCCCGTTGAGGAGCACAGGCTCTGGACGCACAGGCTCAGCGGCCATGGCTCACGGGCCCAGCCGCTCCCGGCATGTGGGATCTTCCCGGACCCGGGACACGAACCCGTGTCCCCTGCATCGGCAGGCAGACTCTCAACCACTGCGCCACCAGGGAAGCCCCCCCATGTTCTTCTTATGGTGCTGCCCTGACACTCCTCTCATTGAGAGGTGGGGTCTTTTTCCCCTCTTCTTAAATTTGGGAGAACTTTGGACTATGGTGGAAAAGACACTCTTTCTGAGGGCAGATCGTATCACAGGTGATGCAGCCTGGTTTTCATGGGACACTCATCCTTGGAACCCAGCCACCATGCTGGGAGAAAGCCTGAGCAGCCTCTGGAAAGGCCCACATGGAAGGGAACTCAGACCTGTAGCGCAGAACTGTAGCCAACACATGAGTGAGACATCTTGGAAGGGAACTCTTCAGCGCCCCTGTCCAGCTGCCCCAGCTGACACCACGTGGGGCAAGGACAAGCTTTTTCTCATGAAATTGCATATTCATGAGAAAAAGAAATGACCATGGCTGTTTTTGTTTTTTAAATTAATTGTTATTGGAGTATAGCTGCTTTATAATGCTGTGTTAGTTTCTGCTGTACAGCAAAGTGAGTCAGTTACACGTATACATATATCCCCTCTTTTTTAGATTTCCTTCCCATTTAGGTCACCACAGAGCACTGAATAGAGTTCCCTGTGCTCTACAGTCTGTTCTCATTAGTTATCTATTTTATACATAGTAGTGTATATATGTCAATCCCAATCTCCCAATTCATCCCAACCCCCTTCCCCACCTTGGTATCCATATGTTTTTTCTCTACATTTGTGTCTCTGTTTCTGCTTTGCAGATAAGTTCATCTGTACCATTTTTCAAGATTCCACATGTAAGTGATATTACACGATATTTGTTTTTCTCTTTCTGACTTACTTCACTCTGTATGACAATCTCCAGGTCCATCCATGTCTCTGCAAATGGCACAATTTTGTTCCTTTTTATGGCTGAGTAATATTCCATTGTACATATGTACCACATCTTCTTTATCCATTCCTCTGTTGATGGACGTTTAGGTTGTTTCCATGTCCTGGCTCTTGTAAATAGTGCTGCAGTGAACATTGGGGTGCATGTATCTTTTTGAATTATGGTTTTCTCTGGGTATATGCCCAGGAGTGGGATTGCTGGGTCATACATGGTAGTTCTATTTTTAGACTTTTGACTAAAGAACTCCATATTGTTCTCCATAGTGCTTGTATCTACTACATAGATACCATGCAGGGAGGGGGAGTTCACTCTCTCTGCCTGAGAAGCTGGGACATCTGTCTTCTCCTACCCTCAATTGGGACTTATACCATCCACCCCCCAGTTCTAGGAATTACACCACTGGCTTTCCTGGGTCTCCTGCTGCAGATGACAGATCATGGGACTTGTTAGCCTTCATAATCACATGAGCCAATTCCTTATATCTTATATATCTATACCTATATCTATAGCTATATCTTTCTAACTCCTATTGCTTCGGCTTCTCTGGAGAACCCTAACATACCATGTCTCCCCAACTTTTTTTAATTGAAGTGTAGTTGATTTGCAATGTTGTGCTAGTTTCAAGTGTACAGTAAAATGATTCAGCTATATATATATATATTATATATATATATAAATATATATATTCCTTTTCAGATTCTTTTCCCTTATAGGTTATTACAAAATATTGAGTATAGTTCCTTGTGCTATATAGTAGGTCCTTGTTGGTTACCTATTTTATATATAGTAGTGTGTGTCTGTTAATCCCAAACTCCTAATTTATCACCCCCCCTTCACCTTTGGTAACCATAAGTTTGTTTTCTATGTCTGTGAGTCTATTTCTCTTTCGCAAATAAGTTCATTTGTACCATTTATTTATTTATTTATTTTTGCACTATGCGGGCCTCTCACCATTGTGGCCTCTCCCGTTGTGCAGCACAGGCTCCGGACGCGCAGGCTCAGCGGCCATGGCTCACGGGCCCAGCCGCTCCGTGGCATGTGGGATCTTCCCGGACCAGGGCACAAACCCGTGTCCCCTGCATCGGCAGGCAGACTCTCAACCACTGCGCCACCAGGGAAGCCCTGTACCATTTTTTTAGATTCCACATATAAGCGATATCCTATGATATTTGTCTTTCTCTGCCCGACTTACTTCACTTAGTATGATAATCTCTAGGTCCCTCCATGTTGCTGCAAATGGCATTATTTCATTCCTTTTTATGGCTGAGTAATATTCCACTGTATATATACATATACCACATCTTCTTTACCCATTCATCTGCCTATGGACATGCATTCCCCAACATTTAAACTGGTGCTTGGCACGTAGTAGCAACATGACAAATATTTGTCAGATGAACAGACAGCTCTGCTTTAAGCAGCCTCTGAGGTCCGGGCTGCTCTGTTTCCATAAGGCTGCTCCAAAGCTTCTTCTTTATCGTTCGTGCTCACCCATTTCCAAAGACTCTGCTCAGCATGCCCTCCTCCAGGGAGCCTCGACCCTCCGGGCTGGGCCAAGTGCTGTCTGCTCCCCAGCAGCTCTCTGTGCCCGGCTGTCACAGCACTGCCCTGTGATAGTGAGGCCCCCTGTGGTGGCTCCCACCTCCCACAGGCTGTCAGCTCCGGGGGACACGGAGCTTTGCAGCCTGGGTGTGAGGTCAGCTAGGACTCTGGAATACCACCCAGGCGAGGCTCCTGGGGGGCAGGGGGCAGGGTAGCTGGCTCTCCCGGGGTCAGGACCCTGCACTGTGTCAGGTGGACCCGATTCCTGCCTCTCGGCTTCTGTGTTTGTTCCCTGCTGTCCTCCCTCAGTGGTTAGCTAAGCTTTGGAGGAAGTTACGGCCAGATTCAGGTGTGATCGGGGAAGCTCTGGAAGGCGCTGGGTCTCCCCGTGTCCCCTGTGGTGGGCAGGGGGAGGCAGCCTCAGAGATCCCCAAGGGCCAGGGCTGAGACTCAGGGGTCAGAGCAAGGGTCACTCGGTCTCGCAAACTTTCTCACTCAGAGATTGTCTTTTCAGGGATAGACTAGGATGTGGTTCTGGGATGTGCTGTCGTTGTAGCCATTTTCCTGGTGGAAAACACGAGGAGCAGTGGTCCTCCGGCTGCTGGGGACCCGTGGGCCGCCGGGGAGATGGCGCTGCCCAGCCCTCACATCTGCGGCCACTCCTCCCCCCGAGGATCTAAAGCGTGCACTTCCCCACTGCTCCTCACACCTTCATCGCGCTGCAGGCCTGGCGGAAGCAGTGCTAGACACTGTGGCCAATACTTCTTCTTCTTCAGAACCAGTTCTAATGACACCCTGCGGGTAGGTGTCATTGCCCCCATTTTCCAGATGAGGGGCCCGAGGCTGAGAGAAATGAACCAGTAGAGGCAGAGCCAGGACCCGAGCTGTGCTTGGGCCCCTCCGCAGTCCTCTGGCACCTTCCGGTGCTCCCTCCCTGCTGCAGGCCCATCTCCTCCCCGCAGGAGGGAGGTTGGGTTTCCTCTGCCAGGGATGACAGCTCATCTCCTGGGTTCAGAGACTCATCTGCAGGGTACAAAGAGCTATTGTGCACTTGTCCGTTCAACACACAAGGACATCAAGACCCAGAGAGATGAAAATGGACTTAGCAGCATCCCTTGGTGAACCCAGCTCCTGACTCCAAACCCCGGTCTGTTAAAAGCCCAAAGCTGTGCAGAGCTGCCAGGGCTGGTGCGTGGGGATGCGGATGGTCTCCTGCTCCTTCCCTCTCGGCCGCATCCACATGTCTGCTCAGCTCCTTTCCTTCTTCCCCAGCTCCTCTCTCCACCCCAGGACCTTAGCATGTCCCCTTCCCTCCGCCTGGAACAGTCTCCCCTCTTTGCCCACCCCTGCTGGCTGTTCTTACACTGCCTATTCTGTGAGTTGCACTGTCATCATCACTTCCTCTGGGCATCCTTCCCTGACACCCGCAGACCAGAATTCTTTTGTGTTTGTCCTTTAAAGCCCTTATCACAAGAGCAACGATTCACTTCAGGCCCTGTCCCCCTCGTAGGTCATCTCCGTGGGGCGGGGGCCAGTGCCGTGGTGTCCACCTCTGTCCTCACACCTGGCACAGGTGACTCTGAGAGGTGGTCGATACCCCTGTGCAGGGTGGATGGATGGATGGATGTTTCTATTCCCTTACTGAGGCCTTGAAACCAGCAATGGTGGGGTCAGTGCCTCCACAGGTGCCAATGATCCCGGGAGGACCCCCAGAAGGTGGCCCACATACCCGTCCCTGTGCTGGGCAAAGCCTCCTCTGAACTAAAAATGAGATCCCTCTTTCTCCTCCCCTGCCCCTCGCTCAGTCCTACATCAGAAGCCACATTGGAGGCAATGACCCAACTGCCTCGTGCCCTTCCAGGGCCAGCCTGAAATGTCGTGTCCACGGCCTTTCTTGGAGGGGGATGTGCAGAGCAGAGGCCGAGAGGGGCACGTGTCTCTAGACTGACCTCTGCAGTCCCCACCATGTTGCCTCTGTCAGTAACTTGTAAGGTTCTCTGGGCAACACGTCGGGGAGGCGTGGAGCCTGGCAGGTGGAATGAGGCTGCCCAGGGTGGGGTGGGGGGCGGAGTCTGCATTGTGCGGCTGGGCGGCCCAGGGCAACTTGCCTGATTCTCTGAGCCTCAGTTTCCCCCTGGGGAGCGTGGAGGCGATGATGTGTGATCGGTGTGGGTGCGGGGGAAGGTCACTGCACTGTCTTCCTCACAGGCACCATGACGCGCAATCGCCACCGTCATTGCTGTCCTCTACCTCTGTGCTCTTTTCCAAAACACTTTCTCACCTAAAGGGATTATTCGAGGACCTGGAGCCCCCTCCTCTCCCACCGTGGACCCCCCCACCCCCCGCCGCTGTCCCTGTGGAGTCAGGGCACCAGGGGCCTTAGAACGAGTTCTGGCCCACGTGTCTGCTTTGGGGGCCCAGCCTTGTCCATGAGTGTGTGTCTGGTGTTAGCAAGGGCCCGGCACAGAGAAGCTGTTTGCTTCAGCTCTGCTGAGTGAAAGCACGGGCTGAGGTCTTGGTGAGCGAAGGGGAGAGATGCCACCATCCTCCTCGTTTACACCGAGGGACCGCTACCTACTTCTCCCCACTTTGGCTGCTCCCAGGTGTTTCTCTGGCACTCCTCTTGTTTGGTCCTTTGTGGACGTGAAGCAAAATGACCCATCTCATCTAAATCCAAGCTCTTTCTCCCCTTTCCGTGCCTGTCCAACTGGCCGCCCCCCTCCCCAGCCTCCTGCAGGCCCAGTCCTGCCAGGCCCTGAGCCACTGGGCGCCCGGCTGGGAGGGTTCTGGAACTCCTCCCCTGCTGCCCAGGGATCTGGGTGCCCGTGAAGAATGAGGGGAGCCTCCCTCCCCAGCCCAGCCCAGCACCCCTGCCCCAAGCCCCCGACATGCTGCCTATTGTATGGTCACAGGATTTTGACTATGTCTTTTTATATATATATTATTTTCTGACTATAAAACTGATAAGTGTCTATTGTGGGAAATTTGGAAAACACACAAAATGACAAAGAAGAGAGTAACAGATAGCTACTGTTACCACTCTGGCATGTTGAATTTGTGCTGTGACTGCATCTCTTTGCTTTTCTTGCTTATGTTTATTTTATTTTATTGAAGGATAGTTGATTCACAATGTTGTGATTAATTTCTGCTTACAGCAAAGTGACTCAGTTATACATATACATTCTTTTCCATATTCTTTTCCATTATGCTTTATCCTGGGATATTGAATATTATTCCCTGTCTTGCTTCTGTTTTTGAGGTTTCCTCAACTTTGCCCTCTGAACTGTCTATCGAAGTTAAAATTTCTTCAGCCATGTTTTTATTTATTTTATTTATTTATTTTGTTAATTTAATTTTTATTTCATTTTAAAGTATAGTTGATTTTCTTTTTTAAAAATTTTTATTATTATTTAATTAAAATTTTTTTAACATCTTTATTGGGGTATAATTGCTTTACAATGGTGTGTTAATTTCTGCTTTTCAGCCATGTTTTTAATTGCTTAGGTCCTTTTCTTCCCCTCTGGTTGTTCCTTTTGTTGTTTTGTTAGCATCCAGTCTTATTTATCAGATGTGGTATTTTTTATGATTTCTGTTGCTGTTTCCTTATAACTTTTTTTCTTTTTCTAACTTTTGTATCAAAGGCTTTTCTCCAGTTCCGGTGATCATGCGTGGTGATCCTTGGCTGTCCATCCGTAGTTAAGAGTGAGGCACTAAAAAGCTGAGTGGAAGCTCTGGGTGCAGGGGCGGGGCCTGTGCGCTGACGTTTCTCATAGAGGATGACTGGATGACGATCTGGTCATTTTTTTGGCAGGTTCCCAACTGTCAGGATCTGTAGATTTTCCCTCTTGGACGCTGTCCTCAAAGGGGAATCTCCAAGTCTCCTGCTGGGGCTGGGGCTGTGCGTGGAGGACAGGCAGGGACTGAACCGAGTGAGGACAGGGCGCCACGTGTCCCATCATATTCTCCAGGCAAGCTTTCTCTTAACCCCCTATTTCCAGTAGGGTGTTCACTGTGCCTGAGGTTGTTGAACCACATCCTTGTTCATTTTTACCACAAAGTAAACTTTATTCCAGTCTTCTCCTGGTGGTAGGAGGGGCAATTTCAAAGGTGCACAGGATGGGTGTGGGGAAGGATAGCTGGTTTGCCTGGGACCATCTTGGTTTTAACATCATAAGCCCTACATCCGGGAAAGCCCTCAGGCCCAGGTGACTGGGACAGCTGGTGGGCTTGCTGTCCTCGCTCTGACTTTCCACCCGTCCTCTGTCTTTAGACCCATCTTAGCCTCCAGTCTTCAGTTCGTCCTTGGTCCTTCTGGCTCCTGGGTCTGGCTGGGCTTCTTTGAGGGACCTTGCTTACTTCTTGTTGCCCACCCTCCTCCCCACCCCTTGAAATCAATTAAATTTTAGTTCTCTAGTGTGTTAAGTCACTTACCACTGACCCATCAACCGTCCATCTTCCAAAATTTTGTTGACCTCTCTCATCGGCTGGGTAGTCAGCCCTGCTTTCTTTGTTCTTACGTATTTTTAGCTGTTTTGTTCTCTTACCATCATTTAGGTGAGGTTCCTGAAACCAGAATAAATGCACATCTTTCACTCCTTTTGCCTAATGGCCAGGCCCTCTATGCTTCCATTTCAGCCACCATCCACTGGCCTCTCAGCTCTGAGACTGACCACCACACCTCCTCCATCCCTAGTCCCTAGTTCTGCTATTTCATGATACTAAGTCTCTTCTAAAACCACAGCTGTTGAATTTTAGTTCTATATTTAAATGAATCCACTCCCTGCCACTGATGCTTCCACCGTACTTCTTTCTTCTTTTGTTTTATTGAGTTATCATGCTCATTAGCTGTTCAATAATGAGGAACCTCCTTCTCTTTCCAGAATTATGTTTCCTTGTAGGCCAGGATCTTTGTTTTTCTGTCTTTCTCTCCTTTTCGATCACTTTCCCCTGAGGATTGCTGCATGGGTGCCATGTTAATATTGTCAGATTTCCTCCACTGGGGCAGCTCTGCCCAGGCCTCGTGGGCTGCATTCAAATGCACTTGGGGAAATACCTGGGGGTGCGTGGGTGATGCCCTGTCTCCTTTCCCAGAATCCTTCAGATCAGTTTCCTTTCAAGCTGCAGGCTGGGGGTGTGTGGATTTCTGTCCACTTTTCTATAACTTCGGGATGGTTGGGAGTGGGGGACGATTCAGCTGAGGGAGTGGGAGGTCTTTGTCAAGATGGGGGCGCTGTACTCCATGGTCTACGATTACATAAAGGTCCTCTGCAAGGGTTTTCTTCCTTGGTTTGGGGTGGATCCCTTCCCATGATGGGCTTTAGATGGTTCTCCAGTTTGGAGTGGCCCTGAGGGCTCCCTTCTGTTGAGTTGTGGGACCCCCTTCTAACCCTGTCTCTGCTGGGCCATTAGGGATCAGGGCTGAAGAAGGGAGTGGCAGGTGGGCCCCTGAAGTGAAGGCCTAGAGAGCGTGGGACAGGGACAGGGAGAGTGGCTAGGGGCTGGACATTCGGATGCCTGGGCCCGAGGGTGATGTCCAACTGGCCATCGTTCACTCTGACTTACATTTTCAAGACCCTCCTGCTTGGGCCGCATAACTGAGAATGGTCCATGGGTGGTCAGTAGCCTGGCATGTGCCCCGTCTGGGAGAACTCCTTTGAGGGGTGTCATGTGGGTGCTCAGAAGCTATGGGAAGGCAGGGGACCGGCCCCAGCCCATGATCGGGGCTGATGTGCTGGGTGGACTGTCTGAGCTCCAAGAACTGACCCCTCACAGAACCCCCCTCCCACAATTCTCAGACCTCAGGTGTCACATCACCCCTCCTTCCTCACTCTGTGGGCCCCATCCATCTGCAGGCCCAAGGGGACCATGGATGACCAGAGGGCTGGAGAAAATGACTGCCCATCCCTGGTCCACTGGACCAGCCTGACAACAGAGGGGAATGGTCACCCCAGGTAACTCTGTTATAGACCCCAGCTGCCCAGAATGAAGAGAGTTGCGGTGAATCTCCCTGCCCCCCACCTCCTCTGAAAGTGGACCTTGGGCTTCAATGCCTCTCCTCCTGGGAGCTCATTCCAGACACTCAAAGGGAGCGGCGTTTCCCCTTCAGTCCTCTCCTTGCCGCCCTGCTTTTATTGTCTCCACATACCTATTGCTCTGGGCTGCGGGTGCCTGTCAATGTGTCCATCTACCCCTCCCAGTGCGGGTACTGTATCCCATTCCCCCACCCAACCCAGTGCCCGGCACATAGTAGGTGCTCACTCTATTGAACAGACAGATGACTTCACTGAAAGCAAATAGGTCTCATCTTCACCGGTGCCTCTCCACCTGCCCCCACACACACCAGAGACCACACACACCGGGGCATGCCTTTACCGAGCGGGCGATTTTAAGGCTAATAGGATTCATTCATAATCACATAGTTAAGTAAAATTTATGTTTGGTGGAATCAGCCGGGCTCCCTGAGGGCAGCATAAACCAGAGGGATGCTTGGTTTCAAAGTCCCGTCTCCCCGTTTAAAATAGTTTGTCATTCTTTTGTGGCGATGGTTAAGAGCTCCTGGAGGCACATGGTTGCTTATTTACTGATCCACAGATGACGGATGGTATATCCCTGCTTTGTTTGGAAGGGAAAACTTGAACAGCTTGTCTGCACCTCTCCACTCGGACATTAAATCAACATGGCTCTATTAGTGGCCTTGGGATACCAGCTGAGCTGTCTCTGAGCCTGTCACCGTGATGTCTTCATCTGTAACCAGAGCAGACGTGAGCTCCTGGCAGCTTCGGGAGGTGACAACAAATCCAATTAGCTCCTCTCCACGGCTCTGCAGTACCACTGCGAAACGGCCTGATGGGGAGGGTGCCTGCGGTACCCCGCACAGTGGGACGTGGCGTTCGCGGGAAGCAGAGAGAGAGAGGGAGAGAGAGAGAGAGGAAGGGGAGGGAACAAAGGGACCCGAGCTTAATTGTTGGAGTGACTTTCTGCGTGAGTGGAGAGACCTCGTGCCAGAGCGGCCTGAAATGGGCCAGCCCCTGCGGGTCTTGGATGGCTGACGAGGCCGCCAGAAGCCCAGCTGATAGACTCAATCCCTACTTGAAGCCGTGCTTGACTTTGATGCTGGTTGTCTTGCAGCATGTCTTGATGCTGGACGAGCCAGTATCCCATTCCCTTCTTCCTCTGCCTCCTTTCCTGCACATCTCCTGTTCCCGGTCCACGCACGGTCCGGAAAATAACACAACTTTGGGTGCTGGTGGGAGGAGAAAATTGGGTATCTCTCTTGGTCAAGGTGGGACCCAGAAGACAGGTTCTGTCTCTCGGAAGTGATGGAGGCAGGGGTGGGTGCATGGGCTGGGAGCAGGATGGGGTGACATAGCGAGGGGAGAAGGTGCTGGAAGGAAGAACTGGGGACCGAGGTTGCAACTTAAAGCATCCGGTGGGCGTAGAGGAGGCGACGCCGGGTGCAGGCACTTGGCGGCTTACTCTGTGTGGAGAGGGTGGAGGGAAAAGGAAAAAGAAAGAAGAAAAAGAACAACCTGCCCCCCAAAGCCCACCTCAAGGCAGCTCGCCGGGCTGAGAGCTCACGGAAGTTTCCGAGTTCCCGGGAGGAGCACAACGTGAATGGTCTCGTGGGTCACTTATTTCTTAAGGATGACTCCGTTGCAAGCTCTGGGATGTTTCCCGCCACCACCCTGGGTGCCCTTTCTGGAGTCAGGAGTTCTCTGAGCTCCACGAATAGCCAGAAATGGAGGGGGAGAGGGAGGCAGGAACTGGGATGACGTGGAAGGGGACCCTTGAGATCTCGGGAGGAATGGGGCCAAGAAAAGGGGGAAGGAGAGGAAGGAGGAATGGGCCTCTGAACACTGCCATCGCTGTAGACCTAGTTGGACAGGGATGTCTGGTCTGCATGGCCCTGCCCCGCCCATGGGAAAAGGGGGTGGGCAGAGCGATGATGGAGTCAGGAGCCCTCGCCTGAGCTCACCCACCAGCTGGGCTGCCTCCCACACTGCCCTCACCCTCTCTGAGCTTCCGTTTTGCATGTTAACAGGAGTGAAGAGGGACAGAGCCCTTCTCAGAAGGTTGCCTGGAGGGAACTATAGGGGCAGCACCCGACAGGTACTCAGGTGTGTTTTTTTTCCCTTTTTGGCCTCATCTTTCTGGTTCTTCGGGGAGCGCCAAGATGGGGAAACAGGTCCCTGCCGGCAGATGCCAGGCCTCAGAAATGCCTTCGGAGTTTCAACCACATGAAATGGGCCAGAGTCACTTCCAGGAAAGGGCTCGGTGCATGGGCTCCTTCCCGGGAGGGGCAGCGAGCAGGAATTTGTAATCATCGCCTGCTGGAGCCAGCGGGAATGGAGTCAGTGGCTAATGGCTGGTAGTGCAGGGGTCTCTGCTGCCAGCTCGCCAGTGCGGCTGTCGCTTCCTGCCACAACCTGGTCCCATCTACCTGTGGGGGGCTGGCAGCAGCAGAGCCCTCGGGTGAGCAATGGCAGGGGGAGAGGCGGGAGAGGGGCGGGGCCAGGAGACGGCCTTGGGGTCCTTCTTTCAGGAGCAGTTTGCTGTGAGGGCACGTCTTCACAGTCCAGCTCATTCCAGATTAATTGGGCAGGGTATGGAGGCAGCTGGCTGTTGTGTAGAGCAACCAAAGATTCCGAGTGCGCTGGTGCACCGGCCGCCTTCTGGAACCGGCCCAGCGCTGCCAGGCACAATTATTTTCAGCAATGTCTTTCTGCCACCGAAACGTAGGACTGTGGACTTTGGCACGCGAGCTAAGTGCCGATTTGCAAGCTCACAGATTGACACGATCCTTGATGCGAGATGTTGTACCGGGGCCAGATGACAGGGAGACGGACCCCACCCGCTGCCGCGTGGTGGTTGGGCATGCTTGACGTGTGTCTGTGTGCGCGCGTGTGTGTGCGTGTGGGAGGAGGTGAGAATGAGGCTGTGGGAGCCAGGGACCAGCTCACAAAGGGTCTTACAGACCTACTGGAGAGTTTGGACTTCAGCCTGTGACAATGAGAAGGACCTCACTCATCTCAGCCGTCAGTCCCTCCAAAACGTCTCACAAGGTCCGCAAGACCCCGTCAAGGGGCCCTGGGTGCTCCCACTGTGTCATTTGCTATCTCCCATAGTTTGTAATGTGTATGGTAATTCACTCTTTCCCTGCTGTTACCATGAGGTATTGAGCTTCTTGAAAGAAGGATCGTGTTTGTTCATAACAGTTCCCCAGCACCCAGCACAGGGCAGATGCGTTAGACCGAGTCGATGTCGGTGGAATGGTCCGCGCTTGTCGGGAGAAGTACAACCAGGCCATCAGCTACAGTGTGGGCACCTGGGCCCAGGAAACCACATGGATAAAACCTCAGTGGTCCAGATAAGAGATGAGAAGTCTTGAGCTTCAAAGAAGAGGTGGAGAGGAGGTGACGTATGAGCAGATGTTTAAGAAGTCGAATGAACAAGATCTGGCCACTCTTTCCACGTGAGGCGCCAGAAGGAGGGAGTCCAGGATGACTCCCCTTTTCCGTTTTGGGTGGTGGATGGTGGGCACACAGGCAAGGGAGGAGCAGGCGTTTGGGAGAGAGGAGTTCACCTGTGGGCATGCAGAGGCTGCAGGGGTGCCTGTGGGACATCCAGGTGGAAAATTCCCATCCTCTCCATGGGTCTGGACCTCCAGGAGGTACCTGGATTGGAATTACATGGGCCATTACCCGTGACCGTGGAGGAGCGTGGGCAAGGACACCCAGGGAGTGGCTGAGAACTGAGATGGGAAGTCAGTGATGGGGGAAGGAAGCAGTTGAGACCTGGGAAGAGGAGTCTGCACAGGATCTGAGGAGGTGTAGCCAGAGAGCTGCGAGAAGGGCAGGTGTGAGTGATGGTGCCTCAGGACAAATGAGCAGTGTTCAGATGGGGAGCGGGGATGGGGGAGGCCTGAACAGCAGCCTTGGGTGTGGTGTAAGTGGTCCCTGGAGACCTGGCTGTGTGCACTGTGGGTGGGGCTGCAGGGCGCCCCTGGTTACCAATGCGCTGCCACTTAGGACCACCGATCACAGCTGTGTCTGGAGCCAGGACCGAAGCACTGAGCGCTCCAGAGCCCGCCTTGGGGGAGGTGAGGACGGCTGGCAGTGGGGAGCCCAGGGCCTGGGGGTATTTACTCTGTTCAGGAGGGGAAGGTGGAAGAAACCAGAAGACCACAGCAGAGTGGGTAATTCAGGGGAGGATCGGAACGTCAAGAGCAACTTCTCACTGAGTGAGACTGTTCCATTGTAAGATCTGTGGTGGCAGGAGCCATGGTGGTTGGGTCACTGGTGTGTCCCTAGTGCCTTGTATAGCACCAGACTCATAAAAGGGACTCAATAAATGTTCACTGGAGGAGTCAATGAACAAATGCTGATCCACTGAACTACAGCCACCCACGTGGGTAACAGTATTAGCTGCTTAGCCCATAACGGATGACCAACACCAACTCTATCTAGACCATAGCAATGGCCTGTGGCCTTTCTGACAAAGAGTGTACATTGCAAGAATGAACAGAAAAGGATAACAATTGAAAGATAAAGCAAAGAGCTCAGTGTTCATATTCTGTGTGCAGGCGTGTTCCCATGCAAGGCGGGAATGCATGACCTCAATGCATGATGCTACCATTTCTTCAACTTTCTACAAATCCCTCTTAGCCCGCTTCCCCCTTTATCTTCCTCCTTCATGGCTCCCTCTTGCCAAGAGTATAGTTTTAGTCTGAAATTGCTCAGGGTTGGATGCCAAGTGTATAAATTAGACCTATCTACCCACTCATTCTTCTCCTCAGTTAGAGAGGCAGCATCATCACTGGTCCAGTCACAGTCCTGCCTCCACACCCATTCTACTCCTCATAGCCACCAAATCTCATCTAATTAATGCATATCCCTTCAATTTCATGCTATATCTACATAAACGTATGCATTGTATGTAAATATTATATGGTATTACTTTTGTATTTAAAATATTTCCTTAAAATCGTATGATACTATACATTCAATTCTACAAGTTGTTTCTTTCCCAATCCACATACTCTTTGATTCATCCCGTTGTAAATAGAGACTTAGTTCATCTTATAAATTGCTGTATAGTTTTCCAATGCATGAACATGCCATTTTCTCTTCTCTAGATTCTCCCAATGATTAGCGTTTTCATTTTCAATTTAGCCATAACAAACGATGCTGTAGTGAACATTCTCGTACCTATCAGTTTGCATAAGAGTCTCTTGAGGGTGTACACTGAGAAATGGAATTGCTGTGCTGTGGAGTGTGTATGTGGTGGGTGCGAAAACACAGCCACGCTAGTTTGCAGTCCCCCCACCTCTTGTATCTTGGTTGGCCTCGTGACTTGCTTTGACCAACAGACTACCTCTTGATGGAAGGCGGGCTGCATCAACTCGTGTGACCCTGAGCAAGTCACCTGCTTGCCCCCCCACAAGCCACCAGCAACTTGATTCCTCTGCTCTTTACTATCCCAGCTTCCCCTTAGGGCCAAGGTCCCTTCTTAGTGAGAACAGCTGTCAGCCTGACAGCCTCTCCACGGACCAGCCATCCAACAGGGAAGAGAATGAAAAAGGCAGAGCAGTTTTTATAGCCCATCATTCCTTCCAACCCACTGAGGTGAGGAGAGGCCTGATGGGGGAGGGTTTTCATGAGTGTGGCTCTGTTCCACGTATTTCTAAGCCTTTCTTCTCCAGGGAGTTCTTTAGCCCTTCTGAGAATGAGCTAATGATGCCTGGTAGCACTCCCTCGGAAGGACCAATGCTCCCTGCATGAGCTGGGCACGTGGTCAGCCAGGAGTGTGACTAGGCACCTCGTGGGGGAGAAATTAGGGGAATCTCAGAGAAGACGCATCTTGGAAGGTCAATTTCTAACTTTCCTGTAGCCCCTTAAAACCCTCCTGGATCCAAGTTAGATGTGAAATTCAGCCTCTCAGGGACTTTCATGAACTGCCCCAGAAGCTCCTGGAACACACCCGGCTGTGTCCATCACACATTGATCCATGGCCACGCGAGACACCAGCTCAGACCACCCCCCAAGTCTGTTTCCCACCTCAGCTCTGTCCAGTGTCATCTCCAGACAACCCCACCAGACATGGTCACATCACCTACAGCAGGCAATGATGTCATCACTGCTCCAATAGGAGGGTCCAAACAAAACACAATTCACAGCACGGAACACCAACATAGCAGCCCAACGTGCAAATGTGGCACTTAAAACCCTCTTTAAAATGTTTAATTTTAATTTATTTATTTAAAACAATTTTAATTGAAGTATAGTTGATTTACATTATCATATAAGTTTGAAGTGTGCAGCACAGCGACTCAGTTATATATATATATATATATATATATATATATATATATATATATATATATATTCTTTTTCCGATTCTTTTCCCTTAGAGGTTATTACATAATATTGAATATAGTTCCCTGTGCTATACAGGAGGACCTTGTTGGTTACCTATTTTACACATAGCAGTGTGTATTTAAAACTCTCTTCTGTGGGCTCCCCTGGTGGCACAGTGGTTGAGAGTCCGCCTGCCGATGCAGGGGACACGGGTTTGTGCCCTGGTCTGGGAAGATCCCACATGCCAAGGAGCGGCTGGGCCCGTGAGCCATGGCCGCTGAGCCTGCGTGTCTGGAGCCTGTGCTCCGCAACGGAGAGGCCACAACAGTGAGAGGCCCGCGTACCGCAAAAACAAAACAAAACAAAACAAAAAAGCTCTCTTCTGTTTAAAAGTTAGACAAGTTTACCAGTCTCTTGTTTTTTAAGATCATTTTGGAGAAATTAAAATCATGATACACATAAAACGTCTCTCTCCTGTCCACACTGTCTTCATGTTTAACCAGTTCTTGCTAAAATGTGCTCGTCTGGGCATCTGTTTGAGCCTGGGTCCCCTTGTTTCTATCCCAACTGATGAAACCCCGCCATCACCCCATGTACATCCTCAGGGTCAAATGAGGGGTGAATCTCCTTCCTCAACTCAGCTTTCTCCAACTGCAAGTCCAAGGGGAAGGCAATACCTGACACTCCACCTCTGTACAGTTCCTTCACGCCTCTTCAGGACACCCCCCAGCTGTGCACTGATTAATTAACAACCAGATCTGAGAGCCCAGAGGAGCCCGCAGCAGAAGCAGCTGACCACCTCTGATGGCCCCTGCTGACCATGTTCCTCAAGTCAAAACAGTGCCCTCAGAGCCCCATAGTGACCCCCTTTTGGGTGGCAGTCTAGATCTTTGGTCACAGAGAGCAGCTTTTTCCAGCTGGTGTACCTGGGAGGAGATAACCATGTTCAGAGAACACAGACGTGAGCAAGCGCCCTGCCATCAGCTTCTATGCCAGTTGCCGGGATTGCCCGTCTGTGGGCCTGAAATGCAACTGGGGGCAATTTCTCAGCAACCAGTTGACTTGGGTTCCCTGCTCCCCCATTGGAAAGATTCTATTCCCTGAGGGAAAACCCACCATTCCTGGAAAATAGCCCCCAGAACACATGGTGGAATTTAGGACTTTCTAAGTTGTGGTCCCGGAGTTTCCAGACTTGGACCGACATTGAATGTCCTCTTCATTCAATGTTAGTCTTCACCCACTCCATCACCTTTTCTGATGGGCACTTTCTCCTGTGCCTTCTGTTTTCCTGACACAGGGATCCTGGACGGAGGGAGGGGTTGCCACTTCTCCTTGGGAACAGGATGCCCGTGGACCACACGCCGAGCTAAATCAAGTCGCCGGCCCCTCCATCACCACCCCCTGCCTGTTGTCCCTGTGGGGTGTGTGGTCTGCGGGACCAGCTCTCCAGTCCCTGCGGGGGTCCTGCAAAGCCCCTCCTCCACTCTGCCTTCTACTTGGCATTCTAGATGGACCTGTGCTCCCGCCTGCAAGGGTGACAGTTCCTCCCACTGCCCCGTGGACCTCGTTATTGAAGGCTGGAAATATCTGACACTTTCCCGAGCCAAGCCTGTGCTCTATGAGGCCCAAAGAGAACCCCAAATTCTTTCACCTGCTGGGCATCCTTTCCCCTTCCCTTTACACCCCCTACTCCTCCCTGCAGCCTTCCATCCTGAGACCTCGGGGAACTTCTCCACCACCTTGGTGGCCCCAGTGGCCCAGCACGGTCACCTCTCTTTCAGGCCATCCGACCCTGGCCCCGTCTCCCCCAGGTCCAGCCCTCTGTGGCTTCCATGCAGGCCCGGCTGGCTCGGAGCACTCCAGCTCCCCCGTTTTTCTGCCCCATAAACCTCAGGCTGCCGTGGTTTGCTGGCCCTTTCTCGTCCCCATGATTCTTGTCTGGACTGAAAGATACAAAACTTTTCAGTTGACTCCACGTTTCCTTAAGTTTCTGGTGATTCCTCCCACCAAAGTCAAGAGGGATTCTTAAGGGATAGTCTTCTGTCCACAGAGCACTGCGAACGCTGTCTCCTCCCTTTCCCTTCCCCAGGGTCTTTGTTGACTGTAAGATACACACTTGACTTTGAAGCTTCCTCCCCGAGCTTCCGACGCTTTCCTTTCAAAGCCAAGCCAGTGTCTCTAGTGAGGCTGCTTCCTCCGGGCAACAGATCTGGCTGCAGAGAGAGTCAAGGCCACATGTCTCACCCTCCCAGACGCCTTCTCAATCTTCCATCCATCCTGCTGTCTGGTGCAGGCGAGATGCCCAACCAGCAAATCTGCAGCAAGTACAGGAATGGACCGGGAAGGGCTCTGCGTCTCAAGATGGCCCGGAAGAGGTGCCGGTGTTCTGGCTCTGGGAGGGGAGGGGAGGGGAGGGGAAGACCCACAGACAGGGGCCTTGAGGCAGCCTGGGAGGTCGGCCTGGCTCTGGGCCTGCCTCCTGCTGGCCGGCCTTGTGCTCTGATCAGGGCTGGGCCCGGCCGCCCACTCTCCCCTGAATCCCTCAGAGCTGGAGCCCACCCCGAGCCGAGCTGGGGGAGGGAATGAAAGAAACTCTCTTGCCAACGAGTTCTTCCCTTTTACGGTTTTTGGCCTGCCCCCTGGTGCTCACACAGCCGCCATCTGGCTCTCTCTGCTGCGGCCCAGCCCGCGCAGGCTCCCGGGCCTTCCTGGGAGGGGCTGTTTGCTGTGAAAACCCAGGGTCTGGGGGTGCAGCATGTGGCGTGCCAGGTGGAATTTCTGAAATTCAGGGACCGGCTCCCCAGCCAGGTTCCTGGCTGGCCTCTGTCGGCTCCTGAGGCCTCGGTTTCCTTCCCTGAGCCATGCGCGGAGCAGGCAGGTCCTCATCTAACATCTCAGCCCAGGGGGAGCGGGGCAAACTCGGAGCCGTCTTTGGGGGGCCACTGAACGCTACCTCTGGGCCTGCAGTCTGCTGGAGGTACACTCAGAATCCCACTTCATGGGCTGACAGCTTTTATGGACGGCCCCCCTCGTGCTCCCCTCACACACATCGCCCCGATTTTATTTTTAAGGAAATAATAACAACAGCAGTGAGCTATTCCTTTGTATCGTTCCAATAAAGGAACAATTTAAAGGGCCCGGCGCGCTGGAATTGCCCCTTCTTATCCTCACTAGGAAGGAGGACAGCCCGCCGTGATGGACTTGGGGCTCACCTTGGGGGACCACTGCTCCAAGGCCGCCCACCTTCGGGGGGCCCTGAGCCTCACCTGGTGCGGCCAGGAGCGGCTCAAATGCACATTCCAAAGGTGCTACAGCAGAGACTCACAGACTAGATCAAAGATCAAACACGACACTTCAAAGGGAAGAAGAGCCACAGGATGAAACCGGGCAGCACTCCAGTCCCCAAACGCGGGGACACAAAGGCTCCTCCCTGCCCAGGGCTCGGCCGCCATCCGAATCCCAGCCCAGAGCACCGGGGATGAGTCTTCAGGGACGATGTGACCAGTTCCCGCACTCTCCGTGCTCAAGCACTCGGAGGGGCTAATTAGTGCTTTTAATATGCAAATCAGAGCCTGAGCAGATTAAATCTAGGGGAAAAAAAACCAGCTGGTGAATATGTTATTTTAATTATTACTCCAAAGGAAATATGGGCCTGCCTTAAGCGGATGGCAGGTGGGTGGGTATGAAGTTCCTGTGGAAGGACCTTGGTTAAGGGGAGACCAACCTAGAAAGGGAGACCTGGGGTCGGGGGAGGGCGCTGGGAGTGATTGGAGCCCCACTGGCTGGGCAGTCTTGGGCAAACTGTTTTTTCCCCTGGGGCCTCAGTGTCATCACTGATGACATCAGGAGCATGGATAAGATGATCCCATTCATTCATTCATCCATCCATCCATTCATTCATTCGACAGATACTAACTGGCCACCTACCATGTGCCAGGCGCTGAGCCAGCAGCAAGTTCTATGCCCTAATGGAGCTTGTGTTGTATGGGGGGAGACTGGCCATCAACAAATAATACACAAGCAAAACAAGTCCAGTCGATGCAGGTGTAAGAAAGAAACAAATCAGAGACTGTGCTAGAGACTAATAGGGAAAACTGCATTGTTTGCATAGAGTGGTAAGCACAGCTTCTTACTGGAGAGGCCACTGCAGCTGAGACCTGGAGGATGAAATGGAGTTGGGGTGTGATGAGGACAATCATCGTTTTTTTTCAGGGTGGCACTGAGTATCCCCGTGGTGCTCCCATCTGACCCTTGGACGGTTGATCCAGTCTCACTGAACCCGGTCGCCTTATGGGAAGTGAGAAGCAGGGAAGGACATGACATCTTCACAGTAAACAGAAAACAAATCCAAGTGAGCCGATCCTGACTCAGTTTCTCTTTTGAAACTAGAACGAGGAAGGAAACCTCATTGGGCAAAGTCTGTTTTCCCTGGTTCCAATGACTCAAGACCCTGATCAAGTAAATATTCAATAAATTTTTCAGGGAGGCAGGTGAATCCTGCACAGATCTCCCTTCAGTGTGTGTGTGTGTGTGTGTGTGTGTGTTTGCGCGCGCGCACGCGCACGAGCACGCATGTGCACAGCTGGTGCCCTTGGCTAGAAACATAACTTCCAGCACCTACATCCTTGGAAACTTGGAGAAAGCTTTCTAACAGGTTCCTACCCTCCTGCTAGGGACTGAAGCCAAAGGGGGCCCCCCAATATCCTTGACCACCAACAGGGCAGAGTCCACCTGACGTGCTGACAGGCTTGCCACTCTGATGCCTTGGGCCTGGCGCCTGACTTTCTGAGTGGGGTTTGCTTTTATGGGAAATGACAAAACAAAACTCAGAGATCAAGGTGTCTCATATCTCTAGTCACAAACAGAGGGACCTGAGTTCCACTTTCTTAGGTAAAGGAGCAGAATAATGGGAAAGCAAATGAAAAATTCATTCTTCTCCATCAACGTTGCCTGGAGGCAGCAGGGGAAAAATTCTTTGCACAGGACAGAGAGTCAAGAAAGGTGGGTGGGGCTTCCATGGTGGCGCAGTGGTTGAGAGTCCACGTGCCAATGCAGGGGACGCAGGTTCGGGCCCTGGTCTGGGAAGATCCCACATGCCACGGAGGAACCAAGCCCGTGAGCCATGGCCACTGAGCCTGCGCGTCCGGAGCCTGTGCTCCGCAGCAAGAGAGGCCGCGATAGTGAGAGGCCCGCGCACCGCGATGAAGAGTGGCCCCCGCTTGCTGCAACTAGAGAAAGCCCTCGCACAGAAACACAGCAATAAATAAATAAATAAGTAAATAAATTAAAAAAAAAAAAGAAAGGCGGGTGTCTGATGAATAAGAGACGGCCACAGAGGAGAGAGAAAGTAGAGAAAAGAAACAAGAGAGAAAGAGAGAGAGAAGAAAAACAGAAACGAGACAGAGGAGAGACCAAGAGACATGTCAGAGAGGAGAGGAAGCAGAAAGGGGTGGAGGGAAGAGGAGGTGAGGAACAAGAGGAGGGAGAGGAGACAGAAGGGGAAAGAGGAAAGGAAAGAGGAATGGAAGGGAGCAGAGAGGGGAGGCAGCTGGGTGGGTGTGGGCCATACACCCCTGGTGCAGGCAGGTGGGTGGCGAGGACCCCATACCAGCTCCCTCCAACTTGCCTCCCCCAGCTTGGCAGGTTGTCCACAAGGACCCACGGGCAACAGCCTGGACAAAACGATGCCTGCTTTCCAAGGAAACAAGTGTGCAGCACGTGTGTGCCCCCGGGCTCCCATAGCATCGGGAGGAAGTGGGCCAGGGGCCGGACAGGGTGGTCCGTAGCCCACCTGCCCCAGGTTCATGCTGATTGACCCTGGGCCCTGGCGCCCCACTGGGTACAACCTACCCGTGGAGGTGGCCGTATTATTAATACCCCCGTTTTAAAGACAAGAGAACCTTAAGAGAGTTGGTATCATCTGACCAAGGCCACCAGGTAACTGGTGACAGAGCAGGCGGGGCCCAGCACATGGACGGTTACCCCACAGGCCCCCGTCAGCCGATGGGTGCTTCCTGCCTTTTCTTCCATTCCTCAACTCTTCCCTCAGTTCAGCAGACGTTTTCTCAGCCTGTCCTCTGTGTCAGGTACTGCACAGGCTCAGGCACTGGACAATGGGGGCTCCTGGTTTGACAAGGAAGCAGCCCAAGGCCATGAGGGCTGGGACAGGGCAGGGGAGGATTCCGGCTGTGGAGGTTGACTTCAGGCCAGCTCTGTGACAAGTACCCTGGTGTTACTCGTCGGTCCTGTGAGATGGGTGTCTCCCCCACTTGCCCAGGGTCTCAAGGTCAAGGCGGTGTAGGACATAGCCAACAGGTGCTTGGGGAAGACTTTCTAGAGGAGATGATGTCTGAGTTTTGGAAGATGGCAGAGTTAGGTGAAGGATAGTAGAAAAGCCATAAGAGGAAGGAGGACCAGCACAGGCAAAGAGCTGGAGGTCAAACTGTGTGGGGTGTGTGTGCAGGAAAATAGAAGATGCTTGGTGCTAACTAGTCTGAGTCTGGGCTGATAGGAGCGGAAGATGATTGGGTTGACAAGGGACAGGTCACAAAGGGTGAAGAGGCATCCCTGAAGAGTTTTAGGGAAGGGACAAAATGATTCAAGTTCCGGGAAGTTCCCTGTGGCTGCAGTGTGGAGCCGTTCGTCTCTGCCCCTTAGAGCTACAGATCTAGGAGATACCAGTGAGGAACCTGCAGCAAGGATTCAGGTCAGAGACGACAGGTTCCACCCAAGGGCAGCGAGTCATCGTGTAGAACAAAGCGGGCAGGTTTAAGAATTTTGTGGGGAGAAGAGTCGGTAGGACGGCTGAGTGTTTGGAAGTGGGGGAGGGACTTCCAGGTGACTCCCAGGTCTTGGGTTTGGGCTGAGCAGTGGAAGTACCACCAACTGGGATAGAGAGGGGAAAGGGCAGCAGCATGTTTTCTAGACGTGGTGATGCTGAGGGACTTTTGGGACACTCGGCAGACAGCTGGATACAGATTGACACTTGGAGGACAGGCATAGATTTGAGAGTCATCAGCAAAGGATGGGGGGTGTCACTGTGGGAACGAGACGGCACACCCCTTCAGGTGACTGGGAAGAGCAAGAGGGGCAGTGGGCTGAAGGTGGGGTTCTGGTGAACACCTGTTCTGAGCTGGGGCACAGGAAGTGCATCTAGAGAAGAGGTAGAGGAGGGTTGGCCAGGGGAATTGGGAGGGAGCACGTCCTGGAGACAAGGACGTGGGGGTGGAGGGGGTGGTCAACAGAGTCAAGTGCTATAAGAAAGAAATTTCTGTTGCTTATAAGCCACTGGTCTGTGGTGCCCTATTATAGCCACCCGAGTGGACGGAGGCACTGAGCTTCAACCACGTACAGCTGATGGCTTGTCTTTGCAGGATGACTTCTCGAGGCCTGTGAACTACGGCAACCTTGCATGATTGTCCTGGGGAAGGAGAAGACCTGATCGCTGACTGTGTTTCCCCAATGGTGATATTTTGCCTCCTGGATGATACACCTTCTGCTCTTACGGGAAGCACTGCCCGGCTCCTCCAGCAGCCGCTGGGGAAGGTCTATGTCATGAGGGCAGCAGCGGCCGTCACAGCGTGAACCTGAAGCCTGCAGACCTGTGGGCCCTGAGGGTGCCTCCAGGTGCATCTGCAGGAACAGAGATGCTCAAGAGCAGGAGGGGAGGGGATGCTGCAGGAGGGGGAGGTGAGGCACTGTTGGCTTGCTCTTGAGGGCGATCTGGAGAACTGGCTTAGGCCACACAGGGGCTAGGTAGACACACCTTGGCAACATGGTCCTGCCATGAAACTGGCAAGGAAGGTGGGCATTTCCTCTCTGTGGCCCTCACGCATGCAGTTGGTGGCAGGCCATCTTCTTGGAGGGTCAGCAGCAACATTGAGCCAAAAATCATGGCCGGGCAGATCCAAAGATTCTTGTAAGATGAACCCAGCAGAACTTACCATGCACAGGACACCGTGGCAGGTGCTGGGATACGAGATAAATTAGACATGGTTCCCTGCCTCTTAGCAAGTTGCTCACAGTCTAGCGAAGAGATACACAGACAGAGAGACAGACAGACAATTACTGCACATAGTTTTGAGAGCTATGACAGAGGTGAGCAAATGACCTATTGGGAGCCTAGGGGAGGGTCCTCGTTCTGGGCTGGAGCAATAACAAGGGCCTATTTCAAAGTGAAAGGGGGAAAGTGGCTTTGGCAGCCAAGTATATGCCATGGCAACAAAAATATCTAGCGAGCTCCCAGATAAAAACAAAGATGATGATAATGGTATAAAATGATGATAATAATGATTATTATTTAATAATGACATTAAGACAAGATAAAAATACACATTTTCAACAAAACACTTCAGTCATACCCTTTGAGCATCTCAGTGATGAGGAAACCAAGGTGGAGAGAGGAGAGGTGACCTTCCCAGAGAATCACAGCTAATCAGTGGCAGGACTGGGACCAAATCTCAACCTTTGCATCAGGTTGGGAGATAATATTGAAAATACCTTCTATTTCCATAGCTTTTTATAATTTTTGGAGCACTTTCCCATTTATTATCTCATCTGATCCTCATCTAATCCCTTGATTCATATAAGCATCAATATTCTCAATTTATTGAAGAGGAAACCAAGGATCCTGGAAGTGGTGTGTGCACTGGTGAGATGCAAACCCAGGTCTCCTGTCCCAGGGCTCTTTAGTGCTGTCAAGAGCTGGAGGTCAGAAGTCCTTCAGTGCTTGCCTTGGTTTGCTGTGGCATGTCAAAGTGAGTTGAGATCAAGGTTTGTTTTTCTAGTTTCACAAAATTTCAGAAGACTTGAAGAAACCCCACCTCCTCCTACATACACGTAGACACATCTATTCTTCTTTGTACTCTTAGAGCAGGGGTTGGCAAACTAAGGCCTGTGGGCCAAGCTGGACTGCTGTGTGTTTTTGTAAATAAAGTTTTATTGGGCTGTAGCCATGCCAGTCTGTTTCCACATTGTCTGTGGCCGCTTTTGCACTATACCACCAGAGTCAAGTAGTTGTGACAGAGACCGGCTAGCCTGCAGAGCCTAAAATATTTACTATCTGGTCTTTAACAGAAAACACTTGCCTGTCTTAGAGCCTTGCTCTGATCTGAATGTTTTTGTCCCTCCCAAATTCACTTGTTGAAATTCTAACCCTGGATGGTATGGTATTGGGAGGTGGGGCTTTTGGAAGGTGCTTAGTTCATGAGGGTGGAGCCCCATCATGGGATTAGTGCCCTTATAAAAGAAGCCCCAGAGAGATCACTAGTCCCTTCCCCTGTGTGAGAATACAGGGAGAAGGCACTGGCTATGAACCAGGAAGTGGGTCTCTTCAGCAAAACCTGACCATGCTGGTGCCATGATCCTGGACTTCCTGCATCCAGACCTGGGAGAAATAATTCTTTGTTGTTTCTAAACCCCCAGTCTCTGGTATTTTGTTATAGCAGCCTGAATGGACTAACACAAGCCTATTATAGGTTCTGGCTCAATACATATCTGTTAAATGAATGAATGAGTTCTAAGTAAGAATATTAAACCTCAAAGAATCCCATTTGTTGTTGGAGAGCTGATATTCCTTCAGCTTCACTTGGATCTAAAGCGGTGACTGAAGGATAGGTGAACTGAGTTGAGGATTGCACTTTTCTCGATGAGGAACTACTCTGAATTTCTCCAACGTCCAGGTTTTCTGGCTGGGGTGGGTGCTGATAGAGAGGTCACTGCATCAGAGGAAGAATGCTACTCTCCAGTCTGGGAATCCCAAAGCCAAGGGGTTACCAAGGAGGATATCAGAGGAAGGAGTCATGCTCAGAATCTGAGGCTGTTGCATGTGCAGGTAACGCACACACAAGGCTTCAAGACACACGTTTTAGGAATGGGAAGAGATCACGAGACAGTAGGAGCTGTAGTTGGTATATCTCCATCTGCATCTCCATAAGTTTTGCCCTCTGAGGCTGATTGGCATTCATCACCACACACATCTAGAGCATCCATTAAACACCTGGTAGGATGCAGTCAAGGGCACCGGGACTGTGGAGGGACCTCCAGCCGTCATTCAGTTGAGCGTCCTGCTTTTGGGGCAGTGAGAGTCACCCCCGGCAGTGGGCAGTGTTCCACAAGCCAAGGCAGGCCTCACTGCAGTTGAAGGACTTCTGTGCTGGTCAAGACCCCGCTGATCCTCAAATCACTGTCAGTTGGTAACTTCAAGTCAGCTCCGTGCTAGGAGATTCGTGTCATTTATGGAATCAGAGAATCCATTCTTCTGAGAGTTGGCTGGGGCCTTTCTGATTGCCCAAATGAACATTTCTCTTAGTCCTGGTAGAAGCCTGGATATCCCCAGAGATAGGGCTCTCACTACTTCTCAAAAAATCCCAACTCTCTTTTGAATATTCCCTTGCTAGCGTTCCTCATTTTCCTTACCTGAGATATGCCTCCCTGCAAAATGTCCACCCATTGGTCCTCCTCCTGTCCTCTGGGAGCACCGAGCAAGTCTTCTCCTTTTGTGTGGTAACTGGAAACGTGGTGTGGGCATGCAGTGGCTCGGGAATCAGACTGGTCCCACTGCTCACTAGAGATGTGACTTTGAGTGAGCAACTGAACCTTCTGAGCTCCGGTTCCCTCATCAGAAATGGAAAAGACATAGGAATGACCTCATAGCTGTGCTAAGGATCAAATGAGAGGATGCGTGAGAAATGCCTGGTACAAAGCATTGCTCACAAAAATGGCAGCCATCTTGTTGTAAATTGCCAAGACATAGAAAGGATTTTTAAAAAAATAAATTTATTTATTTTTATTTTTAAAATTTATTTTTGGCTGCGTTGGGTCTTTGTTGCTGTGCGCGGGCTTTCTCTAGTTGCGGCGAGCAGGGGCTACTCTTCGTTGCGGTGCGTGGGCTTCTCATTGTGGTGGCTTCTCTTGTTGCGGAGAAGGGGCGTAGTCTTCAGTAATTGTAGCACGCAGGCTCAGTAGTTGTGGCTTGCGGGCTCTAGAGCACAGGCTCAGTAGTTGTGGCGCACACGCTTCATTGCTCCTCAGCATGTGGGATCTTCCCGGACCAGGGCTTGAACCCGTGTTCCTTGCACTGGCAGGCGGATTCTTAACCACTGCACCACCAGGGAAGTCTCGACCTAGAAAGTTTTGCCGGGGAAACTGGTTGGTGTGGGCATGGAGATGGGTAGAGCTGTGACCTTTGGATGGAAATGTGGGTTTTGAAGTGGAAGGAGAATTATATTATTATATGTAGTTATAAAACAATGTTTGGGCATGTGATTAACGACTGCATTGAAATACCTTTATATACAAAAGAATAGAAACCTATGGAAGGGGATGGAAGCAGGACTGGGCAGAGGGAGGAGCCAAGGTGTGGGTGCGAGGACTGCCTGGGTGGGCTCCACGGTGAGCTTTGGAACTAGAGTGGCCTTTGTTGTCAACCTGAGCTGGGCTGAGACAGCTAGCCTTTTGGACTCCTGCAGGGAGCGGTCATGGCATGCGGGGCACGCGGGAGAGCATGTGACCTTGGCTTCGGGGACTCCCCACAGCGAGAGCTGCAGGTTGACTGCCAACAGGGCTCCCAGCCGTCGGGACAAAAGCCCCCTTGTTGAGGAATATGGGTTCCTCAGTTCCTCATCACGGTGCTCACCTCTGTCCACCCCTGGCACCTCTGGATCTATGTCTTCATACATGTTCTGGGAGCTGCTCCTCTAGGATCCAGGGGGCACTCTCTTCCTGCTGGAAACTTGGAAGAGAAAGGTTAGTGGAGCTACTGAACCTGACCCTACAGCTCATCTCAGGGCCACTAACTCACACGCATAATCGCATCTCCTTCCTCTACTGTCGACTTTAGATTCCCTGCCCCTCCAGCCAGCCCCTTTGTTGGTCTCAAGGACTTATCTGGCTGTAGGACCCTCGTCCCTGAGGGGTTAGACTCCTAGTCACCTTGCCCTTCCCAGGCCTGGGCAGTGGTGGCAGTAGCTAGATCAGCCTTGCTGAGTGGAAACCCATGCTTTTGGGACCGTGCGTGGCCCCCACATCCCCTCGGCTCATGTGTCCCTCATGTCGGCACTGAGGGAGCTGATGAGGAGTCTTGCTGATGTCAGCTGGCCAAGCCATTGGGTTGTTTAGTGCTTCTTTGGTGGTGGGCCATATGATAAAAAGAGCTTCACCTCTTGTGTCCACTCCCGTCTACTCACCTACGTGTTTCTTTTGCAGACTTCCTCGTCCCAGATCTTCCAATCTGCCTCTTTACAAGTCCCTCAACAGCCTGCCAAGGTCTTTGCCATTGACCTGAGACTATATATCCTAACTTTAGGTCGCAAAAGTGAATGACCAGAGGCACCACTCGAACCCTGCCCGTTGGGAGGGTTTTCCCTCATCACTGATATTTGAGGCCGCCGCTGAGTGGGGCTGTCATGACGATGCATCTGTTTCAGCTTGCACGCCCACCCCTTCTGAGCCCCTTGGCTGCCACTCTCACCCTGTTGTTTATCACAGCTGCATCACCCTGGCTTCTGATGGCTTGCGTCGCCATTGCTATCAGGGAAACAAGTGCTGTAAATTCATCTTCTAACATCAGCCCTGGCCTACAGAGGGGGGATGCCCAAGGAATGTCATAATGATTGCTGGCGCTCCTCTCACTAGCTCATGGCCTTGATAAATGACTTATCTTCCAGGGCTTCGTATGTAACCTAATCACCTGTGTGTCTTCTGACCTTACACACCGCATCCAATCCAACAGACGTCTCTGAGCCTTTCAATCCTTTCTTGTACTGACTGCTGTGGCAATCCTGGCATTTCAACTTCAGTGTGGGCATTGGTTTTTCCCCACACTTCTGGAACCATCCGAAGTAGCAAGTTTGTACCATCACGTGGTGTTCTGGTAAGGAAGTTAAATCCTGTGTTCTGGGGAAATGCACCCCACATGACAATCTCCCCTGTCTAGCCTTATCCTCTGGCCTCCTCCATCAAGCACCCTTGGACTCCAGCCCCGGATGCATGCTCTTCTGGCAGCCTCCTGCTGGTGTATGCTGGCTGGTTGTAATCAAGGTGGTGAGACCCGCAGGTCCCCAGGAAGAGTGGGAAAGAAATAAACATCTTCTCAGTCTGTGTGGAGGTTGGGGGAGTGATCCAAAGACTCTGGGAGCCAGTTGGTGCCTCAGACAGAAGGACTGGATACATGTGGTATCTCTGCCTGTCTCCAGGAGAAATCCCCTCTGGGAACTGGTGTTCCTACAATGGTCAACTGGTAAAGAAAGTTGCAAGCCCCAGCTCTCATGGGAGATTAAAGGCACCAGAGTTGGAAGGTGCATGAGCCTCACCCATGAGCCCAGAGACCTGGTCCCACCCAGAGCTGGAATAACCCCCTGAGGATGAGGTCTGGCAGCTGCTTAAGGATGCAGGGAGGGCGCAGGGAGGAACAGCGCTTGGGAGCAGGGGGCGCTCAGAAGACGTGGCTGTGATCTCTTGCGAGATTGAAGGAAGTTTCAAAATCTTTAAACCTTAACCTTTCTCCTTGAGCCTTGTAATTCTCCTTCTGAAACTGCCCTTACCCTAACTTTTCAGTAAAGAAATTGGGCATTTGCCTGCACAGTCTGGTATGTCGGTCTTGTAGAAACTGAGGAATCAAGTTGACAAGGGGGTGGGTTGAAGGTGAGTTTTATCCAGTCCAACCCTCTGCCAGGACATTGACTTTTTTTTTTTTTTTTACAGCTTTAAATACCATAAAACTTGCTTATTTAAGTCTACAATTCAATGTTGTTTAGTAAATATAGAGAGTTTTACAATCATCACCTTAATCCAGTTTTAGAACCATTTCATCACCCTGGTAATTCCACCATCTTTGGTCAGTCCCTGTTCCCACCCCCAGCCCATGATAACCACCCATCTGCTTTCTGTTTCTATAAATCTGCCTTTTTGGGACATTTCATGTAAATGAAATTGTAAAATGTGTAGTCTTTTGCTTCCGGCTTCTGTCACTTTGTGTGGTGTTTTTGAGGTTCATCCGAGGTGTCTGAGTAGTTCCTTCCTTTCCATTGCTGAATACAGTCCCATCGTAAGGATATACACTTGGTTCATCCATTCACCGATTGATGGACATTTGGATTGTTTTGAGTTTGGGGGCTCTTACGAATGATGCTGCTACGAGCATTCATGTACACGTCTTTGTGTGGACAAATGTTTTCATGTCTCTTGAATAGGTACCTAAGAATGAGATTGCTGGGGTGTATGGTAAGTTTATGTTTAGCTCTTGAAGAAACTGCCACGCTGTTTTTCAAGATGGCTGCCCCATTTTACATGCCCACCAGCAATGTATGAGGGTTCCAGTGTGTCACATGCTTGCCAAACTTGTCATTGTCTTTTTGATTATAGCCATTCTAGTGGGTGTATAATGCTATCTCATTGTGGTTTTGATTTGCATTTCCCTAATGACTAATGATGTTGACATTTTTCCTGCGCTTATTAGCCATTTGTATATTTTCTTTGGTGATGTCTAGTCAATTTTGTCTGTTTTTAAACTGGGGTTTTTGTCTTCTAATTATTGAGTTGTAAGAGTTCTTTACGTACTCTGGATACAGATCCCTTACCAAATATATGATTGGCAAATATTTTCTCCCAGTACATGTCTTCTCTTTTCATCTTCTTAAGGGTGTCTTTTGAAACACAAAAGCTTTTCATTTTGATGCAGCTCAATTTATCACTTTTTTCTTATATGGTGTGTGCTTTTGGTGTCATTATCTAAGAACTCTTTGCCTAACCCAAGATTCAAAGTGTTTTGCTAAGTTTTCTGGTAAAAGTTTTACAGTTTTAGTTAACTTTGATTTTTTGTGTATGGTGTGAGATAAGGGTCTAAAGTCAGCCTTTTGCATATGGGTATTTGATTGTCACATTACTACTTGTTGAAAACATGATTCTTTCCCCCATTAAACTGCTTTGGCACCTTTGTTGAAAATCAATTGATTATAAATGTAATAGTTTTATAATCTGAACTCTCAGTTCTGTTCTATTGATCCTATCCTTACGTCAGGACCACATTATCTTTTTTTTTTTTTAACATCTTTATTGGAGTATAATTGCTTTACATTGTTGTGTTAGTTTCTGCTGTATAACGAAGTGAATCAGCTGATATATGTACACATATAACCCCATATCCCCTCCCTCTTGCGTCTCCCTCCCACCCTCCCTATCCCACCCCTCTAGGTGGTCACAAAGCACTGAGCTGATCTCCCTGTGCTATGCGGCTGCTTCCCACTAGCTATCTATTATATGTTTGGTAGTGTATATATGTCCATGCCACTCTCTCACTTCGTCCCAGCTTACCCTTCCCCCTCCCCGTGTCCTTAAGTCCATTCTCTATGTCTGCATCTTTATTCCTGTCCTGCCCCTAGGTTCTTCTTTTTTTTTTTTTAGATTCCATATATATGTGTTAGCATACGGTATCTGTTTTTCTCTTTCTGACTTACTTCACTCTGTATGACAGACTCTAGGTCCATCCACCTCACTACAAATAACTCAATTTCGTTTCTTTTTATGGCTGAGTAATATTCCATTGTATATATGTACCACATCTTCTGTGTCTGTCGATGGACACTTAAGTTGCTTCCATGTCCTGGCTATTGTAAATACTGCTACAATGAACATTGCAGGACCACATTATCTTGATTAGAATAGCTTTGTAGTAAGTTTTAAAGTCAAGTAGTGTAAGTTCTTCCACTTTTTTCTTTTAAAAAATTGTTTTGGCTATTCTGGGTCATTTGCATCTGCATATGAATTTTAGGATCAGCCAATCAATTTTGACAAAAAAAGCCTACTGTGTTTTTGATAGGGATAATGTTAAATGTATAGATCAATTTGGGCAGAATTATTATCCTAATGATATTGAGTCTCCAATCTATGGGCTTGGACTCTCTCTCCACTGATTTGAATTTTCTTCAAATTGTCTAACAAGCGTTTTATAGTTTCAGTGTCCCAAACTTGAATTTCTTCTGTTAAATTTAGTCCTAAATATTTTATTCTTTCAGATATTATTGTGAATGGGATTTTTTTTCATTTTTCAGATTGTATGTGGTTAGAATATAGAAGTACAATTTGTTTTATATTAATCTTATATCTTGTGACCTTGCTGGACCCATTTATTAGTTCTAGCAGCTAGCTGTGTGTGTGTGTTTGCGTGTGTGTGTGTTCCTTAAGCTTTTCTACACAGAATTATGTTGTTAGTGAATAAAGACAGTTTTATTTCCCTTCCAATGTGGTTGCCTTTTATTTATTTTCCTTGCATGACTGTACTGGCTAGAACTGCCAGTAGAATATTGAATAGAAGAGATGAGAAGGGATATCCTGCCTTGTTCCCAATTTTAGGGGGAAAGTGTGCATTCTTTCACCATTATATAGGATATCAGAAATAGGTTTTCTATAGATGCTCTTTACCAGGTTGAGGAATTTCCCTTCTATTCCTACTATGTAGAGAATTTTTATCATGTTTGCTATATTTTGTCATATATTGTTTTCTGTATCTTCAGATGGTTTTTTCCCTTTGTTCTATTAATATAGTGTATTACATTGATTGATTTTTTCAGAGGTTAAACCAACCTTGCACTTCTGGGACAAGTCCTACTTGGTCATGATGAATAATCCGTTTTTATATTGGGTTGGCCAAAAAGTTCATTCGGTCTTTTCTGTAAGATGGCTCTAGTAACGCTTAGTTGTTTTTAACTTCATTTGAAACAATTTTGTTAGATTGTATTGTGACAGCTGTCATATCAGCGTGCATTTAAAAAGAAAACATCAAAACTGGTGAATTTTTGTGTAGCCGTTTTAATATTGAAGATGGAAGAAAAAAGGAACATTTTCAGCATATTATGCTTTATTGTTTCAAGAAAGGTAAAAATGCAACTGAAATGCAAAAAAGAGATTTGTGCAGTGTGTGGAGAAGGTGCTGTGACTGAGGGAGTGTGTCAAAAGTGGTTTGCGAAGTTTCGTGCTGGACGATGCTCCACAGTTGAGTAGACCAGTTGAAGTTGATAGCAATCAAATCGAGACATTAATTGAGAACAATCAACATTATACCACGCAGGAGATGGCCAACATACTCAAGATATCCAAATCAAGCGTTGAAAATCATTTGCACCAGCTTAGTTATGTTAATTACTTTGGTGTTTGGGTTCCACATAAGTTAAGTGAAAAAAACCTTCTTGATTGTACTTTGGCATGAGATTCCTTACTTGAGCATAACGAAAACATTCCATTTTTAAAACAAATTGTGATGGATGATGAAAAGTGGATACTGTACAATAATGTGGAATGGAAGGGATCGTGGGGCAAGTGAAGTGAACGACCACCAACCACACCAAAGGCCAGTCTTCATCCAAAGAAGGTGATGTTGTGTATATGGTGGGATTGGAAGGGAGTCCTCTATTATGAGCTCCTTCCAGAAAACCAAACCATTAATTCCAAGTACTGCTCCGAATTAGGCCAGCTGAAAGCAGCACTCAACAAAAAGCGTCCAGAATTAGTCAACAGGAAACTCATAACCTTCCATCAGGATAATGCAAGACTACACGTTTCTTTGATGACCAGGCAAAAACTGTTACAGCTTGGCTGGAAAGTTCTGATTCATCTGCCATATTCACCAGACATTGTACCTTTGGATTTCCATTTATTTAGATCTTTACAAAATTCTCTTAATGGAAAAGATTTCAGTTCCCTGGAAGACTGTAAATGACAGCTGGAATGGTTCTTTGCTCAAAAAGGTAAAAAGTTTTGGGAAGATGGAATTATGAAGTTGCCTGGAAAATGGCACAAGTTAGTGGAACAAAAGGGTGAATACGTTGTTCAATAAAGTTCTTGGTGAAAATGAAAAATGTGTCTTTTATTTTTACTTAAAAATGGAAGGAACTTTTTGGCCAACCCAATATATTGTTGAATTTTGTTTGCTAATATTTTGTTAAAATGTTAACATCTATGTTCATGAAGTATGTTGATCTACTTTTCTTTTCTTGTGATGTCTTGTCTGACTTTGGTATCAAGGTAATACTGTTTAATCGAATTAGTTTTCTGGAAGTTTGTAAAGGGATGGTATTATTTCTTCTTTAAATATTTGATAGAATTCATCACTGAAGAGTGGATTTTTCTTTGTGGGAAGATTTAAAAACTACTAATTAAAAATTTAAAGCAAATTATAGGTTTATTCAAATTTTCTGTCTTCTTGAGTCAGTTCAGGTAATTTGTGCCTTTCTAGGAATTGATTTGTTTCACTTAAGTTGTCTATTTTATTGACACAAAATTGTTCATAGTATCCCTTTTTAGTGATTTTCCCTTTTTTATTCTTGTTCTTGATAATTTGTGTCTTTTTTCTTCTTGATCAGCCTAGCTAAAGGTTTTTCAACTTTGTTGATCTTCTGAAAGAATGAGCTTTTGGTTTCATTGATTTTTTTTCTATTGTTTTTATGTTTTATATTTCATTGGCTCCCATTCCATCTTTATTATTTACTTCCTTTCATTTGCTTTGGGTTTGGTTTTCTCTTTGTTTTTTAGTTTCATAAAGAGGAAACTTAAGTTATTTATTTTATAATTTTTTAAAAATAAATTTATGTATTTATTTTTTATTTTTGGCTGCATTGGGTCTTTGTTGCTGTGCACAGGCTTTTTCTAGTTGTGGAAAGCAGGGGCTGCTCTTGGTCAAGGTGTGCGGGCCTCTCATTGCAGTGGCTTCTCTTGTTGCAGAGAACGGGCTCTAGGCATGTGGGCTTCACTATTTGTGGCATGCAGGCTCAGTAGTTGTGGCTTGTGGGCTCTAGAGTACAGGCTCAGTAGTTGTGGTGCATGGGCTTAGTTGCTCCGCAGCACGTGGGATCTTCCTGGACCAGGGCTCATAACCCTGTCCCCTGCATTAGCAGGTGGATTCTTAACCACTGCGCCACCAGGGAAGTCCCAGCTTAAGTTATTAATTTGAAACTTTTCTTCTTTTTTAAGATAAATGGTTAAAACTAGATCTTCCCTCTAACCACTGTTTTAGTTGCATCCTATAAATTTTGATGTTTTGTTTTCCTCTAGTTAAAATATTTCCAAATTTGTCCTCTGATTTTTTTCCTTTGACCTGTGGGTTAATTAGAATTATGCTGCTTAATTTCCAAATATTCAGGGATTTCCTAAATTTCTTTCTGTTTTTGATTTTAATTTAATTCCATTGTGATTGCAGAGCATACTTCGTATGATTTCAGTTCTCTTAAATTTATTGAGACTTGTTTTATGACATAGAACATGATCTATTCTTGAAAATATTCCATGTGTTCTTGAGATGAATGCATATTCTGCTGTCACTGGGTGAGTATTCTATAGATACTGGTTAGGTCATATTGGTTGACAGTGTTATTTTCTGTATTCTTGGTGATTTGTCTAGTTATGCTATTGAGAGTGGGGTATTAAAGTCTACAACTATTATTGAATTATCTATCCTTTCAATAAATGTTTAAAATATTTAATTGTGGTAAAAAATAATAGAAAATTTATCATCTTAATCATTTTTAAGTGTATAGTTCAGTGGTGTTAAGTAGATTCACATTGTTGTGCAACAGATGTCTAGAACTTATGTGTGTGTATGTGTGTTTGCATGTTATAAGCCCAACATCACAGCAAGTTATAATTACTGTTTTCTGCAATCTTCTGTCTTTTAAAGAATTTAGGAAAAGATTAAAAAAATGCAACATGTTGTATTATCCTTATATTTACCTTTTCTGGTGCTTTTCATTTCTTTGATTCAAGTACCTGTCTGATGTTATTTCCTTTCAGCATAAATAAATGTGTTTCTTTTAAGGCAGGTCTGCTAGCAACAAATTATTCAGCATAAATAAATGTGTTTCTTTTAAGGCAGGTCTGCTAGAAACAAATTATCTGAGTCATTGTTTGAAAATGTCTCCATATTACTTTTGGGTTTTGAAGTATAGTTTTAGTGGATATAGAATTCTTCGTTGATATTTTTTTCCTTCAGAATTTTGAATATGTCACTCCACTGCCTTCTGGTTTCCATTGTTTCTGATGAAAAGTCTACCATTAATTATATTGCTGTTTCTCTACTTGTGATGAGTCATTTTTCTCTTGCTACTTTCAAGATTTTCTCTTTTTTACTCAACAATTTGACTATGATGTGTTTAGGGTGGATCTCTTTGTGTTTATTCTACTTGTGGTTCATTGAGCTTCTAGAATATGTCATTTTTCATCAAAACTGAAACATTTTGGGCATTATTTTTTTTATTACCATCCCCAGCCCCCATCTCTCTTTCTTCTCCTTCTGAGATTCCCATTATACATATATTGGGGTTTTTTTTATGTTTTTCCACATGTGTCCAAGGTAATACCATTATTATTCATTCTTTTTTTCCCCCTTTTTCTTCAGATTAGATAATTTCTATTCATCTATCTTCAAATTTGTTGATTCTTTCTTATCCCCATATCAAATCTGGTGTTGAGTCCTTCTTATGAATTTTTCATTTTGGTTAGTTGGAGATTTCAGCTCCAAAGTTTTCATTTGTTTTTTTAAAAAATAATTTCTATCTTTGTTGATATTCTCTATTTGTTGAGTCATTGTTATATTTTCTTTAATTTTTTATACTTTCTTTTAATTTAATTCTTTTTTATTGGAGTATAGTTGTTGTACAATGTTATGTTAGTCTCTACTATACAGCCAAGTGGAGTTCCCTGTAGCTATACAGCAGGCTCTCATTAGTTATCTATTTTATACATATTAGTGTATATATGTCAATCCCAATCTCCCTATTCATCCCCCACACACACCCCTTTTCCCCCTTGGTGTCCATACGTTTGTTCTCTACATCTGTGTCTCTCTTTCTGCCTTGCAAACCAGTTCATCTGTACCATTGTTTTAGATTCCACATATATGCATTAACATACAATATTTGTTTTTCTCTTTAATTTTTAAAAGATTGTTCTCTTTAGTTTTTTGAACATGTTTATAACATCTGCTTCGATATTCTTGTCTGCTAACTCCAACATCAGGGATCCCTTAGACAAAATTTCTACTGACTGCTTTTTTTCCACCTTTCCTTAGCGTGGTTCACTCACACTTTCCTGTTTCTTTGCAGATCTTATAACTTCTTGTTGAAAACTGAATAATTTAAGATTACATAGTGTAGCCACTCTGGATTCTGATCCTCCCTCACCCTCCAATCGTGGTTGTTGTGGCTGTTTGATTGTTGTTTAATAACTTGCCTGGACTAAACCTCTGGAATCTATTTTCCCTCAGAGTGCAGCTGCAGATGTCTCTGCTTAGTTTTTTCAAAAACCTATTCCCTCTCCCACCCCCGTCTTTTAAAGCCTGGATGCCTAGAAACTTACCCCTGTATCTGTATAGCCTACTAGTTAATCAATGATTTGTCAGAGGTTGTGCTCAAACATTCTGAGCAGGTAAGGCTTCAACCCTCCCCTGATGGATTGGTTTATATAAGAAAAGGAGTACCTTTAAAGTTCAAGTAGTTTTTAGTCTGCTCCCTTTTCCTTTCATATCTTCTCAGAACATGTGCACAGGCTTATAATCTGCTTGGGATATCTGCATAGCTTGGGTCCTCTCCAGTCTCTCCTACATCGATATGTCAAGAGCTTGTCAAGGCTTCCTATCCTTGTATCTTTTCCCACATCTCCCTGTTAAATTTCTGGCCAGTCTGCTGGTCTGTACTGTACTTGCCCCAGTGAGAACCACAACCTCAGGCTAGCTGAATTGCTGGTCTTCTCTGCTCACTGGCTACTGAAATTGCTACTCTTACTGACTGTGCCCCTGGGTTGGGGTTTCCAGTGCTCTACTCCAAATCAAGCTACCCCTTCTGCCATCAAAGCTAGTGGCTTTCATGGCTTACCTCACTTTGGGAGAAGGATCTGGAAGAGGGAAAAGAGCAGCCCCAGCCAAGGATGCTAGATACTTCCATTGTTCTTATCTGAAGTGCAGTACAGTAAGTCCCTTACATATGAATGAGTTCCATTCCAAGAGTGTGTTTGTTCGTAAGTCCAATTTGTTCATAAGTCCTACAAAGTTAGTCCAACAAAGGTACCCAACTAACACAATCGGCTATACAGTACTGTACTGTAATAAGTTTATAACACTTTTCACACAAAAAATACATTAAAAAAAGCAAACAGAAAAACTAAACATTTTTAATCTTACAGTACAGTACCTTGAAAACTACACTAGTCCAGTACAACAGCTGGCACACAGGGCTTGGCATCAAGTGAACAGGCAAGAAGAGTTACTGACTGGAGGAGGGAGAGGAGGTGGGAGATGGTAGAGCTGAAGGATCTTCAGCAATAGGAGACGGAGGACAAGCTGCAATGTCACTCATGCCTGACGCTGATGCCACAGGGTCTGGCTCCTTGCTGGATTCAATTCTATCTACCCCCTTGAAAAACTGATCCAGTGATGTCTGGGTAGTATTTCTTTTTTTCTTATCATAGATGACTTGATAGCATTCTGAACGGCTGCTGCAAACTTCGTGTACTGTTGTATGTTCGGGTCCTGTGCCTCAAAAACTAACAGTGCCTCCTCAAATAAAGATAACCCCCTTGCCATTTCCTGCATCTCTTTGGTTCTTCAGTTACTTCTTCTTCCTCTTGCCTCTCTTCATCCTTTCTCTGGGTCTCCAATTCCATCAGGTCTTCATTAGTAAGCTCCTCGTGTTGCACAGCCAGGAGTTCAATGAAGTCGTCCTCTTGCAGATCTAGCTCCAGCTTCTCGCCGAGGGTCACTAAGTTGCTGAAGACCACGTTTGCATCTTGGAAAGTTTGTAACTTGAAGGTTCGTATGTAGGGGACTTACTGTAGTTTTTCATGAATAACCACTTCTCAGTTTGGCGTGTAGCTTTGATTGATTTCTCAGTTTGGCATGTAGCTTTGATTGATCTCTGAAATGTTTTCTTTTTCTGGGAATTTTGTTCAGTTTTATCATTGCTCCTTGCTCTGCTATACCAGAATGTCCTGCTAGCACTGACTCTTAAGGGCTCAGAGTTAAAGATGCAGTCATGGGAAGACCTGGAGGACATTTTCAAGAACAAACCTAGAAAGTTCTTAAATTTGCAAATTCTGCCCCTTTGAGAATGGAGAGAGAAGACACTGAGAATCCCTGGGTTACTCACCCATCTATCCATCCATCCATCCATCCACCCATCCATTCATCCATCCTTTTATTTATCAAACATTTATTAAGTGTTCATTCTGTCCGGGGCACTGTGTTAATTTCTCAGAGAACAAAAACAACTAAGATAAAGTTCTTGCTCTCAAGAAAAGCACATAGGAAGGAAGAAAGTCTTGGTGATAATTAGTGCCCCAACAGTGGCTCTGAGAGCGTCTACACAGAAGCAGGGCAGAAGGGGTGGGTTGTGGTGAAAGCATAGCTGAATGGGTTGTTCTTCTGGCCTTTCCCAGCTTCTCCAGCCCCCACCCTCTGTTCCTTCCCCGATAAACTTCCGTCCTTACCCGAAGACTGCTGCAGTCTATCTCTCATGTCTAACATGGAGCCCACTTAGCTTTGGGGGGAACTGTCTTCTCTGCTTCATATCACAAAACTCTAGACAGCCGTTCTTTATCTTCAGCTGAGAACTGTTTCACGCTCTGGCATAGCAAAGTGTCTGCAGACAGAGATAAGCTGTGTTTTCACATTTTTGTCTACAAAATTAATGATCTACAACTACAATAAAACCGTCATCTCCTGTCACCAGTGGGGATCATAGGACATTCTGAGCTTGGAAAAAAATAACAACACAAAACCTCGATGGCAAAAAGTGCAGATGATTTTATTTTTCCTTTTCCTTCAATAGCGTGTATGTTAGAAACATGGAATCATAAAACGCTATGGTTGGAATGCTCCTGAAAGAGTTTCTAGCCCAAAGCCTTCATTTTACCAGCGGGGAGACGGGACATGTGTTCAGGGATGCTTGGTCAGTGGCTCCGCCTGATCCAGGACTTAGAAGCTCCACCGTCAGCCTTGTTTTCTATTCTTTAGCGGTGAGCTTCTCAGTTCTCTGTCTGAGCAGGAAGGCCCCAGCCCAGGGCTTGAAAAGCTGGCTGCTGGAAGTGCTCTGCCCTGTGTCTCCTGGTGCCTCATCTTTTTTTTTTTTTTTTTTTATGGTACGCGGGCCTCTCACTGCTGTGGCCTCTCCCGTTGTGGAGCACAGGCTCCGGACGCGCAGACTCAGCGGCCATGGCTCACGGGCCCAGCCGCTCCGCGGCACGTGGGATCCTCCCGGACCGGGGCACGAACCCGCGTCCCCTGCATCGGCAGGCGGACTCCCAACCACTGCGCCACCAGGGAAGCCCTGGTGCCTCATCTTTACTTCCTGAGCACAGACTCTGATCGCTGCTCAGGACTTAGCTTCAGGCTAACCCCTTATGCTTCTCTTTAGACTCATGGGAAGCTTTGAAATTGTTCAAAGCAGGCTGACACTTGGCGGGTAGGCATCTGCGTGGCTGCACCAGTTGTTAGAACACTGAAGGTTTGCATTCCAGTGGTAAACAGCTGCTGCTTGATCTCTGCTGCCATCCCTCCCACCTCCCCCCACCCCCCGGCCCCACTCCACTGCCCTGTGCACCCAGTAATCCAGCAGCTGAGAGGTCGTGGCTGGCAGGGGCCCCTAGGACCCAGCTCTATCTGTAAGGCTGGTTGGTATCTGCTCTGATATCCTTCTGGTTGTTAGCTAGTTTGCATATCAGCACTGGTTAAGAGCACAGGCTCTAGAGTTGGCCTGTTTGGATCAAGACCCTCTTTTTTTTTCTGGTTCTGTGACAGTGGCAGGTTGTTAAACTCTTTAAACCTCAGTCTTCCCATCTGCAAATGGGGATAAATGCATACCCCGTAAAGTTGCTTTGAGACGCACACAAATAAAAACGTCCTGGTTTCTATCTTGCCTGTTTTCACTGCTCACACCCCATACTTCCTTTCCTTGTCCCTGAGTCAACAGTGAAGATAACCTGTGGGCCTCTGCTTATGTCTAAAGCCATACATGGGGGCTGTGCAAGGACAGAAAGCAAGCTCTGCCCGAGGGCTTTCTCTCTTGAACCTCACTGGTGATACCTGTTACCTTCTGGGCTCCAGCCTCTGCCTGCCCAGATTGGTTGCTGCTTCTTCCTTCTAAGGACCACTGGCTCTACTTCCTCAGAGCCAGCTCTCCCCTCCTGCTAACCACATTCTGACTACAGCCAGGGCTGCTGTCAGCCCATTCAGTGCCTTTGTGAGAATTAGAAAAATTCTGGACAGGTGTATGACTTAGTAATTGGACCACAGGCCAGGTTTCAGTCTCCACTTACCCCTTTGGCTATGTGCCCTTTGTGCAGTGCACATCCTATACAACTGTATATGGCATCCCTGCTGGCAGAACTCAGGGGCATTGAAGAAGAGTGTCAGTAGATTTATAAACTGACAACTAACTTTGATCATTAGTCCAAGTTTACCTTACAACCAAACGGCACGACTAATAAAGAAGGTGTCCCAAACCCTTAATATTTATTTAATAATCATTTGTAAGAGCCTCTGAAGAAACAGACATGGCCAGGACCTGAATTTGATCCCTGAGGGATGTGACATCTAGAAGAGAGACAGTGCATAGATGCAGAGCCCAGCCCTGGACTAATCAGGACTTGGCCCTTGGAGTCAAGGGCAGGAAGGTCCACCTGGGGCTGGAATCCAGGAAGGAGTGAGTGGCCATGAGCAAAGGAGGAGTTTTCGCTCTCCATCACTGGGCCTTCCTGCCAGGGTGGCCTTTGCTCCAACTTCAGTCTAGTGGAGAAACTCAGCTTTCCTACTTGGAAGTTCCCCAACTGGTTCATTTCCTTTCTTTGGGAGGCTGAGGATGAATCCTGATGGAGGTAAGCCACTGCGGTTTGGGAGCGGACAGCGCACTCCCTGTACAGCTTGGCAAGTGCAACGATGTCAGAGGCATGACATATCGAACCTGTGAGGGTTTGCAGATGAGCAAGTTTTGCCGACGCGTGCTCCTAGAACAGAATCACCTTTTGTACGGTGTTAATGTAAAAGTTTCATTTAAAAGACACCAGCTGTGGTCCTACCCAGGTTTATTCATATGGGACCTTCACTGGGTCAGCTTAATACTTAACTACTGCTTATTATCCCATCAGTCTTCAGGGACAACCCATGATCTAATTGCCCAGCATTTATGTTGCTTGGTAACCACAAATAGAGAATAACAGTCCTTAAAGGGGCAGTGTGGAATTTCATGCCCCTGCAGTGAAGTACACTTCATTTCCCAGAGCACCCTGTGTTTTTTAATTCAGTGAATAAAAATGTGTAATGAATAATTAATTATGTGCTTGGAGGCACAATAGCTGTCTACTTTTGAATATTCATCAGTGGCATTATTAATTCACCAGAAATCCCAGGGAGGGATGGGACAGGCTTTTAGCTTAGCTGGAGGACTTAAAGATAATGCTTTGCAACACGGACAAACTTTTTCAGAGCCGACTTTTCTTTGGGAGACGCTTTCTGGGTAATTTTCCTCTTTTAAGAACATTTCACCCTGGCCCGGATTCCTGCAGAGCTGGTGGGATGCAGAGAATACTAGCGACCATGACAAAGGCCCACTCTGGACCTCCCGCCTGGAAAGTACATTAATAACCAGGCCCACTGGTCCCCTGTGGCCTGGAGTATGCTAATGGGAGCGACAGGCCTGGAGTCAGGTGGGAACGAAAGCAAAGAGGCTGTTCGACAGCCTTGTGCTTTCCCACGGGGACGATGTTCCCTCCCTCTGCAGCCTTGGAAGAACCTATCTGATCCACAACAGGTGCTGAGCGGCTTGCATGGCTCCCAAGCGTGAGCTTGTGTGAGAGTCAAGGCTGGAGCCCTGCCCTCTAGGCCTCCTCATCCAGTTCTCCTAAACACAGCTCTTGATGGGCTTCACGGCAAGGGATGCTGTACTAAGTTTCCTCCTGCAGTTTTCTGACGTCTTCCATGAGGGTATAACTCCTTACCCCACTTCCTCATGCAGCCTGTGGAAATCTTCCTGCAGCAGGGATCGCTGGCTGCCTACCTCCCAGCTGCTCCCCAGTTCTTTCTTACAAATATGACCTCTGCATCCTGGAGGCAACCCTTCCCTACCTCCCTTGCAGCTAGAGGTGGTCATGGGACTAGGTTCTGGCCAGTGAGATGACGCATGGGGAAGTTGCTAGGTGGAGTGTTCTTAAAAGGAGGTGGCAGACTTCCCTGGTGGTGCAGTGGTTAAGAATCCGCCTGCCAATGCAGGGAACACAGTTTCGAGCCCTGGTCCGGGAAGATCCCACATGCTGCAGAGCAGCGAAGCCCGTGCGCCACAGCTACTGAGCCTGTGCTCTAGAGCCCGCGAGCCACAACTACTGAAGCCCACACGCCTAGAGCCCGTGCTCTGCAACAAGAGAAGCCACCGCAATGAGAAGCCTGCGCACCACAATGAAGAGTAGCCCCCACTCGCCGCAACTAGAGAGAAAGCCTGCACTCACTAACGAAGACCCAACGCAGCCAAAAATAAATACATAAATAAATTTATTAAAAAAAAAAAAAAAGGTGGCGACAGAGTCCTGTTTGCCCTTCTGCCTTGCTCCTCTCCTCCAGCCTACGTTGTAGATGAGATGGTTGAAGAGCCAGCAGCCATCTTGGGCCATGAGGTAACCCTGAGGATGGAAATAATGTGCTTGGAGGTAGGGTGGGAAAAAGAGAAGGAGCCTGGATCCCTGGTAGCCATGGCACTACTATACCCGCCGAGTTACCTCCTTCCTCTCTTCTTCCACATGAGAGAAATGAACCTCTGACTTGTTTAATCTGAATTGTTCCAGGCCTCCTCTTGTGTATTGCTCAACCAAATCTTAATCTAGTTCCCCTGCTCAGAAACCTGTCGTAGTTTCTGCATTCTTTGTAGATTTCTTAGCATTTGCTCTTTCTGGTAGATGTTAAAGTCTTGAATAATAAAACACAGCCCGTGTAACAGGAGTAGGTGCTTTGAAAGCAGTGTTCTGTCAGGAGGGCTGCAGACCTGCTCTATGTGTCTCCTGGGAGCCTCAGACTCTTGACTGGAAAAGACAGGGGCTTTAGCCATCTCTCTGTAACTGTGGTTCGGAAGAGTTCTTTCATTTGGGACTTCAGTCAACGAAAGGATTATTCCAACCTGGTTGAACTTATGCTCTGAAATGAGAACTTCCACAGTTCACCACATCTAAGACATTATCAAATATAAGGGGCACTATTATTTTAGATACCACCATGGAAGAAAAAAATTCTGCAAGTTATAATTATAGATTGTATCCCGATTCTGGAAATGCGAAAAACGTGCTTTTAGAATCAATGAAATAAGGTACATATAGTTAACTATACAGTTACCTTAAGCATAATTATCCACAACCAACCAGAGCTACTCCATGGAATTCTGATAATAACTTCCGTTCTTGCAAAGAAGTAGATGAGACCTTTCTGGATTCCAAGCAGTTTTTGTTCCAAAATAAAAATACCAGAAAGAAGACCACTTTTTGGAGTTAGATCCTTATTTCTATTTGTAAACATACCTGTGTCTCTACACGTGGGATTCCTCAAATTTTACTCTCAGTACTAACTCTCTCTCACTGGTGATCCTGGAGGCGGTTTGTCCGCTCCACTCTGCTCAGGAGAAAGCATGATGATGGTTATGCATTACGAGATGTGGATTTCCTGTACCTTGGTCCTCTTCCCTCCTGCTCTTGGCTTCTAGGGTCTGTCTGTGGGTACCGGGTACATTGTACCTGCATTTTGGTGGTGGGTACAATGCCTTCTGCTGACAGCTTTCTACCTCAGGTGGCTGAGTCTCTCCTTTTCTCTGCCTCTGGTTTTTCCATCATCTCAGAAGTTGCCACACCTCCTCAACCAGAGGTGATACGATGCTCTGGGCTCCCCTCTTTGATGCCTGCCCAGCTGGTTTCTCGGAGGTCCCCAGCAGGATTAAGCCCCTACTAGCCACTCCCTAGCACTGGGTTTCCCTCTTCCCTACTCCCTTATTGTGCTTCTCAGATAACTTCCCAAGTAGTGAACTATCTGCACCAAAGTTCTTTTATCAGGATTTGCTTTGGGGGAAACTTTGTTTATCAGAAAGAGCAACTTCCTGATTGGAGCCTGGACTGGAAATGGTTTCTTCCAATAGACAAGAAAATGGACACCATATTAAAAAAAAAACTTCCTTAAGGCTGCACCTTTGGAGTTTTGATAGATTGTGACAGTAATTGTCCCAAATGAGTTGCACCTCCAAGGATCCATGTCTTTGTGTGGTCCCCTCCCACACGGACTCTGGTCTAGGCTATAGGACTCCTTTTGGCCACTGAAACATCAACTAATATGATGCAAGTAGAGGCAATATGGGCTTGCACATGTGAGCTTGCCCTTTTGGAATATTTCTGTTAACATACAAGGAAGCCCAGTCCAGCCTCCTGGAAGATGAGATGCCAGGTTGAGGAAAACTGAGACCCCCCAGCCAACAGCCAGCACCAACTGCTCGTTGTGGGTGAGGCCACAGGCCAGGACCTGTTAGCTCAACAGCCCACCTGCGCCAAATTCAAATTTTTACACATCCTATTGTTTTAAATACAGTCCAAACAAGCAGATTTTTAGCAGATTAGGACCTGCTTACTCTACATACCCTGAGAAACTGTGCCCAAATCTGTTAGCCATAGAGAATAGAAATCCTATGGCTATAAAGACCCCAAGCCCATACTGCCCTTGGAAGCTCCTGACCCAGCAATACATGTAAGCCCCCTCTCCAATCTCCCTGTATCCAGGAGCTCCTTTTCATTCCTCCCCTTCTGCCGTCGCTTCTGGAAAGGGTCATGCTATAGGGGACTTCTTGCCTACAAACCTGTCAAGCTCTTTGCATGCTACTGCCACCTTGTGTCCCTATTCCCCCCTGCCGCCCCCCAATCATCCCTGGAGTCCCTGGAACACGCTGCAGTGGGGGCATCAGAACAGACTGACCCCACCAGGGCTGAAGCCCACAAGAAGAGCAGTGGTGGGTAGGCATTGTTCACCCTGGGGATCGTGGTGGCTGAGAGCCTGTGAAGGCAGGGTACTTGGGCGGAGGTGTGGCCCAGGGCAAGGTGGCCGAGATGGAGCAGGCTGGGGTGGGAGAAGGAAGGCTCCTGGCGTCCCAGAGTGTCAGAGAGAAGGAGGGGGAGGATAATTGGTTTTCTCAAGAGTTGCTAAACATTGTTTTCCTCAAGTGGTGTGACTCACGGTTGAGGCTCCTGTTTTGGACTTCACTCTGTCAATGGGATATTGTCCTGGCACCAGACCCTTTAGGCTTTGTATCTGACACACAATGAACATCCTTCAAATACTCCTTCTTAAAAAACTCTCTAGTCGGGAAATAATTTTTCTAGATGTTTCTCTTTCACCAAATTCTTGACCGAGACACAATGTTTTCACTTTGAACAAGTGAGACAACTGCATCTGTGCAGTCACGGCTTAAACGATCCCCATTTTCCTCAACAAAGTCATACTTTTATTAAAGTTTGCCAGGAAGTTCGGGTGCGTGGATTTAGATCAAGGAAGACCTTCTTGCATTTTGTTCCTAGCTTGGGTTGCGACTGGAAGTAATATTGACATGTATACTTTTGATTCCTGGGAGTATAACATTGTGCTAGTAATAACTGTAAGAAAGTAGTGAAAGCTACATTCCAGACTTATTCGCCCCTTATGTTTCAAGTAAGGGATGGAAGAATCATGAATAATAAATTTGGAGATAAGAGAATGAAACTGGGAAATCAGTTTACTGCAAAATATTTGCATATTTTATTAAAAGAAACTGTGTATGAGACCCATAACAGGGTGGGCGATTTATATTTTGATTTGATTTGGGAGCATTATACCCCTGGGACGACTTGTCTTTCCCATCGGTGTCAAAGTCTTGTGGTGCATTAGGGTTCAGAGACACTTAGGTGCTGGCTCCAAGCCTCTTGTTTTACAGAAACGGAAACTGAGGTCTGGGGAAATTACGTGGGTTGGTGACAGAGCCACAATTCACCTGGAAGAAATTCCATTGCCCTACACATGTAAGGAATGTGTTAAAAAGCATAAAGAAAGTCACACGAGTGTGTATCGCATAAAGAAAGTCATACGAATGTGTATCTCGACAGTCTTTTACATCTTTGCTCCAAGTTAGGAAGACAGCTAGCTAACTCTTTATAAAAGCACATAAACACAGATGAATGAACATCTGGACATGTTTGACATCTATTTGAGACAGACAAGAGAGAAGAGGTTTTCATTGAATATACACCCCCCATTTCTGCTCCAAGTACAAGTTACGGCAAACAGATTTTTCTTCGGTGAAATGGTGGGCCATTTGTGGGATATTTCCTCCCTGCTTCAAACCCTCTCTACTACATAAAAAAATGTTTTAAAAATTATGTCCCTGCTGGTTATTGCTGATGTCTGATGATACCTGAAGCTTGGGATTGCTACCCACTTCAAACCTGAGGCCTGTGGTGATAGCCTCTTCCTGTTGGGCTTGTCCGCACTTCATGTTATCCAGAGGACCATGGTTCCATATGGCGGCTTCCACTCTGGGCTGATCTTCCCAGGAATCTACTTTTCCCTTTCAGCTGCTGCCTTGCAGACTCATGGGTCCCCCAAGCTGCTCAGGAACCCTCCAGAATTCCTGGCCAATACCCTCTCCCATTTCCCACAGAGCCTCTTCCAAACCCTCTCCACTGTCCTCACCTGCTTTCTCTCTCCGAGGATGGCCATGCCTCCCAGTGGCGGGGTGAACAGAAGCTGCTGGGGTGCACGTGCAGAGCATGGCTACCAGACTGTCTGCTTTCGGCACGGTGCCTGGACAGAGTGTGTGGTTGCCGAGCGACTGAACTGATGAAGCAGTAGCTCTAGGAGGTGCAGGTCCAGTGGAACCGGAGTTCAATCGAAAGGAGCAAAGGCAGTGTCACCACATCTATGGATTGGGGGGAAATGAAATAATTCATTTGGGAATACCTTGTTTCAGAATGGGAAGATGGATTTAGAGCCAGTTCCCTTGTCAACTATCCACATAACTTTTGGAAAGTATTCCATCCATTTCATCCATCCATCCATCCGTCCATCCAATCAGTCATTCACTCGTTATCCCAAAAGCCATCACTCATCACCTGCCTCGAGCTGGGTGCGATGCTGGGTGCTGAGAATAGAGTAAGATGCACGCCCTGCCCGTGTGATGCGCACAGTCTGGTAAAAGCATGAATACAACAGGGTGAAAGCTGAAAGGAGGCACCAAGTCAGAGGGAGCCCAGAGGAAGGAGATTTCATTCTGGCTGGGGCGGATGGTCAGGGAAGAGGGTGGCACTGGAACTGGAGCTGGAAGGATGGATGGGAATGTGTCAAGTGAAGAGAGAAGGGAAGAGCAGAGCGCTTAGGCCCGGCAGGAGGAAGCCAGAGAGAGCCAGACAGCAGAAAGGGCTGAAGGATCGTGAGCCTTTAAGACAGGGGGAGAATATTCTTTAGCCCGGCCAGTCCGTTGCCACGATGCTGCTGGGGAACCAGGTGCTGGGCTTGTCGTCATTTCGGCGTGAGCGGCACTGCCAAGATTCCTGAAATCTATTTGTATCTGACACACAATGAATATCCTTCAAATGCTCCTTTTTAAAAAACTCTCTAGTCAAGAAATAATTTTTCTAGATGTTTCTCTTTCACCAAATTCTTGACCGAGACACAATGTTCTCACTTTGAACAAGTGAGACAACTGCATCCTTTGGAACTTGGGTCCCTACCTTTCGTTTCCAGGACTCCCAGCTTCCTGGCATTTGCAGACACAGGGTATATGCCCTCGTGGGATAGATGAGGAAATTGGCTCCCAGAGGAAGGCAGGACTGGTCCAAAGTCACAGCCCTTTGCAGCCAGAATGTTTGGTGGCATTACAGAGGCCTTCAGAGATGAAATGAAAGTAGTGCTAGAAAGAGAATGGAAATCAGAGGAAGGAAGACGCAGGATTCCACTCATTAGAAATCTGACTCACGTATAAGTCAAAAATGAAGTGAGTATTGGAGGCTTATTTCGCTTCCTGGGGCTATTCCTCCTCCTGCTAAAGCACCCCCCTGCCTTATGGGGTGCTACCTCTTCTGCTTTGTGTACATTCTGGGAGGTCCTGTCAGTCAAAGGGCCAATGGGCATGTGACCCGGGCTCGACCAATCAGATTCTCTCCTGAAATTCTTGTGCAAGACAGACAAGTATAAAAAAAAGGGTGGTGCTTGTTCATCCCAGAAATTACCTACTGAAGGATGCTGGACGATCCTTGCTACCTGCATTCCCAGAGCCACCCTGGTTCTGTCTGTGTGTGTCTAGTCCAGCTTTCCCTTCATTTCTGTGTCTTCCTATGTGCGGTCTTGGGTGGACTGATCTGTCTTGCTTAGCCTCCGTTTCCTTGTCTGTACAATGGGAAAATAATCCTACCTTGCTGTGCTGTTGTGATGATCAAGTGAGACAACAGGGCAAAGGCATTCTGCAAACTGTAAAGTGCTCTAGGCATGTGAGGGGCCGTTATTATTAGGACTATTATTCAGGAGCAGCTAGTGGTCACTGAAATCACAGCATGAGAGTGTTTCAAATGGCCCTGGTGAGATTATATAGCTGCTTTCTATCAGTAAGTCCATTTAAAATGTGTTGCAGAGGAAGCCCGAGGGGAATAGACTCTGCTGAATCCATAGTTTTACATGCTGTTCATTAAAAAGAATTTCTAAAAATAGGCTCAGGTCAGAGAAGTTGTCCCAGACGGAAATGTTTTTCAGAGCTTGACCCAAATCCCTGTGATTTCATTCCCCAGAAGGCTGGCTGCCTGGGAGACAGACCTGGCCCAGCTCAGTCTCAGTGATCATTTTCCACCTCCAGTGAGGTCCAAGAGCCCTTTCTCTGCACATTTGGGCCATGAAGTCCCACCCGGAACCACGCCTTTTAAAGCACTGGAGCCCGAGCGGCTCCTGGGTCCTGTGCATCTTGTTCTCACACAGCTTCCTTCTTCGACGGCAGTTGGAGTCATGAGCGCAGATCCAATGGGCTCACCTGTGATATGCCCCAGGATTCTTCAATACATGCCTCTCATTCAGGCTCCTTTCCCGAGCTTCAAACCCGTGCAGGCAGCGACCTGCTAAACATTTCTCCCGGAAGGTCCATAAACTCACCTGTCTGTGATGAGCTCATTCTGTACCAACCCTCACTCCCAAACTCTGCCCCGTTCTCCACCTTCTCACCCACCCTGGAACCCAAGCCTGACACTGAGAGTCCCACTTATCTCCCTGATCCGCCACCCTCACATCTAAAACTCCAGCAAGTTCTGCAGCTATTCATCCTCTAAATATCTCTAGGGTTAGGGTTAGGGTTACACCCTTATCCTCCCCACTTTATTGACAGGTAAACTGAGATTCAGAAAGGGTACTTGGCCAGTAAGTATCCCTCCCAACTGGCCTCACCACCTAGCATCCAGAAAGCCTGAGGGTTCATCCTGTTTGATCTCTAAGTGTATGAGCTTCCATTTCAGCACCTAAAGAACAGGGGAAATAACAGGCCTCAAGGCAACTTTATACAGGTTACTGTGATAAGAAAAAGGAAAACAGTAGAGAAGGCACTTTGAAAGGGAATCCGTGATATGCAACTAGGAGACATTGTCAATCGATGCCAGCACAGGGGAGCCCCAGCAGGCCAGAACAGTTGAGCCCTGCAGTATTCTACCCCAAAAGTCTATATGTTTGCAGGCCAGAGAGCACCCTTCGAACAGCTCAGTGAACCTGGAGGGAGTGAACCCATTTCCACAGGGTTATTTCCCCAAATCCCTTCCTTGTAACCCGATGACCTGGAGGCATGCCGAGTAGCTCTCAAATCAAAGAGATTTGGAAATGTAGACAGTGGAGTCCTGTCGTCTGATTCATTTTCTGTTTCCAGTTTCTTTGCTGCTGTGGATGTGATTCATAATGAAAAGAATCAATCTACTGAAAAAAGAAAAAGGGTAGTTCTTTCCGATTGTACACTGCTCAAGCGTTAGATTTCCAGCTGCCGGTTTGCTGTGGCCAGGGCATTTCAGTGAAGTTCAAAGTCGTCCCTATTTTCCGTCTCACATCCCTGACGTCAAAGGGTACAAGCTGCCCTGTCCCATCCGGGACTGCTGTCATGCTGGAGATCGTGGGCTGTGGCTTGTGAGGCAGGAGACCTGGTCCCTCTCTGTCACTAGTTGGATGTTTGACCTAGATTAGAGATTCTTAAACAGGGACAGTTTTGCCCCCAGGGGACAATTGGCAACATCAGGAGACACTTTTCGGTTGTCATGACTGGGGCGATGCTTCTGGCATCTGGTAGGTGGAGGCCAGGGGTGCTGCTAAATGTCCTACAATGCACAGGACAGATCACCGCCCCCGCCCCAATCCCGTCTTGCCAAAGTCTTATCCGGACCCAAGTATCAGTGATGCCCAGCTTGAGAGAGTCCCTAGAGGAAGTCCTTCCTCCTCACTCACTTTCCTCCTGTGAAAATGGAGGTGGGGGAGCTGCACTGGTGATGCCCAAGGTCCCCTAAAGCTTCTGATTTAATTGTGTCTCTGGTTCAGGGGTGACTCAGAGGTTCTGCATCACTGACTTCCTGCCCCTGTGACCCCAGCACCCAGTTGTAGCATCTCCGACACCAGGGTGCCCGTGTGACGTGGCCCTCAGCTGGAAGAGTCCAGCTGGAGGCTCTTCACAGAGAAAGTCTCCAGAAAATGCCACGATGGAAGGCAGACAGACACTCTGAACCCCCGAGCTCTTCTTTTGTTTGATGGTTTCCTCATCTCCTCCTTAAATAGGGCACTGTGGCTTTTGCATTTGCAAAAACTTTGGCTAATTGGACCTTCTCATCAGGCTATCACATGAACACAGAGTCCAGCAACTTGTCCAAATTTTTCAGTGTGTTCCAGCTTTGGTTGGTTTATTAAGGTGAGTCTGAGGCAACGGAGAGGTTCTAGCAGTTGGTATCTGATTTCAGAGTCCCCATCCCCTTTGGCTTTTCGTTTTGTCTCCTAAAGGATTTCATCAGACCCCACCTGGGCTGAGCCCCGCTCCCCTCCAGTCCCCCATGCCCCTTATCTTCCCCTTTGTTCTTCCTTATCTGCATTTGAGTCAGATGCCTGGTAGGACCTGAGTACTGACTCCACTACTTCTTATTTTGATGTGGTGGCCCCAGCGGAGGTGTCCTGCCCAGGGCTCCTTTCCAGAGAACCCGCAGCAGGCAGGGTAGCTGGCAGTTCAGGCATGTCCTGCCCTGGCTGTTCCCAGCCAGTGATTGAGGCAGTGGCGCCGGACCACTGCTGCCCAACTGACCAGCACACCTCTTACAGGCAGTCTGTGCTCTGGGGCTCCCTACCAGCCTGGCTGAGCCTTGCTCAGAGCCGCCCTGTGGTCTAGGCACCTCCTCTCATCCTCTTCCTTTCCTTCCCTCTCTCCTTTCCCAGATGGCAGACCCGCATATCAGTCTCCATCCCCTTCATCCTTCCAGACATCTGCTTCTTGAAGGACCTGAACTGACAAATCTCGGCAAGTCAGTGAACACCCCTGAGTCTCAGTTTCCTCGTCAGTAAAACGGGGAGATGTTATCAGATCTGCTGTAACTCACAAGGCTATTGTGAGGATTAAATGACAAAATACACGTGTAACTTTGCACACCACGCAGTGGTACGAATATATGCACCACTGTTCCATCAGAGTTTGCTGGTCTTAGGTCTCATTTTTTTAGAGACTCTCGCAGGCCAGCCCCAGATAAACGAGGTCACTGTGGAAGTTTTTGTTGGAACTATTCTTCATCAGGTGGGACTGCATCCCATTTGGCATCAAAGCCCACCTGCTAAGTGCCAGTAGTTTTCTCCCACCTCCATAATTGCAACCACCAACAATGACCTCACACCATTTTCAAATGCCTGCTATAGGGGACAGTTTGGTCCTTGGGTGAGAACTACTGTGCTATACTGAGTCCAGCTGAGATGTTAGTGGGTTCTCCTTCCTCCCAAAGCATTTACACTTCAACTTGGTCCTTCAAGGATGAGTGCCTGACACTCTCTTATTTATTTTTTGTCCTTTAACATTTGTGTATAGTTTTGTAAGCTGCCTCACTACTCTATTGAATGACAGGGCAGAAGAAGAAAATTAGTGAAACAGTAAGTCCATCTTCTGATGCGGTTCAAATCGCTCTCATATGAGGTTGCCTATTTCAGCAGCCAGAAAGCCCGCCCTGGACACGGGCAGCAGCTACAGCTGGTGGTGAACTTCATTGTTGAGAGTTTTTACACGGCCCACTTGGAAAGGTTTCCAGCACCTTATCCTTTGCTGTTGATTCCTGGCATCTCTTAGTAGCTAAGCAGCCAGGGGCAAATCACTTAGCCTCCTTCAGTTCCTTAACTGTAAAGTGTATACATTAAAGAGGGTAACACTTTCCATCTCTGACTATTATCATCAGATAATAGCTGAGAAGCTGTGCCTGGGGTGGAATCTTATTTGCAAAAAGGGCCACAATGTTCCTCAACCCTCATCCTTGCTATCTGACTTTGCATTCTTTTCTTTTTCTTTTCTTTTTTTTTTTTTTTTTTTTTTTGCGGTACGCGAGCCTCTCACTTTTGTGGCCTCTCCCGTTGCAGAGCACAGGCTCCAGACACGCAGGTGCAGCGGCCATGGCTCACGGGCCCAGCCGCTCCTTGGCATGTGGGATCTTCCTGGACCGGGGCACGAACCCACGTCCCCTGCATCGGCAGGCGGACTCTCAACCACTGCGCCACCAGGGAAGCCCTGACTTTGCATTCTTTTCATTTAGTGGAGCCCATTTCTTGACCCCATGAATGTGGTCTTGTGACTTGCTTCGACCAACAGAATCGAGCAGAAATGATGAGATTGTTTCTGAACCGATGCCTCAAGAGACGTTGCATGCTGCCACATGCTCTCTCGGATCCCTGCCCCTGTTGGGTGAGTGCCCCCTGGCTGGTCTGCTCGAGGATGGGAGAGCACAGGGAGCATAAATAAGCCACCCCAGCGGAGATCAGCTCAGGCCCGTCAGCCCCTAGCCAACCTGGAGGCCGACTACTGTGGACAAGGAATGTTGCCTGCCCCATGAGCAAACAAAGGATGTTGTGGCCATCAAGCCCTCAGCCAGGGCAGCTGCCCAGACTGCACACCCTGAAAGGATTCAAGATGGAAAAAAGCAGGATACTGGCTCTAGATAGCTAAGGTGCACATCAAAGGAATGATTTCAGTGAGCCCAGACTCTTGCATCTTCCCATACATAGAAAGTGCAGTTTTCTTTAATTAATGTAATCTTTTTGTTACTGGAAGGGGAATCCCTTCCAGGGTCTGAGAAGGGGCTCTTGTCTAACACTTGGAAATGAATTGTCCAAGGAGACACACGTACTGACAAAGCAAAAGACTTTATTGGGAAGGGGTGCCCCAGCAGAGAGCAGCAGGATAAGGGAACCCAGGAGAACTGCTCTGTCACATGGCCTACAGTCTCAGGCTTTATGGTAATGAGGTTAGCTTTCCAGGTTGTCTCTGGCCAATCATCTTTCTTGTGACCATATTTGGTCTGTGACTCAGGGTCCTTTCTGGTGGCACTTGCATCTCTCAGCCAAGATGGATTCCAGCGTGAGGGTTTCTGGGAGGTTGGCAGGACATATTACAGGTTGGCATCTCCTCCTTCCTTTCGGCCCCTCCCGAATTCTTTCAGTTAGTTTTCGGTGACAGCACCATGTTCCTTATCAGGATCTCTTGTTGTGAGACAACTCGTGCAAGCAGTTATTATCGTGACTGGCCAAGGGGGTCGGTTTCAGTCAATGGCTTCCTAATATTTTGATGTCCCGACTACCTGTTTTTTGTTGCAAAAACTCTTATATACCCTGGCTCCTTCCTTACGTCTTTGGAGCAGTCCCTCAGAGCTATCTGAGAGGTTGTCTTCTGGGCTTAATTGCTTAAAAAGTATGCTGAACGAAACACAATTCTCAGCTTTTAGATTGTGCATTTTTTTCAGTCAACTCTACAAATGCACAAGTGAGTCCAACTGAGACCAGAAGAACCACCCTGGGGATCCCAGCCAAAATTGCCTACCTATGGAATCACAAGTAAAAGACACGGTCACTATTTGACTCCACTCCATTTGGGGATGTTTGTTATGCAGCAAATGCTAACTGATGCACTTGGGATAGAGGAGAAGGAAGCTGAGTGGTACTGAGGTCAGTCATCCCAGGGGTGGGCAGCTTTGGGGTAGCTGTTGAGGATGTGCAAAGAAGTCAGTTTCCAGAGCAGGCACCACCCCCTCTGCCTCCTCAGGGCAAGACAGGGAGTGCTGAGCAGTTGGGTATCATATGTCAGGGACCAAAAATTGCATGCAAGCAGAAAAAAAAAAAGCCTGGGTCTAAGGTTGTTATTTATAGCAAAAATTTAAACAGGGAAGCTCTGTCAGTTTTCTGAATTACTGACAGTTGCAGAAATGTTAATACAAATCTTTATAAGACTGGCCAGATGTTAGATATTAAACAAGCATCTGTTTTGTATAAAAGACTTTTTATGCCCCCCCCCCGCACACTGTCTCTTTCTTTCTCTCGCCTTCTCAACCCCCACCCCCTGATCCCATGATAGATCAGGGCAGTAGCTGAGGGTAATTGCCTCAGCTATAGTTTTATTTAGTTTCTGAATGCCGGTGTCCACGGTGTCAAAAATACACCCCAAAAAATAACCCTGGGAAAGGTTAATAATGGCCTTTCTGGTGTCATATTCTGCACTTTATGTGTTGCAGTAATTATTATCATTAGGGCTGTAAGAATGTCTGGTTATCTTTCTTAATCACACACTATAGAGGAGTGCTTCTGAACACATATCTATTATTTAATCAAAATTTCACAGTTATTGGCATTTGTGCTCCACCAGGGCTGTGTTTATTTTCTCTTTGCAAGGGGGAGCACTGCATCCCAGAAAAGAGGGGCCCCCACGTCCATATCCACTTTCATCACTGTCATAGCATATGACACTCGGTGCTATTAATATTGGAGACGCCAAACACATATTATTACTCCCCACACTGGGTCGCATTCTAGGAAAAGCACTCTTATTAACAAATAAAGGGGGGAAAGGCATGCCATCGATGAAACTTGCTGCCTGGCAGAGGAGATCTGGTAGGGCTGAGACCTTTAGGGATGTGCTGGTTCCAGGGATGGAGAGGGAAGCAGGTCAGTGGGACCACTACGGAGGTCCTGTGATGGCCACCTTGGGGCGTGCCCACCCACTCCTCTGGAGGGAACTGCACCTCAGAGGCAGGGGACTAACACCCAAAGAGGCATCACTGCCCCATTTTACAGATATGCAAATCAAGGCTCAGAAAGAATCATTTGCTCAGCGTCACCTAGCCAGTGGGCTGGCACGTGAGGCTAACTGCTTGCTTGATTCGATGTGTATGGTTTCATCATAAAGCCATTCAAGACCCCCCAGCCTGCACTGGGCAAACGGTGGCCCCCAGCCTTGTGTGGCTGCAGAGCACTTGAAACGTGGCTGGTCCAAACTGAGATGCTCTGTGAAGTGTTAAATACACACTGGCTCTCCAGGACATCGTATAAAAATAAAAACAGTGTGAAATATCACAGTAATTTTTTAATATTGATTTCATGTGGAAATGATAATATTTTGGATATAACGGGTTGAATACAATATATGATGGAAACTAATATCACCTGTTTCTTTTTACTTTTTCAAATGTCACTACCAGAGAATATAAAATTACATCTGTGCCTTGTATTTGCGGCTCACATTATATTTTGATTGGACGGTGCTGTCCTAAGTTGTGAGTTTGTGTCTGTTTCTTCAGAAAGTTTTTCTGGCTGCTTGAGAGTAGGGCTTCTCAATTGGGGGTGACTCTGTGCCCCAGGAGACATTTGGCAACGTCTGAATCCATTTTGAATGTCGTAACTTGTGTGCGGAGGGGCGCGTCCTGCCTCTAGTGGGTGGAGGCCAGGGACGCTGCTCAGAACCCTACGGGGCACAGGATGGCCCCCACCACAAAGCATTATCCAGCCCCAAATGTTAATAACGCTGAGCTTGAGAAACCCTGGTTTAGAATCATACCGTGTGTATTTCATTTTCCTTTCGGGGTCTCCTAAGGATGTCACCAATGCTCTAAAAGAGGAACAGTGCCATGAATGTGACAATATTGATCATTTCTTCCTCCATTTCCCTCGTGGACACCCTCCTTCCTGACTTTTTTTTCCCCACAAAATTAAAAACCCACGTCTGCCCATAATTTTCACATACTCCTGCTGCGTGGCTGACGTTTTTTGAGAACATGCAACGGTGGCCGTATTTCCTCAATGGCATTTTCAGGTAGCAAACCCCTCTTCCCACAACTCACAGGTTGTGCAGCTCCTGTGAGAGGATGAAGTGCTATCAGAATTGGGAAGATCTGGATGGAGGAGGGGAATAAAGAGGGGCTGACCCTGTGTGAGATGCAGACACCCGGCCCCTGGACAGACTCCAGGGAGGAGATCCTTAGACCTCACCTGGGCTCCAGCTGGGAGAAGAGGCCCAGAGAGAATGAGCTGAGCCCTCGTGTGGACACCTGCAGCGGTGAAAATGGTCCAGGTGTGTAGCAGGTAAGGAAGACCATTGTGCCATAAGGGCTGACTCTCTAGGTCACCCCAGGGGCCCAGGCAGGGGCCGTGGATCCTCCGGGTGGCCGAAGTGGTGCAATGCCCCTGGGTGAGTTGGGCGTGGCCAAGGCAAACCCATGGGGACCTGAGCTGGAAGTGGGGTCCTGAGCTGGAAATTTAGAGAGTTGAGACACACCTTCCCACTTTGAGGAGGGACAGTGTACCGATGGGGATGCAGTGCTGCTGGAAACCTGCATGCGGCCACGTGCAGAACACAAATTATCTTCAGTTTAGGGCTTCCATGTAGCCCAGGAAGGTGTGGCCAGGGAAATACATTTGTTACAATTGTGTAACTGGCCTGAAGCTCAGGCCATTAGCTCAGATGTATAAGAAATGCCACTCTCCTTTCTCACAACCGGCCGAGGCATAAATAACCTGCTACTCACCGAAAGCTCATGCTTCCCTTTGGTAGTGCCTGGGTGTGGCTGTCCAGCCAGGATGGCATTTTCCAGCCCCGCTGGCATCCAAATGGTGATATGGGCTGGACGTGGGCTTCGCATATACCGCCCCGCTTCACACCCCACTGGCTCTGAGGGCCTGAGGGGATGCAGAGCTGACATGCAGGCTAGAGTTGCCTGCTGAGCTGACAAGGACATGGCAGAGACGGGAGGAGATGGACGGGTAACTTCTGGAGAACCAAGCTGGGGGCGTCTGTGTGTTGTGAGTCCCTGCAGGCCTCTCCAAGTGGCGCAGGAGTTTTGCTGGTGTTAGGCTTTCGGGAATCTGGAAATGGTACATGGGCTGCACGTACCTCAAGAGCCCTCAGAGAGCACCTGGCACACAGCAGGCTGCGTGTTTAGGCCACGGGGCCACAGAGGTGGTTGTGATACAGCCTTGAGCTCATAGCCGGTGGGAAAAGAGAGTCACAGAAGAACACAGATCACCTTGACTGACTCTGTGCCAGGCCCAGCTCGGCGTGTCATGGATTCACTCAGTTCAGTCTTCCCATGAGCTTGGGAGGAGCTGCCAATATGATCAGCATTTCAATCTCATAGACAGTTTCATGCATCAGCAGAAAGGTCGAACAATGTGCCCAAGTTAACAGAGCTGGGATCCCAGGCTGGGCAAACGGGCTCCAGAACCCACACTCACCCCCGTCAAGCTTCTTGGTGCAGAGAATAAAAAGCAAACAACTTCCCTGCAAAACTCCCGAAACTCACCCTGATCTCCCTTCCTGTTCTCTGGCAGAATCAACTCCACCCCCATCCCTTTACTGTATACCATAGAATTTTGTTCAGACAAAGATATACATGTTTATCTATGCTCCTAGGTTGCGGGGAAGATGAGAGTGTATTAGGTTTCGTGGCAATAATGATGCAGGAAACAAGCCCCAAATCTTAATGGTTTCCTAAATAAATATCTCCTTCCCCCTTGTGGGTCTGTGGCTCCAGTGGGATTGCCTGGCCTTCCATCTATACCTGCTCCATGGGTTTCTCATCCCAGGACCCAGGCTGAGGATGCAATGACCACCTGGGACATTGCTTTTTCATTGCAAGTGGTGGCAACACAAGGGCGTCAGGATCTGCAATGCCCCTTGAAGCCTCCACTGGGAACTGTCAAGTCTGTCCTTGGCTATAGTCAGTCACGTGGTCAAACTCACAGCCGGTGAGATGGAGAGTCGGCTCCACTCACAAGGAAGCCAGGGCAAGTGCAGGGAGGGAAGGAAGGTCTGTGAGCAAATGACGTGTCACTTCCAGACACCAGTGGGAAGGGGGTTGAATGCAGAAGATGGGGAGAGGTCAAGTTCATGCAGAAGGAGTCTGTCTCTATGGGCTAAGGGAAAATGGGGGAGAGCTATTGCTGACACACCTGAGCCTGTAGGTGTGGGGTTGAGAAGTGGAGGATGTTCCTCCCCATGGCCTCCAATTTTCCCTGAAGAGTAGTGGGTGAGTCATTCTCAGAGACTGGGCAGCGGGAGCCAGGGGTCTGAAGAGTATAGAGAAGGTTCTGAGTGCGACCAGCCCTGGGAACTTACAATGAGCTGACCAGGGCCATGAACAAAGACAGGTGAATAATTCTGCCTCCCAACTGAGTTTGTAGAGGCCCCAGACTTTCTGGTCCCCACCCCAGAGTGTGTCACCATTCTGTCTCAACATGGCCCTCTCTTCCACCCACCTCGTCCACGTCTTTTCTGTCTGTTGATTTGGGGATGAACACGGTGGAAAACCAATTGCAAAGTGAAGTTGTTACTCTTGCAAGAGGGTTGGGATTTCTTGAAGTCACTGCAAGTGACATTGGAGAATTGCTTGAAGGATTTGCAAAAGCCACCGGCAAGGAAGACCTGGCAGTCTTAGAAACGTGAGCACTGGATTATCAGCATGGCTGATGAATGGATAGATGCTCTGAATGATTTGACGTCAACGAATAAAGAAAAGCCTTTGGGAAAATTGATGAAACCCTTGAATTAAAAAAAAAAAAAGGACTTGTTTATTATTCCATTGGGAAGTCCAACCTGAAGCGAAGGACATTGTAACCTGTTGTCTTACAATTTTGTTGGAAAAATCATGCCCCTCACCAACGTCCTGCTTATTTATTCTAAAGATTGATGAATAGCTGCCGTTATAACCTAAATTTTTTTAACTATAAGGAAAAATAAACTTGATTTTATGATTTTTAGTTTCCATTTTTAAGACAAAGTTCCAGCCACATCTTTTTAGCAGTGACAGAAAATGTTGGTTCTTGATTTCGGTGGATTCATTCCTCTTGGCCCCTTGTTCCCCCTCAGGTGATGAGACCTTGCATTCCCAGCCTTCCTCGGTTCCTTTCTTCCTCATGCCGGCTGGAGCTGCGTGATGCTGGGCTCTTTAGCTCTGGGATTTAGCCCTTTGGAGATTATCTTATTACGGCAGAGCCAGCACTGGTCCGGACCAAGGTCATGGGAAGAATGTGCCCAGGTCCCATTGGTGGGAAGTGTTCCATCCTGGGTTCAGTTCCATGTCCTGTTGTGTGACATTCCAATGCCGTGCCATGTTCTGTGTCACGCCAGAAATAACTCCCCTGGATACGAACGCTCAGCCATTACTGCTTAATCATATCACACCCAATATTATGTGGGCTATTCTTACAGTCTGGGGAAGTCAAAATACAACCCAGGATGGGGAATTCAAGTGATTGAAACGTGGAAATGAATCTGAGCAGAAAGGTCTAAATCTTACCTGGGTTAGCATTATTGTTATAATAAATAATCGTAATAATCCCATACATTTTAGAGCTTACAAAATCCTTCTTATACATTACTTCATTTGACTACGTTAGGGAGAATAAATCTGCAGGCTTAATTTCTCTTGGAAATATCAATCTTTAGTCTATACTACACCTGGCTGCCTTTTTAATGGTCCCAAAGCACGGCTTCCCTGTTCATTACCCAGTTCAAAAACTTTTCTGTGTCTAGAGAAGAAACTCCAAACTCCTTATCCTGGTATTCCAGACCCTCCAGGATCCTGCCCAAAACTCTCTTTCCAGCCATGTCTCTTGATGGTCCTAACCACCCATCTTGCCTTCATACCTGGCCTCGGCACTTCCTGTTTCCTGGGTGCATGGCCCTGGTCCTCTGCCCCTGCATCCTTCATCCTGTGGCTGCTCTTCCTGCATCTCCTCCTATGCACATGGCCAAGCCCAACCCACCCTGCAGGACCCAGCCTCAGACACCTTCCTGAGTCCCCCTGCAGGCAGGGACCTCTTGCCTTTGAGTGCCCTGACTACTTCCTCTGACCGTCTCTCAGAACAACCTGCCCTGTAATAGAATAACAGCTCACGCAACTTATTTCCTCCACTGGGCTGTAAGCTCCTTTGGTGGGCAGGACCTCAACTTGACCCTCCTGCTTCTGCTATGGGCCCCCCACCCCACCCCGACCCTACTAAGTGTCTAGCCCAAGATCGGCAAAACCTTTTCTGTAAAGGGCCAAATGGTCAACATTTTAGGCTTTACAGACTGTATGATCTCAGTTACAACTACCAATTCTGCCTTCGTGATGTGAGAGCAGCCATGGCCAATGTGTTAACAAACGGGCATGACTTTGTTCTAATAAAATTTTACTTACAAAAATAAGCCTCAAGCTGGATCCGGTCCGTGGCTGTAACGTGCTGATCCCCTGGTTCAGCCACATGACTAGCAAAGGCGTTACAGAGATGATTGTTGACTAATGGGTGGATGCATGAAAGAAAGAAAAACATACGCATATTTGAGAATTGGGTCTACCCAAGCTCACAGGGCCAGGCCCAGAGCCCTGTTATCGCATCGTCCCTTGCAAAATAGGGGAAAAAGCGTTGCCTGGGCCCGGAGGCATTCTCACGTTGGAGGGGAGTGGTGCCTGAGAGGAGCTGGGGGGCCCTGGGCTTGGCAGTAGCAGAGGAGAGCTGGAGGCGGAGCAAGGCCAGCCTTGTGGGTCGGTGATGAGAGCAGTGGGAGACTCATACACCCTGCCCAGGACCCCGGTCCCGCTGGCTCACTCATCTGTCACCCGTCTGAGCGAGGAAGCTGGCATCTTGGGGTTGCCGCTTCCACAGGGTAGATCCCACTTTGGGCAGCGTGGATACCGTAGTATCAGGCTGTTTCCTTCTTGTCTGTCTTTAGTCAACCCTGAGTTGAGAGAGTGGCCTCAGAGGTCCCGAGGGCCAGGCAGGAGGTGGGTCCTGAGAGTGACCTGCATAATCTTGGGCAAGGAAGGAGCCTGGAGCTACTCTCCCTTAGGATGGTGCCTGATACCCATGTAACCCCTCGTTGTCTGCGCAGGGGTTTCCCTGCATCTCACCTCGCAGGATGCTCCCACCAACTGTTCAAGGTAAGCAGCGGCTATTATTACTGTTCTCAATTTCCACGTGAAGAAGCAGGCTTGGAGAATGTTTGGAGGATTCGTTCAAGGCCACAAAAGGTGGCGCTGTGTTCTCTCCTCCAGCAGAAGCAGAGCTGAAGCCGGGACCCAGTCAGCCCCCCTCCAGCCTGGGGCTTCTCAAACTCGAGAACTGCTGCCCCAAGGCGGAGCCATTCCCTTGCAGAAACTCAGTTCCCAAGTCCCTTTGCCATCACAACACACAGCCGCGTTCACTGGCACACTTGCCTTTCCACGGGATAAGCAAGAAACCCTCACCTTTCGGAACCTCAGTGTGTGGGGTGAGCCCTCCTTCAAAGAGGAGACCCTGTGTCAGGTGCAGGTGAGGATTGCAAGGGAGACCCACATCATAAAGAAAAATAAACGGCTGGTGACCAATACAAGGAAGGGTGCAAAACGGAACTGATGACCCAGGTAGCCATCAGGATATCTCAAAGCTGAAAGTGGGCTATTTCCAGATCTTTCCCAGATGACCAGTGACCTGGTTGATCACCTAAATTTCCCTCTCTTCCTTCCATATGAAGACACAGGTAAAAAGAAAAAACAAACCCTACTATTTCTAAAGAACTCAGATCACAGCGATGGAGCAATGATATCATCTCTCATCCACGGTTCTTTGAATAAAAATGCTACTTTGGACATAAATACAGTTCTATCTAATAACATCCCATTATTGTTTTCCACACAAGTGAAGAGCTGGAGGATAAATTTAAGAAGTTGTACACAGAGTACAAAGTTTTATTTTTATATTTTGTCAGCTGGGCAAGTTCAGGACCAAACCACTTAAGAACAGTGGGAAAATAACTTGAAGTAGAATGATCCATTCAGTCCTGAAACAAAACAATATAAAATGAATGAAGGCTGCTTCTTGAAATCATCTTCACTTTTCTACATTTTTCCCTTTTAATGGACAAGAGAAAAAAATGATCAGATTAAGACGTGAAAGAAAGAGAAACCAAGAGGGGGCAAGATGCTGCTTCCTTTCATGACTCTGGGAGAGACAATACAAACATCCTCTTGAAGAGAAGGGAGATCCTGAATTTCCTCCCTTTAGCCAAGACTTGGCTCACCCCTGCGTTACTTCTTTCACTTCTCAAGCCTTACTTCTCTCTCTCTCTCTCTCTCTCTCTCTCGCCTTCTCTTCTTCTTCCTCCAAGGTTTAAAGCCCTGCCTCCCAACTCTCAACATTTAAAAAATTCTTAATGATGCAACCTGAAGTTGCCATGGCAACTGATTTCCTCGCCGAGGCGGTGGTAGAGCCCTGTGAGCGGGCTGCCACTGAAATCACAAAATAATTTTCCTTTTCTTTCAAAATTAAGTGGGCTGTCTAAAGTGTTCCACTGTGGTTTTCCCTTCCCCCAAAGAACAAGGCTCCCCTGAACTGAAATATCCAGTTGTTGCCTCTCCCTGTTCTCTTTTATGACTTCTATCTTTCCAGGCACATAGACGGTCCCTCTGGAAAATAGTGAGAGCTCACTCTTTCTCTTTTGTCAGTGTGAGAAATGCTTCTGAGGAAGTCTAATGACATTGGATGGGTTTTCCCCCACTCTCTTTTTAAATTGCCTTTAGTTTCCCGTTCTTAGAAACAACCAAGTTTCTTTCTCCTGAATCTTATTTATTTATTTAATTGAAGTATATTTGATTTACAGTGTTGTGTAGTTTCAGGTGTACAGGAGTGATTCATATATATATATATATATATATATATATATATAAAATATATATTCTTTTTCAGATTCTTTTCCGTTATAGGTTAGTACAAAATACTGAATATTGTTTCTTACACTATACAGTAGGTCTTATGCTATACAGTAGGTCTTTTGTATTTATCTATTTTATATATGGTAGTGTCTATATGTTAGTACTAAATTCCTAATTGTCCCTCCCCCTCCTTTCCCCTTTGGTAACCATAAGTTTGTTTTCTACGTCTGTGAGTTGGTTTCTGTTTTGTAAATAAGTTCCTTTGTATCATTTTTTTTAGATTCCACACATAAATGATATCATATATTTGTCTTTCTTGTCTGACTTACTTCACTTAGTACAATATGATAATCTCTGGGTCCATCCGTGTTGCTGCAAATGGCAATATTCCATTCTTTGTTTATGGCTGAGTAATATTCCATTGTATATGTACCACGTCTTCTTTATCCATTCCTCTGTTGTCTCCTTGAGTCTTGAGGACAGCTTTGTAAATAGCACGTCGGAGCACAAGGAAGCCTGAAGGTCTGCACTGGTGTCACCCCACATGACTCTGCAGAAGCTGGCCCTCCCTCGCACGTGTGCCTTAGCAGCTTCCCAGCACGGGGTGGAGCCCCGCTTCTGTTCCCCTGTCACCTTGAGCAAACCCAGCCTGTCTGCTTTCCTGCCTCAGTTTCCCCCAAGGGGCCAACACTCTCACCTAAGTAAGCTCAAAGTGAGGTGCAGTTCTATGGCTCTGAGGCTCCTCAGGCAGGTCAAGAACATAAAAAAGAAGAGTCAGGATGTGGAACAGGGAAGGCTTCGGGCAGAGGCTATGCCTTCGGAGGCTGGGCTGTGCGGAAGAGGGGTGGCACGGGGGAGCAGGCTGTCTGCCGTGCCCCTCCCACCGTAGGGCACCAGCATGGGTACCCACACTCGGGGAGGGAGGCAGTCAGAGCTGAACTTGAGCACGGGATCTCTTCACCTTCCTGTTCTGGACATTGTGATAACCGAGACTGTCTTTGTGACTTCCGAGCGATCTTAGGACAGGATGCTGCCCAGGAAGGAGCAGGAAAGCCCTGGGAAAGTGTCAGGTTCAGGACAAGCATCCCTGGTGGGTGAAGTGTAACGAGGAGGTGACCACGGCAGCAGAGCCATGCCGCACTTGCGCAAGGAGCCCGCTGGGTCCTCGTTACACCTGCAGTTGATGAAGCCAGTTCTTGTCTTGGCCTCCCCAGGCCCTGGGGCCCTGAATCCACCTCCTTCTGAATTCTTCCCTTCTTTGGCTTTAACGACAGGGACCCCTTCAGGGCTTCCCCTGACCGCTCCTTCTCTACTTCTTCCCAGTGTCCTGAGAGAAGGCATTTCCTGGGTCACAGACTCCACCCTGTCCCCACGATCTCTGGGAAATCTCTCTGTACCACTGTACATCAACGACCCCAAAGTGTATTTCCAACCCACAGCTGCCCCTAAACAAACTCTGCGCCCCTACAACTGTCTGGTGTAATGGGTACCAGGCAGAGCTCACCACTACAACCTCACACACTTCTTCTGGTCCCATCAACGTGGTGAGCTGTGTTGCCGTCCCCTGGGAGCAGAAACCTGGGAGGCAGCTTTGAATCTTCTCTTCCGTGGCTCTGTGGTCATCAGGTTAGCAGGGCTGTCACCTCTCCATCCAAAGAGCCCACAGGCTGTGCCCAACAGGGCTTCATCGGCCCCTGCACAGACTCCCGCAGCAGCCTCCCCGGCAGCCTCTGTCCCTCTCGGCCTCAAAAGACTCTCGCTGACGCAAACTCACGTGAGACAGGCCCCTGCCCTAAGCACACTGCCCTCGCCTCGGGAGTGCAAGTCCAGGTCCTTGATATTGTCCGCTGCACTTGCATAGCCTTCGGGGGTCCTGGCGGGGCAGGAGAAGGGAGGCTCCGGACGAAGGGCAGCCACAGTTACCGTACGGGTCATCGGGGCTGGGGAAGCAGGGAGAGTCTCTCTGCAGCATAGCCTGTCTCATCAGGACAGAGCCGGGACAGGAGCTGGAGCCTTTTAAGTCTTATGCTTTTCCAGGAGGGAGAGGGCTGGTTCCCAAGGGCAGGGGACCCCTAATCTCTCTTCCCCTCAGATGCATGGATGCAGCCTGCCAACCATGACAGCGTGACCGTCTCTTGACACTGGACTGGCTCGGGTCTTTATTCATTCCCCGTTTGCTGGGGCACCTGCCTTGAGCTGGTCCTGTGCCAGGCGCTGGGGTGAAGAAGCAAGTAAGACACCACGCCTGTCCTCCCACAGCTCCCAGTCTAGGGGGGCGGGTGCTGGGAGGGAGCCCTGGAGACCCCGGGGAGCCGGGAGCCAGGAGCATCCCCACAGATCCCTGGGGGCTGGGCAACCTCAGGCAAGAACTGAACTTCCACAGCCACGGGTTTGGCGTCTGCAAAATGGGGCGAATTGCACCTTCCCGTGGCTGAGCTGGGGAGCTACCCAGGCCTGGGGGGCTCCTGGCACCCTACTCTGTCACTGTGGCCTTGGTCACATTGCACAGCTGCACAGAGTCTCAGTTTCCCTCTCTGCAAAATGGAAAGAGGCAGAATCTCCCCCTCACAGGACTGGAGTGAGCGTCAGGGGAGACAACGCCTGTAGGATGCTCAGAGCCGGAGCCCGACTCCTGGAGAGCGTTCCGGGCACACGTAGGAGGAGCTCAGGGGAGGTTTGCTCAGGAAAGGTGTCCTGGGGATGGGGAATGACAGTGGAGTGTGAGGGTGAGAAATAGCAGGGTTGTGTGTGTGGTGTGTGCATGCTGTTTGTGTGTATGTTTATGTGTGTGTGTGTGATGTGTGGTGTGTGTGTGTGATGTGTGTGTATGTGTGTATCGTTTCTGTGTTATGTGTGTATGTGATGGGGTGTGTGTGTGTGAAGGGTGTGTATGTGTATTGTCTTTGTGGTGTGTGTGTGTGTGTGTATGTGATGGGGTGTGTGTGTGATGGGTGTGTATATGTGTATTGTCTCTGTGGCGTGTGTGTGTGTGTGTATGTGATGGGGTGTGTGTGTGATGGGTGTGTATATGTGTATTGTCTCTGTGGCGTGTGTGTGTGTGTATGTGATGGGGTGTGTGTGTGATGGGTGTGTATATGCGTATTGTCTCTGTGTGGTGTGTGTATATCTCTGTGTGTTTCTATCTCTGTGTGTGTGTGATGTTGTCACAGGCACATGGTGGTGAGAGAGAAGGCTGGAGAAACAGACAAGGGTCGTGTCACCAAGGATGGTGGCCGTACAGGTCCTGTTGAATGGTTTTGCCTTTGTCCTGAGGGGCCCTGGGAGCCTTTGGCAGGTTGACACAGGCGAAGTGTTGTGTGGTCGGACCCCTCGGGCAGGCAGGCAGGAGCATGGGGGAGAGACGGGAGGGGGAGAGATGGGAGGGGGAGAGACGGGAGGGGAGAGCCCCGAAGGGAAGGGCTGCCAGGAGCCTTCTGGGAGGCCCCCCAGGTGGAGGTGGGCCAGGGGCCAATGGTGGATAAAGCAAAGGCGTCTGGATCATTCCTAACACCTTCTGAGGCCTCCTGTGGGCAGGCACATGTTGGGCACTGGACATCTGGACACAAGTGAGCCTCGCCTCTGCCCCCCAGTGGCTCATAGGATGTGAGACCCGCCTCTGCCCCAGCCCCACACATTTTGGGAGGCTCTAGAATGCCTCTCTAGCATCAGTATGATTTGAGACAAGATCACACAACCAAGTCCAAAATTTCCTTTCTGATTTTCAGATCTATAATTTGGCAAGCCTCGGAAGAGCTGCTGTTTAGCACCTGGTGTCAGTAGTTCCTGACACACGGTAGGCACTCAATAAATATTTGGTGAATGAATGAACGATTCCTGGGTTCATTCTCCATTCTGTTCAAGGAGCTGACAAATCCGTTTTGGGGGATTTCTGGCTTGTAACAGAAAGTGTCTGGGTGAGGGCCCAGCCCGGCTCTGCAGGCACCAGCTGTGCACCTTGAGAGGATGAAGCTTTGGGGCCTCAGCTGCCTCCTATGCTCTGCTGTCCTCCTCCTTGGCACTGAGGTTAAGCGAAGATACGATGTGGGGCTGCTGTGCAAGTGACACAGCATAAAGGACCTGTGGTTCGTTCATCAGTGAGAAGCTTGAATGATGGGAGGACAGGATGGAATCCATGGGAGCACCAAGTGAGACCACATTCTAGAACAAGAGCAGGGCTGTCAAGCACTTGCCACTTATTCTCACCCGGGAGGGACCGGCTAACTTTGTGAGCCATAAGTGCCTTAGGGATGAGAGATTTCAATTAAATTCCGATAACTTCACACTCACCATCCAATTTCCACACACCCAACCCAGCAGAACCCTGAACCATCGCAGGTCTGTCCAGCACCAGCTCCCTTCTCTTTGTATTGTCCCCACTATCTACTGAGATAAACGAGGGTCCCCAAGGAAAATGCTTCCCTTTGAGCCTTTGCAGACCTCCTAAGCAAAGACGATTTAGCCGGCATCATCTGAGGTTAAAGAATGGCTCAGAGCCTTAAATGGAAACAGAAAGTGTGTCTATTTACTTGGAGAGCTTCTTCTACTCATTCAGAACAAAGCCTGCGATGCGCTGGGTGGAGTAGCCCCAAAGCAGAAGACAGGGTGATTCTCTGGGAGTCAAGGTCTTCCTGTGATTCTGTGGGTAACAGCATTACTTGGTAATGATGATAAAGCACTCAGAAAGTAATGATGTACTTAAAGGTACACGTGAAGTGCTTTTAATTTTTTTTTTTTTTTTTTGACAAAGAGAAAACTGAAGTGGGCAGCTTCAGTGAAACATATACCTCTTTCCCTAACTTATGCTGAGTGTTTGGTCAAAGAATGTGAGCGCCCTTGCTGAAGGCATTATAACCAACAAAAGATTCTTTTCAGAGGCTGGGAAGCAGACCTTGGCCTCTGTTTCTTTCTCTTGCCTATGAAAGCCTTTCTGTTAATGCGCTGCTTCAAGAGAGGGGACTTCACTGGTGTTTGCAGGATGTAGACGTTTGGAGAAAAACTTGTCAATGGAGGAGGTGAGTTACAGATGGTGGTGGGATGGGGGAAGCAGGCTGGATCTTTTTTGGGAGAGAAGGGGTCTAGTTCTGGGTGTATAAGTTAGTGGATGGGAACCTAGGGAGCCCCACAGATTGGAACATGTACTGGTTAGCTGTTGCTACCAAATGCCACGTAACAAAACACCCTTAAACTCAGTGGTTTGAAACATCTCTTATTCTCACAAATCTGCAAGTTGGTTGGGCTCAGCTGCACAGCTGTGCTTCACTGTGGGTCTGGCCATGCTTGGTGGGCTGATTCTGCTCCATATGTGTTAATTTGGGGGCTTTGGCAGAAGAGGCAGCAGCTACCCGGGGGGAGGGCTTCTTATGGTAGTGGCAGAAGCACAAGACAGCATGGTCTCTTAAGGCTTAGGTTTGGAACTGGCTAACTCACTCCTGCCCACATGCCACAGGCCCCCAAAAAGTCACACGGCCCAGCCCAAAGTCAATGGGTGGAGGAAACACTCTGCCCATGACAAGGCCATAGCAAGGATGTGAATACAGGGAGGGGTGAAGAACTGGGGCCAGTCATTCCATCCCCACATGAAATAATATCTGTTGAGCGCCTCCCATGTGCCGTTTACTAAGGCTGGTGTATCGTATACAAATTCCCGGTTCTTTTCTTCTCAGCAATTCTGGAAAATAGGAATTATGACCACCCCCTCATCTTTAAGATGAGGTTTGGCAAGGTAAAGTAACCTGCAGACTCTTACACAGCAGAATGGGATTAGAACGTAGGTCTACACAACTTCAAAAACCAGACTCTTCCACCTACCAGTTCATCCATTCATCCGTCATTCATGCAATGAAACATCCACCCATGCATCCGTCCAAACATCCATTCACATGTTTTTTCAACCAATATTTCTTGAACACTTGTCCTAAGAAAGACAATGAGCATGAGGATACGTGGCTAAAGTGAAGGAGTAAAAAGACAGTCATGTTTTAAAAGCACCTACTATGTGCAGAGCACTTTACATATGACATCCAGTGTAACTCTCGCAACAGCCTGAAGATTCTGTATGGTTTGGCATGGGGAAAACAAGACTCAGAAAGGTCTGTCCCTTCCCCAAGGTCATACAGCTGGTAAAGGCAAAACCAGAATACAAATCCAGTCCTTCTGATGCCCAAAGCCCTCTTGCTTTCAGGTACCATGCCATCCACTCTCCTTGGGCTTGTTGCACCGGATGGGCACATACAGCCATAACTCTTGAGCATTTCCTGCTATGAAACTCCTATCATGTCTCCTCCCTCTATGAGACTTGGTGAAAGCCCAAGGAAGCCTGAACTCAGAGGTGCAAGCTGGAATATGTCCCATGACAAGTTCCATAGGAAACTGATGGCTAGAGTTGGCAGGACTGTGCCAGGAGATCCAGAACAGATGGCAGGGTTTCCTGGCTGCTCGTGGCGCCATATTGATGGAGCTCCATTGAGAGGACTCCTGTGAGGGCATCACCTGCGCGCTGCACCCCTCATCAGACTCCTGAACGCTGACGAGAGGCTCATCATTGCTTCTGGCTGGCTGCAGTGTCTCTCTGAGCCTCTGGTGACAGTTTGCAGGGGACTGGAATATTGTCTTGAGGTCACAGAGCCAGAAGAAGTTAGTTAGAAGAGACCCAGGGGATTATCTTGTCCAAATGGGAAAACCGAGACAGGAGGGTATAGCAGAAGCCGTCAGTGTTCCACCTGGACCCATTTCACAGCCACTGCTTCTACCTGCCAAGAGCCAGCAATGGGCCTTTTGCTGGAGGACCGCCTTCAGGCAATTGAAATTCACTTAGCTCACGTACACAGAGGGCCAGAAGTGCTGGGAATCCAGGTAAGAGAGTACCTCTATGTCCTGGTCCCTGATTGGACAACTCTGAGGTATGTCCTTACCCAGGGATTTCCCAAAGTTGCCATCTGTGGGACTTTGCTGAATACCAGTCCCTTGGCTAGCTATCTTCCCTCACTGCCTGACTTGCCTGCTCCCTTACATGTTTCTCCTGGGAACACCTCCTAATGTATTATTTCAGAAGAATCTGCATTGCAGGGTCCGCTTCTGGGGAACCCAACCCAAGTCACAAAGGCAGAGTGGTCTAAAGGAGAAAAAGCTATCAATCTTACACCAAGCAGAGCCAACTCCAGTTTTATTTACAGCTGGGTTGACCATCACTGAATCCAGATGACCGAAAGCCATTGGTGTGATTGGGCTTCAGTCCGACGGACCGCGTGGTCCTCAGTCTGATCCACTAAGCAAACGTACGGAGCATCCGCTGTGCCCCAGGCACAGCACCGTGTGGTGGCCAAGAGCGCGACACAGCCAGTGAACAGATCAATCCATTTCGTGTGGTCAAGGGTGATGGCAGAGGGTGTGCAGGGGACGCAGAGGAACCCTGGACCCCACTGCTGTGGGCGGGGGGTGGTCAGGTAAGGACATTCCTGTAGGAGGTGAGTACAGTGGGGGAGGGGGACAAGTCTGGGTCAGGGAGGCCATTCCAGGCAGAGGGGACAGTGTGAACACAGACCCGGAGGCATCAGGCAGCTAGGAGTGGCTCAGAGTTGCCGAAACAGCAAGTTCAGGGCAGGGAGTGGCAGGAGATACGACTAGAGGAGTCAGCAGTGGCCGGAATCAGAGGGCCCTCGTGGACCACTGTAGGTTCAGCCTTCACCCTGGAGAGCCCATGTGGAGTTCAGGCAGGATGACGGCTGGAGGCAGGAGGCCATTGCCATGGTGATGAGAGCCTGGAACAAGGAGATGCTGGTATGCAGGGGACTCTTGTCTTGCACTTCAGGCTCCGGTCACATCAAAGACCTCGGATCCCCTCCGTCACGACTTTCTTTGTCATGATACTGTGTCTTTGCTCATGCTGGCCCCTCTTCCTGACTCCCCTCCCCCTGCTTGACCACTTGGCTCTCCCTCACCCCTCAAGCCCCAGCTCAACCTCCACCTTCTGTGACAGCCTTTATCTAAATTCCCATAGCCAGATGACTAATGACTTCATTCTCAGTGGCCCTGGGACACCCCCTGGGATGTTCCCACTGGTCCACGAACCCCTTGAGATTTGGGGCTACATTTCCATTTCCTGTCCCCTGTGCTTAGCACCCCACTTCTTGGTTCACAGGTGTGCTCCAAAATACTGGTCAAGGGAAAGACGAAAATGGTATCTTGCTAAGGGCTGAAGTGAGGACAGGGACCCTGCCACTTGTCTGTGACCCCAGTGGCTGGCAGAGCCTGGCACAGAGTAGGGAGTAATGAAACACTGATTGATTGCCCATCACAGTGTGGACTGATTAAGGGAGTGTGACGACAAGTCTCCAGGTTTTCTTAGGGTCATGTGACAGTAGAATTGCACGCTGCCTCTACCAAAGTAGCTTCCATTGTAGATGAACTCACAGTTATCAGGGGTCCAAGCCCAGCATGTTCATCCCTCGCTCACAACACAGTCTAATGCAGGTGCTCCTGACTGGGTAGCCTGACCTGTGCTCAATGGGGCCCTTCCATCTGTGTCTCTACATCCTCGTAGTGCTCTCTCCCCATGGCGAAAGAGCTTGCGGGAGCTCACGGGAGGGTGGCACGGGCCAGGCTTGGAAGTGGGGCCCACCCTTCTGCCTGCATTCCCTTGGCCAGAACTCAAATCACTCGGTCACTCGGATCTGGGAAGTGGGAATATCTGGTCTACCTGCATGTCCCTGAAGAAAAAGAAATGAGTTTTGATGAACACACAACGGTCTCTACCTCAGGCAAGTAACTTAACCACTCTGAGTTAGTTTCTGCTATAAATGGAGAGTAATAATACCCACTTCCTCTGTCGTTCTGAGGACTGATTGTACTAAGACATAGAACATGCTTTTCACGGGAACTGGCAGCTGGGAAATGTTGGCTTTATCATCATCCTTCTTAAATTGCTGTTATCAAGACTGGTCTTAGCACCATTGTGTAGGGACCAAAAGCCATTATTGCCCTTAACGGCATCTCATAGAACCTCCCCTCTCTAGACCAGGAGGAAGCCCACAGCTTCCCTTTCAGCTCTCACAAGCTGTCTGAGAGCCAAGGTCTTTCATCTTTCCCAGGCTAAATGCATGAGATAGAAACAAAATATAGCAAGGGACGCTGTGGGCTCACATTAACCCCCAGCCTTGTGCGAGGCTCTGTGTTCAAGGCCTGCAGGTGTCTCTTGGTCACGGCCCATCCTTTGCGCCCTGACGGTTGTTGTCATTGTCATTCAAAATACCCTGAAAAATAAACTTTATTGAATCCATTTCCACACTGAATGGAAACATACAAGTCTGCCTCTTTCAACAGAAATGCTTTCAGAGGTTTTTCCCCCTCATCAAATTCCTCCTTCCTTAAATAAAGGACTCCTTTTTCTCCCCCTCTTTCTCCCTTAGCAGTGTTGTTCAGCAGGCGGTATTATGTGGAGGTTTTTCTACAGCAGAAGTCTTTGGTGACCCTCGTCTTAAGGAACTGCTTAAGTATTCAATAATAGCCCATACAGCGGCTCTCTAAAAATAAACATCTGCTTACAAAGAATTTAACCCGGGGACACCACAGTTTAGAGGCGAGAGCATCCTTAATGGACTCTTAGTGCAGAGCCGAAAAGGAGTCCATTGCAACTGAAAACTGACGTCCTCTTGTTGTCATGATACCAGGGATATTGTTAACAGCCGGGCCAGGGGGGCTCTGAGGGGTGGTGGTGATGGCGGCTCACCGGGAGTCGGGAAAGAGAAGGTGCTCCCTGCCTGATTTCTTGGGAAGAATCTGCTCGGTAAAGCAATCTCCTCCTCTGTGCAAGGTGCCTGGGACAGACTTATTAGTCATTGGACCGTCCTTTGCCCAGCCATGAAGAGGGAGGGCTGGAGAAGAGGTGAGGAAAGGAGGAGAGAGGAGGCAGGTTGGGTGTGGCCATGAGGACAGCTGTGCAGCACAGCCAGACTTGCCTTCCTAGTCCCGTTTTGCCCCTTCCTGGCTGTGAGCCCCGTACCAGCCTTCAACCGTCTGAGTTTCATATCCGCATCCGTAACCTAGAGATGCTAAACCCACTGTCTCAGGGCTGCTGGGAGGATTAGGGGCTGCATGTGCGAAACTCCAGAGCAGAACTGGGCAGATGAGGAGTGTTGAGTAACACGTTGGTTGTTGTCACCAAGCCCACCCATCTGAGCAAATAGGCAGAAGCATTGTTGATGCAGCTTCAAAAGAGATGGAACTCCATGTGTTGGGTGCCAGGAGGCAGAACTGGGAAGCACCCAGAAGCCTGGCTGGAAAGACCCAAATGTTGGGCAGGGTTTGTTTGAAGTCAGTCTGAACAACTGATGTTACAAGTGTCGTCTCTCAGGCTCTGCCCAGTAAAGCCCTGTGAGAATGTGACCTGGTTTCACAGGTGAGGGAGCCGTGGCTCTGAGCTGGGAGTACGTCACCTAGCCTGTAGGGCAAGAGGAGTTCAGACTCAGAAGAGGGCCTTCTCTTCCTGCACAGTATATGTCCCTCAGTGTCTACCAACTCAGAATTTCTCCCCCGTAACACTTACACAACCTGAAAAGGATCAACAGGAACCTGTTGTTACGCTGGATTGCTCCTCAGCATAAATGCCACTACTTTCCATGGCACGAAATGCCTAAGTGATACATGGGCACGTGTGGGGGGGGGGAGGTGGCCACGCTAAGGTCTCTGCACAGCTGTGAAGCCCCATGTTGATTACCAGTTAGAGAGGGCCAGGCAATGACACGTGTCAGCGATGGTAGGGAAAGATCAGAAGTTTCATACCTAGCTGGTGGGAATGTAAGATAGTGCAGCCGCTTTGGAAAGCAGCCTGGCAGTTTCTCAAACGGTTAAACAAAGAGTTATGATATGATCCAACAATTCCACTCCTAGCTATACACACCCAAGAGAAACAGAAACACGTCCACATAAAAACTTGTACACAAATCTTCATAGCAACATTATTCATAACAACCAAAAGGGGGAAACAACCCAAGTGTTCATCGATAGGTGAACGGATAAACAGAACGTGGTATACCTGTGTGAAGGAATATTCCTCATCCATAAAAAGGAAGGAAGCCCTGATACGTGCTATAGTGTGGATGGGTCTTGAGAACATTATGTTGAATGATAGAAGCCAGGCACGTAAGACCCTATATTGTATGACACCATTTACATAAACCACACAGTAGACAGATCTATAGAGACAGGAAGTAGATTAGCCGTTGCTTAGATTTAGGGGGATGGGGGAATGAGGGGTGAGCCTAAAGGCTACGGGGTTTATTTTTGAGGCGATGAAAATGTTTAAAATTGACTGTGGTGATGATTGCGCATGTCTGAGACTACACTAAAAACTGCTGAATTGTACAGTTTAAAAGGGTCAGTTGTGCCGTATGTGATCGTGTTTCAACAAAACTGTTATCAAAAGAAGAGTTGGAGGGGGTGGGTGCCTAAAAAAGGAAATTGAGGTACCATTTCCAGAAGACTGGGGGACAGATACTGGGCACGCACAGTCAATGCCCACCTTTACGGCTTTTTAATCATTTATAAAGATTAAATGGCATCACAGGCAAAGGAGCCTCGCCTGGTACCTGACACTGATGGGACTTCAGCAAACACAAGTCTCTCTTCCTTTTCCCACTCCGTGAATACCTTAGAGCAGACTCAAAATCCCAGTGTGCTAACCGAGGGCAACAGGGTTTCCTTCGTGCTTTGTTTGAGGTGGGAAACTGATGTAGGCCAGCATTGCCGGAAGGTGGGAAGCAGGTGAAAAGTGTCCCATGGCTGACAACTTCGGGTGATACTTGGGTCCTGTAGGAGGTCTCTTGCATCTGTCCACGTGTGCTGTGAGCCTGGCTGAGACACTCCTCCCCAATCACCAAAGAGCGTCTGGTGTGGTCAGCTTTCAAAGGAACCCATTTGGGAAATATTTGAGCCTGTTATCATGTGAGGACCCAGAGCCTGACCCTTTTATCTGGGGCTCAGCTGTCACACCCGAGATGCTCTTCTTGATTCAGTCTGAGGTCCCCATTGTGTTGACCTGGACTCTTCCAGCCTGCCTCTCAGTCAGCGGGTCTTACAGGGTGCTCCAAGGCTGCTTGGGCTTGGGGACCAGAAGGGTGGGCAAGGCTGGGAAGGCCTTTTGTGTGTCATGGAGCAGGCCAGTGAGGCCATGTGACCTTGGGGTCATGCTATGCCATGGAAGGACCAAGCCCTGACCATTACCAAGAGAGAGACTTTACCCTCCTGGAGCCTGAGACAGCCTCAGACAGCAGAAGACACCAGGCTCTGACTCAGGGTCCAAAGATTCCCCTCCGGTTCCCCAGCTTGACTTTTCCAGGACCACTCACTCGATCTTCCTGAGGACATGGCTCTTCATCTATGAAATGGGGTCCTAATGCCTATTTCCTGATTGATAAAGATGTTTAAATGAGACGAGTTTTGTGAAAACACCCAGCAAAGTAGCACAGAGTAAATAAATAGATGCTCATTAAAACTTTTCCTCATCATCATCATCCAAGAAGTAGCCCCAGGTGATCAGTCCCTTCCGGGTCACTCAGGCAGGCGGGTCCCTTTGCAGAGTGTCATGGGCTATATCCTCATATTTCCTGGAATTGGGAAATGGCCTTCGTTATGTTTGGGCGAGGAAACTGAGGTGTGTCCTGATGACTTGGCTGGATCAAGGTCCCCTACGAGAATATAGCAGAGGTTAGTTTTCAGCCCAGATGGCTCAGAGCATTGTCTCTTTCCCTGGTGAGCACCTGCCTTCCCCTGAGACGAGCCTGGCGCTGTTTCAGCAGGAGACCTGGCAGGGCGTTAATGAGGGGCCTGTTTAAAATCCAGAAAACATCACCCCCCCAGGACATTCGCCTAATATATTCATGCCATAGGTCATTGGCTAGGGTGCCCTAATTAACGGAATCTGCCTGTCAGGGCTGGTTTGAGGGCGATGTCTGTGGAAATGCTCACTGCTTCTGTCAGCCTAGGCAGAGAGGGTGGGAGGCCGAGCTCTGGGCCGCTGACCCAGCAGAGGGCAGGGGCCTGGGAGCCACTCCCTGAGAAATGGCCCATGTTGGGCCAACTACCCTCAGCTGCCAGGTAGGTTGTTTGGTGCCTCACAGGAGGAGCAATTTATTGAGAGCTTACTACGTGCCAGGTACGGTGCTAAGTGCTAGGGAACTAGCAGTGGGAAGAGTGGGCAGAAATCCCTGCCCTTGTATAGCTTGCAGTTTGTTACAGAAATAAGCAACTAGGAAAACCAAATATAGAGTGTGGTAGATGGTAACACGTGCTTCTGGGGAAAATCAAGCAGGGGCAGGAACGGAGGGATGGATGGCGTGGTGCTGCGGGCAGTGGGTGGGGAGGACGGTGACTTCCTGTCCACGAGGGACGGGCGGCTAAGGCGGGTGGTCGGCACAGGGCCAGTGGACAGGCTGTGGGGTGGTGGCTTGGTGGGGCCTCAGCGGAAAGCAGGACATATGGAGGAAGGAAGTGGGCTGCTCTCATTAACGACAGGCCTTGAATTTGGACTTTGGGTGGCTCCTCCGATGAGGTTACAACTCAGTTGCAGGGATGCACTGAAGGGTCAAATGAGACTCTTTTCGTACGACTTTCACCTGCATGTCCCAAGGAGGTCCCATTCCAGGGGTGCAGGCTGGGCAGTAAGAATTCATTAAAACGAATGTGGTTATTATCTTGCGATTAGCACAGTGAATTGTGCTACAGTTTGTGGTGTTGAAAGTGTTCGTTTAGTAGACGTACACATTTGATATGTATCACACATTCTGTGGCCATTGTGGCCTTTCTATATTTCTGGCCCTCTCAACCTCTGAGAAAGTAGTTTTGATCCCTAAGCTGGCCACTGTGGTCATTCAACATGGATTAGCTCCTTCTTTTTCTGGATTCCCTAATGGTCCTTGTTTTCTTTTTTAATGTCAGCTTTGTTGAGATAGAATCCACATACCATACAATTCAACCATTTAAAGTATACAGTTCCATGGCTTCTAGTATATTACCAGATGTGTGCAAACATCCCCGCAATTTTAGAACATTTTCGTGATCCTGGAAGAAACCCTGTGCTCATTAGTGGTCACTCTCCAGATTAAATATTTCTGGATTGCTGACTTCACGCCCAGCGTCGTCCCAAGTGCCAGGGTCAGGGCAGTGAGGAAGCAGACAAGGAGGTCCGCCCTCCTGAAACTTCTGCTCTTGACGGGTAGAGGCAAACAAGGAAAATACATTGTATGTCAGATGGTACTACGTGCTGTGAAGACAAAGCAGAGATGGGGGACAGAGAGTTGGGGGGTAGACAGAGCCAGGGAAGGGAAGTGGGAAGCGTTGTGGGGGAGGAACAGGGCCTGTGGGTTGCTGCCCTGGACCACAAGGGGGTAAGAGGTGACGTGGGAACCTTGGATGCCTTGGGGTGGGCTGATGTGACCCGAGGAAGAGGCATTGCATTATTTGTCCCCAGGACCTCCAGGCACATGACGATGGTGAGGCTCTGAGTGGTGGTGGTGGTCGTGTAGGGGACGGGGGGTCTTGCCAGGAGCTGGAAGACTTCCTGGGGCCCTCTCCTCACCCCTGCTAATGGTGCCCCTGAGGCCAGGGGCAGGAAGTCTTTGCCAGAGCAGGCAGAGCTACTAGGCTTGTGCCGTGGGTTGGGATGGCATGGGGAGGCGGAAGAGGCCCACGTCCACTGCCACGCTGAAGGCTTGCTCTGTCTCCTTCCTCCTGAAGTGATTCTCTGGCCCACAGGGTAGCAGAACAATCAGGGGGCTAATGGCTTGAGATTAATTATTAGCCAAGGAGGAAGGGTATAAATGGTGGATAAATGCCCTGGCTCCCTCAGTTCTGGGGGGACCATACTGGGGTGTGATCTATACAGGCTCTCCCAGGGCCCCCCAGAGCCATACTTTGTAGGCTTTCCTCTTGTCCAGCCCCCATTCGTTTTTCCCACATGTGCTTCCTGGGATCACCTCCCAGACAGACTACTAGCACCCAAATCCTTGTCTCAGGCTCTGCTTTAGAGAAGTCCAAACTAAGATGAGGGCAGAGGCATTCAATCCACATCCGTGCGTTCAACCCACAGGCTTCCACCAGTTTACAAATCCTGCCAGGAGAGCAGAAAGTGATGTTAGGTGACTCTGGATCTCTCCCTGCCCTGAGCCTCATGGGACACCTGGTATAGACAGTCTCTGAGTACATTTTCCTCCCACCTCAGAGTGCTCTGTATTCCAGGGCTGTCAGCCCTCCCTGGTCTCTGGATGGTCTGAGCTCTTGTCCAAGTTCCTGGTCAATAGCTCGAGGTTCGTTAAGAAACAGGATCAGGAAAGATCATGAGTGTTAGAAAGCGACGTTCAAATCTCACTACCAGCCTTTCAAGAAATATCACCTTTGCAAGCATCCAGGCATGAGACCATGGCAGGGCTCCAGGGCCTCTCTGAGCTGTACTTTCCTCTTTTGTGAAATGGGAGTGACCATCCCCATCACAGCTTTCTGTAGTCTCATTGCAACAATCAGATAGTAAAGCCCATTGATGGACAGTGCATGGTCCATGGCAATCGTTATCCTCTGTGAGAACTCAAAATCCCAAGTGTGAGAGTGTGTGTGGGGGTGGTGGTGAGCTAGGTGTTGGGGCAAAGGTAGCCTAGAAGGCTTGGGGCTCCCACATCCCAGATTTCCAGGACCTCAAACAGTTAAATCATGGATTCACTGATTCATTGCATTTTTTTCTCTCTTGCAAGAGGGCTCCCAAGTTCCCAATCTGGTCCATGAGACAGGAAGCGATGCCATCCTTCCACTTTGCCAGGGAAGAGCTGGGAAGTCCCATCCCACACCTCAGCCCTTTGGGGGAGGATTGATGTGGGAGTGCCCCTTCCTTGAAAGCATCTCCTTCCTCCTCCAGGGAGAGAGAGAGCTGACTGGTCCTGGGCTGGGTCTCACCTGGGTGGGGTTAACAGGATGGGATTGCCGCTCCCTCTGCCCAGCAGCGGCTCATGAGCCGCAGTCCATCTCTGGGTGGCACTGTTCAACGTGCCAACATGGAGCAAAAACAGTACACAAGTCCAGCACGGTCCCCACCCTGTGGCCAGCCATTCACAAAGCTTCTATCTGAGTGTATGTAGCCTGAGAGCCTGTTCCCAACCTCTTCTGCTTTGGAGCTAGAGGGAGAGGAGGGCTGAGGGATGCGGCTTACAATCAACCTTGGGCTGATTTTAAATTATGAATTTCTACTCTCCAACTTGGTGACTATGTCTTTCATTGTTAACTGTTTTAAATCAACTTCCAAAAGCGCAGGATATAAACAAACATAAGAGATTCTTTTTCAGGGTAGGGAGGGAAGGATGAATTTTGTTTTTGTTTTATGTCATTCTGTTTTATCATCATTGACTAACTGTATAACTAAATGAGATTTTTTTTTTCTCTAAAAGCAATCTGGCACAATTAGACAGCTATGCTGTCTTTTGCTTCCCAAAGTTTTTCACACAGAATGGCTCGGTGGTCAGGTCTCTATTTTACAAATAAATGCACAAACTAGGGAGGCCCCTTCATCAGAAGACTTGCCCTATTTCGGGGGTAAGAAAATGTGATCATCTTAAAGAGGTTCAAAATAGGTTTAGGGGGGCAGCTGGGGTCCCTGCTCAGCCACTAAGGGGCAGCGTGGACTTGGGAAGTTGCAGCACCCTGGTGGACCTCAATTTCCCCATCTGTGAAATGACGTGGCTGAATGAGATGATCTGAAAGGCTCTTTCCAGCCCTACCTTTTTTTTTCCAGGTCTCTATCGAATGAATAAAACAGTTGTTAGCGCTAGTGCTGACATAAATACCCATTTCCCATAGCTCTGAAATCTCCGGGTCAGATTTTATGCTTACCCGTCCCAAGGAGATTGAGTCTGCCTGCTGGGATGAAGGCTTTGTGTATAGATTCTTGAAGGATAATAAGTTCTTTTCTTATCTAACAGTGCATTAGGGATAAGATGACTATAATTTCTTGTCTTCAAAAGGAGAATTCCTTTTTGCAGAAGTGCAGGGAAAACAACGACAACAAAAATGTACGTTAAAATAGAGGGAAGAAAGAAAGACTCAGGCGTAGCTATTTGGGATATTTTCCATCATTCAGATAGTTTAGGAAATAGGGAAAGCTCATTGTCTGCTTCAAAAACCCTTCAGGAAATTATTAAAAATTCTGAATTCCTGTATAATCGCCAAATCTCCTAAAGTGTACAAATTATACACGTGGTGAATGGGAGTAAATTTATTACTAGAAACTGATTTGAAATGAACTAAAAGTTGGGCACTCTTTGTTGTGGTGTGAAATGAGGTTTTAAAAGAGAAGTCTTTTAAGTAGACACATCTATGTTATGCTCGAAGGGAAAAAATACCCCTATCACTAGATTGTTTGTACAGTTCTTTCTATTTTCATTTGTATTGGAAAAAACAATATGACAGCAATATTAAAGAAAATTGTGAAAAATCCCTTAAGTCTGAATATCCAAATCTTCCAATAATTATTTTTTTTTATGTTTTATTCTAATACTTGTCTACGAGCATACTTTTTTTTTTTTTTTTTTTTTTTGCGGTTCGCGGGCTTCTCACCGCTGTGGCCTCTCCCGTTGCGGAGCACAGGCTCCGGATGCGCAGGCCCAGTGGCCATGGCCCACGGGCCCAGCCGCTCCATGGCATGTGGGATCTTCCCGGACCGGGGCACGAACCCGCGTCCCCTGCATCGGCAGGTGGACTCTCAACCACTGCGCCACCAGGGAAGCCCCCTCTCATCAATTCTTATTGATTAAGGAGGCCAAGAACCCTGGTTGGTAACAGTAGTGGCTGGAGCAGCAGAAGCCACAGTGGGAACAGCAGTGTTGGTAGAGGAAGGGGTGGTAGCTGCAGTAATAGTGGTGGCGGTAGCAGCAACACAACCGCGCTACGACTAGCGGTAGTCAGAGACAGGGTAGTAGCACTGGTCGTGGCGTAACGGTGGTAGCAGCAGTGATAGTGGTAACAGCGGTAGTAGTCATAGTAACAGTGACGGCAGTGGTAGGAGGGTCCTGCTCATGGTACTTGTGGTGCGACCATTGGTGGTAGCAGTTGCAGTGACAGCAGCAGAGGTAGTAACAGTACTCAGCAGTAGTAACGGTACCCGCAGTAATAGTGGTGCTGATGGGAGAGGTCGTAACAGCCGCAGTGGCGCTGGTGGGTTTGATGGCTGCAGTGGTAACAGCCCTACGCACTGAGCGTTACTTACCAGGCATGCAGACCCTCCAACAGCTCTGTGAGGTTTCCCATGACGCCCCTTTTATGGACCAGGAAACGGAGAGGCGAACGCTTGGCCATGCAGCCGGCGGAGTGTCACCTTCCCTTGGCGCTGCCTTCCCAGTGAGCCCTCATATTCCTTTAACCCTGCGAGAATCCACCTACACTCGTCTCCTGAGTGCCTGCCATGTGCCGGGCCGTGGGGACCCAGAGATGAGTGAGCTAGGGGCCCCGCCCTCCAGGAATCCCCCTCCCCCTGGTGGGGGAGACTCACCCACCCGCAGAGAAGTGGACGGGAGGGTTCAAGCCCCGGAAAGGCCACCACGCATGGAGGGGCACGGGTGCCGCAGGGCGGGCAGCAGGAGGTGGTGTCCCAAAAGAATTAAGTTGGGAGGAGGCGGAGGGGGGCCGACTGCCAGGTAGCAAGATTCCTACCAGGCCCGGGTGACCTGGTGGCCAGACCCTCGGTGGGAGGGGAGTGAGGTGGGGATGGATTCAGAAAGTAGGGGCTGATCCTGGGCAGCAAGAGGCCACCTGCTCCGTTCTGGGGCTTCCATCATTAAGCAAAGGCTTCTTCCCCTGGGTTTGGGTTTGGGTTTTATTCATCTTGTATTCCCCCTAGAACCTAGCCCTGAGCTATGCAGCCGTAGCCGCTTAATGGGAGGAAGAGTAAATCCACAGTGCAACCACCACAATCTTCATAGCGCAGTTCTGCCCCTGCCCGCCCCCAGCTCAGACTCCTCCCTGAGCTTCTCATTGCTCTCAGGCTAGAGTCCAGCACCTCCCTCCAGCCTGCACATCCCACGAGGTGGTCCTGGCCCCCATGTCATTGCGGGAGGAGTTGGCTGGGAGCACGGAGGCCGTGTCCTGAAGAGGTGAACACAGGCTCTGGAGCCAGCCTGCCTGGATTGAAATCCCCACTCTGCCATTTACTAGCCAAGCAGTGGACCCCGTTCCCTCATCTCTATGGAGATGAAAGGAGAATCTACTTCCTAAGATTAAATAAGAAGATGCATAGAGGACATTGTTCCTGGCACAGGGGTGTTACCTGCTATGAGAATTTTCTCCACAATTGTTAACTCATCAAGGGGCCCCACGTAAATCAGTCCTCATTAGAAGTGACCTGAAACACCCCTCCGTCACACAGTCTGGGTAGAGCCACTGCAGTCTGGACCGATGGTGGCGCCCACGGCAGGCAACAGGTGCAGAGGCGATGATCATCACTGATGCTCAGAGAAAAACAACCAAGCTCTTTTCATTTTTGAAAAAAAAAAAAAGAAAGAAAGAAAGAAAAGAAAGCAATCTCACTTAAGAGAAGAGGAAAACTGGCCTCGTCTCAGTTTATCCGAAACCTTTTCATATTTTCAGTTTTAATAAGATGTGACGGAAGCTGACATTTTTGCAAGCACCAAGAACTCGCATCACTTTGAAAACTTGCAAGTTGATTTGAAGAAGCACCAAGAGGTAGCCAAGATGCGCTCTGCTCACAGATGGTGGGGGATTAGGTGCCAGTTTGCCAAAAAGCTTGGAATCGGCAGACGGTGGAGGGCAGCTGGCGGAGGCCTCCCGTGGGCAGGCAGGACGGGCCGCCCGGCAGGAGGGCCTCGAGGCCTGGGCCACACCCTACCTGGCCCAGGTGAGGAACTGCCGGGTCCTCACTCGTTCTCCGCTGGGGCTGGGGGACATGCTTGCTCCTGGCACATGCAGAGCCCAGAGCTCAGGCTGACCCCCATCCTTGCTACCACCAAGCTTTAGGGAATCATAAGGTCTTTGGGCCTAAGTTTTATCATTGGGAGAAAAAGGGGAAAGAATACTGACATGGGGCAGTAAGAACAGCTGCCTTGTAGGTTTATTGTAAGGAACGAAACCATGTTGAGAGAGCCCCCGTTTTATTTTTTAAATTAATTAATTAATTTTTGGCTGCATTGGGTCTTTGTTGCTGCGCACAGGCTTTCTCTAGTTGTGGCGAGCAGGTACTGCTCTTCGTTGCGGTGTGCGGGCTTCTCATTGCGGTGGCTTCTCTTGTTGCAGAGCACAGGGTCTAGGCGCGCGGGCTTCGGTAGTTGTGGCGCACGGGCTTAGTGGCTCCGCGGCATGTGGGATCTTCCCGGACCAGGGCTCGAACCCGTGTCCCCTGCACTGGCAGGTGGATTCTTAATCACTGCGCCACCAGGGAAGTCCCGAGAGAGCACTTTTTAACCATATAGTCTAGTTATTTAATCCCCCGAATGAGGTGACATGGGGGACAGGAAGAATTGATGACTAATTATGGAATTTATACAACAAGCCTCTATTCAGCTGCCCTGGGTGTGAGCTGACGTAAGAACGGGGGCAGCAAAGATGAGCACCTCCCAGGAGTTTTGACACCTGCTTCTTACTGCCGCAGGGGAGCGGTGTTGGGGCTGCTCGGAGGAGAGGGGAAGAGTCCTTGGACGTGGGCAATGAATGAAGGCCCATAATGGGGTGGGAGGCATTCAGACAGAAGGCACAGCCAGAACAAGCCACGGGCCCAAATGGGCAGGGCCTGTGGGGGAAACAGCCCCTGAGCCATTCACGTGGCCGGAGCTCGAGGGAGGCCCCAAGGCTGGGAAGGAGGCCAGTCAGAGGCGGCATAGTGACTTCTGAACACACAGGAAGTTAGGATTTCCTGGGTCTCTTACTGCACTCTGGTCATTTTGGCATGTCAGATGGTTGAGCTGTCCTTACTGACATGCTTTGGTCTTTGCACATCCTTCCCCAGGTCCAGGGGCTGAGCTTCTCCCCTGGAGTCAGACTCGAGGCCCAGAGCTGGCTCAGAGATGTCCTCTCGTCTTGAGTTGACGAGGACAGAGGTTGGTTCCTTTCGTGAGCGAGTCCTGGCTCCCTGAGGGGGCGTGCACAGTGCTGGCCCCAGCCTCTGCCAGGCACAGGGGGAGACACAGGGAGAGGCCCAAAGGCTTAGTCTTGTCCCCTGATGCCCCAGGACTCTGCCCAGCACACAGTGCTGAATGAGCTCTGCTTATCCTGCAACTGCAGGAAGCCTTTGGGTTCATGGCGATGCAGAATGATGGCTCATGTATTTGTTGATGTGACTGAAAGCATCAGAAGGGCACCCCTCCTGGATGTCAGTCCTAGGAACTCGGGTCTGGGACATGCTCAGTCTCCTGCGTACAAGTCTTTCTGCTTGTAGTCAGGAGGTCTGGGCAAGAAGGGAGTCTGTGGTCTCCACACAGGTCTCCCAGGGCACTCCACCTCTTAGGAGACACACATCCTTCCAGGAGTGAAGTTATGAAAGGTCACTCGTCGTTTGGATCCAGGTTGAAATCCCTGCTCTGCCACCTCCAAGCTCTGTCTTCGGGCAAATCACCTGGCCTCTATGTGCCTCCAGAGACACTAATTCTCCCTCGTGCTGTTGCCAAGGCGGTGGGTGAACTGAGATTAAACAAGGGGAGGGTGACGTCCAGAGTGCAGTGAATGTAAAAAGTACTCCGCAAATCTCTGTTGAATCTGAATCCTAAGACCTCCTGCTGTTGTGGGTTACCGGCCCCTCAGAAGCGGCTGCTGTAACACCGGCTTGCCATGCCAGGGTGAAAGTACACAACTGGTCCTTTTCTCCAACTTGTACAAGTTTTCCCTGAACTCTCCATAAATGCAGGGAGTCAAAGACAAAGACTCTTTGGATTCAAAGGAACATTTGATTAGAAGCATAGTAACCAGCCTCCTGCCTACAAATAATAATAACTAACATTTATGGAACACTTGCAGGGAGCCGGGCCCTGTGGGAGGTGCTCTCCCAGCCTCACGCCATTCGATGCTCACACCAGCCCTCGGAAGGATGCGCCACATTCACCCCCATCAGGCACAGGATGAAACTTTGGAGAAAACGGGGCTTGCTGGTCCTCACGCGCTTAGTAAGTGGCAGATTTGGGACCCAAACCCAGGCTGCCCCGAAGCCCAGGTCCACCAGATGCCAGTGTCTTCCAAATGCAGAAATCCTCCCTGCAGCCCAACTTGGCCCAATTTTCTAGCTTTGGGGAGAGAGACATTTCCTCTCTTCCTGTAGCCTAATCCGAAAATGAAGCGTCTACACATTTCACAGCCACAATTCTTTCCTGCACATAAAATCCATCGATGCTGCTGGCCTCCTTCCCTCTTCTGGGCATGTATTATAGGCTGTTGGCATGTGTGTCTAAATAAACACCCATCAGCCTGGATCCTTGCAGACCGATTCCAACCATTTGGCTCTAAAAGGTGGCATGGGACGGGCTTGCAAACCCTTCACCTTGCCCCCAACACACTCTGAACACTCCCCTTTATGCATCTAAAAACCCAGAGCGGGTGGTTTCTCTCTCTACGCTTAAGCACAACTCTGTAAAAAACTGTTGGACTGAAATAGCCTAGATTTCTTTCTTGCTCGTCAAGCTGTGAGTTTCTAGGCCAGGATGGAGGGGCTCACATTGCTTGTCTTCTCCATACCAGGCTCTGGGCCACCCGTGTGACATAGCTTGACTCGTCCTTCATAACTGGCCCGGGTGAGGTATTAACAGCCCCGTTTACTGGAGGCAAAAATGAGAGAGGTGTGTTTTCTCAGGTCACACGGCCAGGTTGAGGCAGAGCTGGGATTTCCGTGTTCTTCTCATTTTGCCCAGGAGAGCATGCCTTATTCAGCTCCATCATCTCCCTGGGAACCAGCAAAGGGCCCGGACATCTCCCAGCAAATGTGTGTTGAGTGACTGACTGAAGAAGAGCAAGTGTCAAATCTCCAAGAGAACTGTAGAGCAGGAGCCGTCTGGAATGATTTAGGTGCCTTGCTTAGAAGCAAGAACTAGATTAGAAGAGCACTGGCTGATGGTGTTGTTACCTACGTCAGACACGGATTATGTTTTCAAGGCACGAGAGGACAGTCCTGTCAATAATACAGCTTAAAATCCTGCCAAAGGCATTCCCCACAAATCACCTTTTGTTTCTTGTGACTCTGCAGAAATGGAATTTGTTGCATCGGGTAATTCAGGCCAATTACTTCTTTTAGTCTGTTCACGGAGGGGGAAGGTTTTTCATGTTCTTTGAATGATTTGAATAAATTTTCAACAAACATGCAGAGGCGACAAATGCCGTATCCATGCAGACAAGAGAGTGGCAAAAGGCTTCTTATGGTTTAATTTATAAATCTGGCAAGTCTGACTTTTTACATCAGTATTCGATGGTCCGGCATGAATGACCCCTAATTTTCACTGGCTTTTGTAATGCTCCCCAAGAGGAGTTGCTAGAAGTTTCTTGGTAGAAGAGAGCTTAAAGTCATCACCCAACTTCCATATTTTAAACAGGAAGACATCCAATTTCCCAGAGAAAAGCGACGTGGTTAGAAAGTGGCCAATCTCACTCCAGTGCCTGGGTCTCCTGTCACCCAGCCAGAGTTCTCTGCTTAGATATTTCCCTGGCAGTCCAGTGGTTAAGACTCCGCATTTCCACTGCAGGGAGGCACCAGTTCGATTCCCGTTCGGGGAACTAAGATCCCTCAAGCTGCATGATGAGGCAAAAAAAAAAAAAAAAAAAAAGAGTTCTCCTCTTAAATAAAAACTAAGTGGACCAGCTTCACTACGAGATTGTGTGCACTGCTGTTCTAGGACCCTGAGGTTCCCCTCTTGATAACAGAGTTGGTTTTAAAGTATGTAAAGGCATAGACAGATAGCTACAGCAGGTTGTAACAATGGTGACGCACCAGGCTCTGTAATGGCCCCTCCTAGGAATTTACCTCGAGAAAATAATCAGAACGTGGATAAAGATGTATGCACCAAGATGTTTATGACTGCACTATTGATAACAGAAGAAAAGAAAGTAAGCTCACAAGGGAACAGCCACAGGATAGGCTATTAGGTTGACATGAAAACAAAGTTTTGAAGACTATGTAATGATTTGGAACATGTTCAGGATAAAATATTAAATGAGGAAGGTAGGCCCCAAATGTGTGGCTGTAGAACAGTCTTAAACATGTGAAAACAGGCAACACACACCAAGAAAAGCCTGGAAAGAAAAGTACCAAGCTGTGAGTAAGGGTCATTCATTCAATGATTATGCATTGCACTTATTTTTTACTTATTTTTTAATTGAAGTATAGTTGATTTAAAATATTTCAGGTATACAGCAAAGTGATTCAGCTGTACATATATATATATATATGTGTGTATATATATATATATATATATATATATTCTTTTCACATTCTTTTCCATTATAGGTTATTACAAGATATTGAGCATAGTTCCCTGTGCTATACAGAAGGCCCTTATTTATCTATTTTATATATAGTAGTATGCATTGCATTTATTGATCATCTACTGTATATCAGGCGCTGAACATTTCACCAGAGATGTGGCACACAAAATAGAGTGGGTTTCTCCCTTTATGGACCTTACTGTCTGGGTTAAGGGTGAAAGAAGAGGCAATATTAAGAAAAGAATCATGAAAATAACTTACAAATTGTGATCATTGCTATTAAGAAGGTTATTTCTGAAGGGTGGGATTATGGGTGAGTGTGATGTTCTTTTTGATTTTTCTTTTTGTTTTATGTTCTTCCGACTTTTCTTTAGACCTTATATTTCCTACCATGGGCCTGTATTGACTTTATTATTAGAAAAACAGAGGACTTTTAAAAATGCACAAGAGACCTTCATGATGGTGGAGGAGGAAGACGTGGAGATCACATTCCTCTCCACAAATACATCAAAAATACACCTACATGTGGAACAAGTTCTACAGAACACCTACAGAACACCTACAGAACGCTAGCAGAAGACCTCAGACTTCCCAAAAGGGTCGTGGTGCTCCGGCCAGGTGTCAGGTCTGAGCCTTGGTAGTGGGAGAGCTGAGTTCAGGACATTGGACCACGAGAGACCTCCCAGCCCCACGTAATATCAAACGGCAAAAGCTCTCCCAGAGATCTCCATCTCAAGACTAAGACTCAGCTCCTCTCAATGACCAGCAAGCTACAGTGCTTGACACCCCACACCAAACAACTAGCAAGACAGGAACACAACCCCACCCATTAGCAGAGAGGCTGCCTAAAATCATAATAAGTCCACAGACACTCCAAAACACACCACTGGTCGCGGTCCTGCCCCCCCAGAAAGACAAGATCCAGGCTCATCCACCAGAACACAGGCACCAGTCCCCCCCACCAGGAAGCCTACACAACCCACTGAACCAACCCTACCTACTGAGGGCAGACACCAGAAACAATGGGAACTACAAACCTGCAGCCTGTGAAAAGGAGACCACAAATGCAGTGTTAAGCAAAATGAGAAGACAGAGAAATACACAGCATATGAAGGAGCAAGGTAAAAACCCACCAGACCAAACAAATAAGAGGAAATAAGCAGTCTACCTGAAAGAGAATTCAGAGTAATGATAGTAAAGATGATCCAAAATCTTGGAAATAGAATGGAGAAAATACAAGAAACATTTAACAAGGATCTAGAAGAACTAAAGAGCAAACAAACAATGATGAACAACACAATAAATGAAATTTAAAATTCTCTAGAAGGAATCAATAGCAGAATAACTGAGACAGAAGAAGGGATAAGTGACCTTGAAGATAAAATAGTGGAAACAATTATAACAGAGCAGAATAACGAAAAAAGAATGAAAAGAATTGAGGACAGTCTCAGAGACCTCTGGGAAAACACTGAATGCACCAACATTTGAATTATAGGGGTCCCAGAAGAAGAAGAGAAAAAGAAAGGGACTGAGAAAATATCTGAAGAGTTTATAGTTGAAAACTTGCCTAATATGGGAAAGGAAATAATCAAGTCCAGGAAGCACGGAGAGTCCCATACAGGATAAATCCAAGGAGAAACACGCCAAGACACATATTGATCAAACTATCAAAATTTAAATCTATCAAAAATTAAATACAAATAAAAAATATTAAAAGCAGCAAGGGAAAAGCAACAAATAATATACAAGGGAATCCCCAAAAGGTTAACAGCTGATTTCTCAGCAGAAACACTGCAAGCCAGAAGGGTGTGGCAGGACATATTTAAAGTGATGAAAGGGAGAAACCTACAACCAAGATTACTCTACCCAGCAAGGATCTCATTCAGATTGGAAAGAGAAATTAAACCTTTACAGACAAGCAAAAGCTAAGAGAATTCAGCACCACCAGACCAGCTTTACAACAAATGCTAAAGGAACTTCTCTAGGCAGGAAACACAAGAGAACGAAAAGACCTACAATAACAAACCCAAAACAATTAAGAAAATGGTAATAGGAACATACATATTGATAATTACCTTAAATGTAAATGGATTAAATGTTCCAACCAAAAGACATAGACTGGCTGAATGGATACAAAAACAAGACCTGTATGTATGCTGTCTGAAAGAGACCCACTTCAGACCTTGGGACACATACAGACTGAAAGTGAGTGGGTGGAAAAAATTATTCCATGCAAATGGAAATCAAAAGAAAGCTGGAATAGCAATTCTCATATCAGACAAAATATACTTTAAAATAAAGACTATTACAAGAGACAAAAAAGGACACTACATAATGATCAAGGGATGAATCCAAGAAGAAGATATAACAATTGTAAATATTTATGCACCCAACATAGGAGCACCTCAATACATAAGGCAAATGCTAACAGCCATAAAAGGGGAAATTGACAGTAACACAATCATAGTAGGGATTTTAACACCCATTTTCACCAATGTACAGATCATCCAAAATGAAAATAAATAAGGAAACACAAGCTTTAAATGATGCATTAAACAAGATGGACTTAATTGATATTTATAGGACATTCCATCCAAAAACAACAGAATACACTTTCTTCTCAAATGCTCATGGAACATTCTCCAGATAGATCATATCTTGGGTCACAAATCAAGTCTTGGTAAATTTAAGAAAATTGAAATCGTATAAAATATCTTTTCCGACCACAATGCTATGAGACTAGATATCAATTACAGGAAAAAATCTGTAAAAAATACAAATACATGGAGGCTAAACAATACACTACTAAATAACCAAAACATCACTGAAGAAATCAAAGAGGAAATCAAAAAATACCTAGAAACAAATGACAAGGAAAACATGACGCCCAAAACCTATGGGATGCAGCACAAGCAGTTCTAAGAGGGAAGTTTATAGCAATACAATCCTACCTCAAGAAACAAGAAACATCTCAAATAAACAAACTAATCTTGCACCTAAAGCAATTAGAGAAAGAAGAACAAAAAATCCCCAAAGTTAGCAGAAGTAAAGAAATCATAAAGATCAGATCAGAAATAAATGAAAAAGAAATGAAGAAAATGATAACAAAGATCAATAAAACTAAAAGCTGGTTCTTTGAGAAGGTAAACAAAGTTGATAAACCATTAGCCAGACTCATCAAGAAAAAAAGGGAGAAGACTCATATCAATAGAATTAGAAATGAAAAAGGAGAAGTAACAACTGACACTGCAGAAATACAAAGGATGTTGAGATACTACAAGCAACTCTATGCCAATAAAATGGACAACCTGGAAGAAATGAACAAATTCTTAGAAAAGCACAACCTTCCGAGACTGAACCAGGAAGAAATGGAAAATATAAACAGACCAATCACAAGCACTGAAATTGAAAGTGTGATTAAAAATCTTCCAACAAACAAAAGCTCAGGAGCAGATGGCCTCACAGGCGAATTCTATCAAACATTTAGAGAAGAGCTAACAACTATTCTTCTCAATCTCTTCCAAAATATAGCAGAGGGAGGAACACTCCCAAACTCATTCTATGAGGCCACCATCACCCTGATACCAAATCAGACAAAGATGTCACAAAAAAATAAAACTACAGGCCAATATCACTGATGAACATAGATACAAAAATCCTCAACAAAATACTAGCAAACAGAATCCAGAAGCACATTAAAAGGATCATACACCATGATCAAGTGGGGTTTATCTCAGGAATGCAAGGATTCTTCAGTATATGGAAATGAATCTATGTGATAAACCATATTAACAAATTGAAGGAGAAAAACCATACGATCATCTCAATAGATGCAGAAAAAGTTTTCAACAAAATTCACCACCATTTATGATAAAAACCCTTCAGAAAGTAGGCATAGAGGGAACTTACCTCAACATAATAAAGGCCATATATGACAAACCTACAGCCAACATTGTTCTCAATGGTGAAAAACTGAAACCATTTCACTAAGATCAGGAACAAGACAAGGTTGCCCACTCTCACCACTATTATTCAACATAGTTTTGGAAGATTTAGCCACAGCAATCAGAGAAGAAAAAGAAATAAAAGGAATCCAAATCGGAAAGAAGAAGTAAAACTCTCACTGTTTGCAGATGACATGATACTATACATAGAGAATCCTAAAGATGCCACCAGAAAACTACTAGAGCTAATCAAGGAATGGTAAAGTATCAGGATACAAAATTAATGCACAGAAATATTTTACATTCCTATACACTAATGATGAAAAATCTGAAAGAGCAATTAAGGAAACACTCTCATTTACCATTAAAACAAAAAGAATAAAATACCTAGGAATAAATCTACCTAAGGAGACAAAAGACCTGTATGCAGAAAACTATAAGACACTGATGAAAGAAATTAAAGATGATACCAACAGATGGAGAGATATACCATGTTCTTGGATTGGAAGCATCAACATTGTGAAAATGACTATACTACCCAAAGCAATCTACAGATTCAATGCAATCCCTATCAAATTACCAATGGCATTTTTCATAGAACTAGAACAAAATATTTCACAATTTGTTTGGAGACACAAAAGACCCTGAATAGCTAAAGCAATCTTGAGAAAGAAAAACGGAGCTGGAGGAATCGGGCTCCCTGACTTCAGACTATACTACAAAATTACAGTAATTAAGACAGTATGGTACTGGCACAGAAACAGAAATATAGATCAATGGAACAGGACAGAAAGCCCAGAGATAAGCCCACAAACATATGGTCACCCTACCTTTGATAAAGGAGGCAAGAATATACAATGGAGAAAAGACAGCCTCTTCAATAAGTGGTGCTGGGAAAACTGGACAGCTACATGTAAAAGAATGAAATTAGAACACTCCCTAACACCATATACAAAAATAAACTCGAAATGGATTAAAGACCTAAATGTAAGGCCAGACACTATCAAACTCTTAGAGGAAAACATAGGCAGAACACTCTATGACATAAATCACAGCAAGATCCTTTTCGACCCACCTCCTAGAGAAATGGAAACAAAAATAAACAAATGGGACCTAATGAAACTTAAAAGCTTTTGCAGATCAAAGGAAACCATAAACAAGACGAAAAGACAACCCTCGGAATGGGAGAAAATATTTGCAAATGAAGCAACTGACAAAGGATTAATCTCCAAAATTTACAAGCAAACAAACAACCCAATCCAAAAATGGGCAGAAGACGTATATAGACATTTCTCCAGAGAAGATATACAGATTGGCAACAAACACATGAAAGGATGCTCAACATCACTAATCATTAGAGAAATGCAAATCAGTACTACAATGAGGTATCACCTCACACCAGTCAGAATAGCCGTCATGAAAAAATCTACAAACAATAAATGCTGGAGAGGGTGTGGAGAAAAGGGAACACTCTTGCACTGTTGGTGGGAATATAAATTGATACAGCCACTATGGAGAACAGTATGGAGGTTCTTTAAAAAACTAAAAATAGAACTACCATATGACCCAGCAATCCCACTACTGGCCATATACCCTGAGGAAACCATAATTCAAAAAGAGACATGTACCAAAATGTTCATTGTAGCTCTATTTACAATATCCAGGACATGGAAGCAACCTAAATGTCTATCGACAGATGAATGGATAAAGAAGATGTGGCACATATATATAATGGAATATTACTCAGCCATAAAAGGAAGCAAAATTGAGTTATTTGTAGTGAGGTGGATGGACCTAGAGTCTGTCATACAGAGTGAAGTAAGTCAGAAAGAGAAAAACAAATACTGTATGCTAACACATATATATGGAATCTAAAAAATAATAATAATAATAAAAGGTTCTGAAGAACCTAGGGGCAGGAAAGGAATAAAGACTCAGATGTAGATAATGGACTTGAGGATATGCGGAGGGGGAAGGGTAAGCTGAGATGAAGTTGGAGAGTGTCATGGACATATATACACTGTCAAAGGTAAGATAGATAGCTAGTGGGAAGCAGCCACATAGCACAGGGAGATAAGCTTGGTGCTCTGTGTCCACCTAGAGGGGTGGGATAGGCAGGGTGGGAGGGAGACGCAAGAGGGAGGAGACATGGGTACATATGTATACGTATAGCTGACTCACTTTGTTATAAAGCAGAAACTAACACACCATTGTAATGCAATTATACTCCAATAAAGATGTTTTAAAAAATGCACACAGGAACAAGACCCCTAGGACATGCATGGTTCCCCATGGTTTCATACTGACAGTGGAGCCCCATAGACAGAACTGCAGGTTAGTTCCTCAGGAGATGCTGGGGACACCTGTGGTTGGGACAGAGCCCTGCCTTTACAGCTTTTGTGACTGTATCAGGTTCCTGTTGCTGCTATAACAAATGACCACAAACTTAGTGACTGAAACAACACAAATGTATTCTCTTACAGTTCTGGAGGCCACAAGTCTGAAATGAGTTTCACTGGGCTAAAGCCATAGTGTTGACAGAGCTGGTTCCTTCTGAGGCTCTAGGAGAGAACGTTTCTTTGCTTTTGCAGTTTTTGGTGACTGCCTGCAATCCTTGGCTCACGGCCGCTTCCTCCACGCTTCCATCATCACATGACCTTCTCTTTTTCCTATAGACAGGTATCCCTCTGCTTCTGTCTTACAAGGACTCCTGTGATTACACTTAGGGCCCATCTGGATAATCCAGGATCCTAAAGTCTAAATCACGCTCCTTAACTTCATGACATCTGCAAAGTCCCTTTGTCATATAAGGCAACATTCACAGGTCCCAGGGATTAGGACCTGATCTCTTTGGGGGCCGTTTTTCAGCTGGCCACAGTGGTTTATCAAAAGTTTGCAGGTTTGGGGCTTCCCTGGTGGCGCAGTGGTTGAGAGTCCGCCTGCCGATGCAGGGGACATGGGTTCGTGCCCCGGTTCGGGAAGATCCCACATGCCATGGAGCGGATGGGCCCGTGAGCCATGGCCGCTGAGCCTGCGCGTCCGGAGCCTGTGCCCTGCAACGGGAGAGGCCACAGCAGTGAGAGGCCCGCGTACGGCAAAAAAAAAAAGTTTACAGGTTTATTGAACGTTAAACCTTGTTAGCCAATCTTAGAAGAGCCCTTGCCTAATTTGTGCGTGTTTTTTCCTGAGAAAAAAGGAAGAATGTAATGTCTGAAAATTTGTTTGTGCCAGGAGCACTTCTCAAATCCTTAGTAGCTGTCCTCATACCCCATCAGGTCTGCTGTTATTGTACAGAATTTTCTTGATGGTTTGCATCAAAAATAGGGGAATGGCTGAGTACACAGATAAAAAAGGGAGAGAAAGTGAGCGAGAGAAAGGGGAGGATTATTGTAAGCTAAGGTTTGCATTTCAAACATTCAGCCCAGTTAAAACGTTGACATGAAGCATTGTGTACATTCCTGGGAGAGGGCTCTCCGAGTTGTGTATCTCATGGGTGTCATGGGTGTCATTGGATGGTATTGTTGCCTTGCTAAATATTCATAGATGAATATGTGGAATAAATTCCCTTGTAAACTGACAGAGGGCAAGTAAGGCCTGTCCTTGAGCCTCTTATCTGCATCTTCATTTCTGAGAGACTGTCTATTTGGGCATGAGTGTGTGCGTGCGTGCGTGTGTGTGTGTGCGCACACACGAGTGTGGGTGCTGTGTACTTGGTTAATTTAAGCAGAGGCATTCCATTTTCAGAGTACTAGAGATGCCTCTCCCCAGTTTGGGGACCTCCAAGTGGGTGGTGATCAGAGAAGACAAGTTTTGCTCACAGAACGGCTTTGGCAAAGCTGTCTTGCTTCAAAACTAGTGTCTCCGGACCCATTAGGAGGCTATGGTTTGTTTGTTCAGAGGTGGGGTGGGTTCAAAGGAGGAGTGTGACAAAAAGACATACACAATGCGTGCACATGCACGCACACACATACACACTCACAGAGAAGAGCTTCTTTGGGTTCAGGACAAAGTTCTCAGGGTGGCCATAGGCCATAGTGCTTCTGGGTAGAGAAGGAGAGAGTAAGACAGGGACACAGATACCTCTAGGAGGTACAGAGAGGAAAGGGAGGGACAGTGATAACTGGAGACTCTGCTGAGATGCCACCTTCATAGGACACCTCCTCTGACCCCTTGTCTTGTCCTCCACCAGGCCTAACCAGTTGCCTAGGGCTATGGACTGAATTGTGTCTCCCCCAAATTGGTATGTTGAAGCCCAATGTGATGGTATTTGGAGGTGGAGGCCTTTGGGAGATAATTAGGTTTAGGTCAGGAGAGTGGGGCCCTCGTGATGGGATTAGTGCCCTTATAAGGATAGATACTGGGGTGCACTCTCTCTCTATCATGTGGGATGACAGCCATCCGCAAGCCAGGAGAAGAGCTCTCACCAGAAACTGACCACACTGGCACCCTGATCTTGGACTTCAAGCCTCCCAGAACTGTGAGAAATAAACTTCTACATTTAAGTCCCCAGTCTATGGTGCTTTGTTCTGGTAGCCCGAGCACATCAAGACAACCTGCCTTGGGGTTTTTATGGCACATGGCCCAAGCATCCACTAAAGCAAATTCTAATTATTGGTTTCCATGTTCGTCTCCCCTGAGAGCTCCTCAAGGTCAAGGACTTTCTTACTGCTGAGTCCCTAGCACCCAGCCATGTTCAATGTACTCAGTAGGTGCTTGTGGCAGACACTGGCTGTTGCACCCCAATGTCTATTGACCCTGTTGTCCACAGTCACAGGACTTTTTGCTGTGCACCTGGCCACTTAGAACGAGAACTGCACTTCTTGGCCTTCTTTGCAGGTAGGTGTGGCCACGTGACTCTGTTCTGGCCAATGAGAATGTGAAGGAATTGAGGGTTTAACTTCCATGTCAGGCCTTTCAAGAGTAAACCAGACCTTTCCCTCTCCCTTTGCTGCTCTGGCTGGCTGGAATTTGGGTGTGATGGAAAGCCCCCTGGGCCATGCATTCAAGGGCAACACCCTACGAGGGCACAGCAATAAGGTAGAGCAGGCCTAGCCCATGACACTGTGAGGCTGCCATCCAGCCCTGTACTGTTTATGCCCCAACTGTTTACCTGGGAGAGAACTGCATTGCTTGATACAGACCTGTTATTTGGGGTCTCTGTTCTAGTAGACCAATTAAATATTCATACTAAAATCAGAGTGTTTGCTCACTGATAGAGAACAGGCTCTGAGCCTTCCCAGGAACCCCCGGCCAGGGTTCCTCATTGTCTCCTTACTGGAGGCAGAATAACCCCTTCTCCCATCCCCACCAAAGGTTTCCATGTCCCAATACACCAAACCCATGAATATGTTCCCTCACATGGCCAAAGGGTCTTTGCAGATGTGATTAAGTTAAGGATCCTGAGATGGGAAGATTGTCCTGGATTATCTGGACGGACCCAGTGTCATCACGAGGGTCTTTGCAAGAAAGGAGACAATGGGAGCAGAGGTTGGAGTGATATGAGGAAGGGGCCACAAGCCAGGAATGTGGGAAACCCCTACGTGCTAGAAAAGGCAGGGAAGTGGATTCTTCCCCGGCGCCTCTAGAAGGAACCAGTCCTACCAATCTATTTTAGACTTCTGACCTCCAGAGCAGTAAGGGAATACGCTTGTGTTGTTTTAAGCCACTGAGCTTGCGGCAACTTGTTATGGCAGCAACAGGAAACTAATACACACCTCTCTGTCCCCATGGCTCTTTGCACATCTCAACATAGGCTTTGAGTTCAAGTTGCCAGATGGAGCTGGGCTTGAACCTGCTCTAGCCCTTCACAGGCCGTGGAAATGATGCTCTGAGCTCCGTGCACATGGGGAGGCCAGCGGAAGGCCTCTGCAATCGTGAGTTCCAGGGCTCTTGGATTTCAATAGTGGGCTGGGCACTCTGACTGCTCCCCTGGCCCACAAGCTCTCATGGCAGAGATTGTGAGACCTTCTCCCTCCTCAGTGTCCCCTTCCCTCCAATCAAACAGTCTTTTCTGTGTTTCATCTGATCATGTTACCACCCTCACCCTGCTCGGAATCATTTGTTGGCTCTCCTTCAAGTCCCAACCCTTTAGCATGGCACGCAGAGCTCTTCCCACTCAGGTCCGAGATACTGACGTCCTGGTCCTGACCTGCCCTCAGAGCCCCTCACCCAGGGACTCTGGATTTCATGCAGCTAGACCAGATCCCCTTCTGCTCTTCCAACAAGCCCAGCTCTTCTCCCAGTGCCCCGTGCCTGGACCACTTCCCCCATCACACTCCTGCTCATCCCCTAAGATCCTGTAGCTGAAGATCACAGCTCGTGTTCTGGATTGAATCTCAGCATCTCCAAGAGCTGGCTTGGTGCCATTGGTCTGGTCTCTTCATTTCTCTAAGATGCAGTTTCCTCCTCACCTGTAAAACAGTTAACGGTAATGATACTTGCCTCGAGGATGAGTTGTGAGTATTGAATGGGATCATACTTACAAAGCACACAGACACAGGCTTTGGTTGTTATTGTTGTTACTGAAAGCATTGCCTCCTCCATGAAGTACGACTGGATTTCCCTAAGTTAAATTAGTTGATTCCTTCTGAGGTTGCACAGAGCTCTATTGGCCTTCTTAGACAGCATCATCAGTCTCCCTCTCGGAGTGGCTAACTCATGCCAGTCTGCCTGGGACCTTCTTGCTTTTAGCCCTGAAAGTCTCACATCCCAGGAACCCCCTGAGCTCCAGGCAACCAGGACGGCTGATCACCCTACTCCCTCCCTCTAGACTACTATCTCTTTTTTTAATATATATATATTTTTTATTGAATGAAAGATTCTTTAAATTCTATAGTGCTTTACAATTTTCAGAAGTTTCACACATGTGATTTCATATAATCCCATAATAACCCCAATCCCTTACCCCTATATTTCCCCTTCCTCCCTTCCCTCTCCCCACTGGTAGGCACTAGTTTGTTTTCTCTAGCTCTTGTTATAGACTACTAGCATCACATCCCCAGAATACAGCATGACTGATGTCTGGGATGTAGCTGGAAATAAACCAAAGTCCAGTCAAGGAAGGAAGAAAGGAAAGATGGAGGGAGGAGGGGAGGGGGGGAGGAAAGGAAGAAAAGTAAAACAGTATTACTTTGAACATCACTTGTATTTTCTCTTCTTAGAAATTCAGACTCTCCGCCCCACCTCCAGGGACCCTTGCACTTTAAGATGAGGCCATGAGACTTTCACTCCAGGGAAGGAAGGACTGATACTGCATAGAATAAAGAAGTTTTGCTTTACTTTGTGCTTCAACCGGCTTTCAAAAATAAAAACCTGTTGTGAGGCAATGTTCTTGAAAGCCAGGCTTTCCAAAGAGAAAAGTCATTTTCTCAGAACGCCTCCAGAGCTGGGTTTTTACATCTCGAGAACCAAAGCCTGGAGGACTGATTGTAGAGTAGATGATAAAGTAGGAAGGAGGGCATTTCCTGCCGCAGGGAAAGGGAGGACTTTCAGGGTTAGGACGCAGGTCCTGGTGGAGAGGAAGAAAAGGGAATGGGCCAGTGCCAGAGTCTTCATCCCTCAAGTCCCAGCGTCAAGTTTATGGACAGGATCCCCATTCCATGCTTCTCCAGGCTTAGCATGAAGACTCCCACTGAGGTGCCAGGTGGATACAGAGGTGGGGAGCAGAGATGGCTGAGACAGGACTTCTGGTGGGTGGACCCAAGGCAGGTCCCTTGACCCACCCCCTCTGACAAGAGGCAGAGAAAGCAGCTGAGAGTCAGTGGACCCTGGGAGGCCCAGAAGGGCACAGCCTGGTGCACCAGAGGTGACCCACATGGGACCTTGGGAGCTGAACCAGTGACTGCAGCATGACACTCCAAAGACCAGCAGATACCAAAGTGGGACACCCAGAGACCCGATGGCCACACTATTCCTTGGGGACACTGAAGGGACCAGGGCTGTCACTTGTGGTCCACGGGGTGAGTAACGCCCTAACTGGAGGTCAGCGGGAGCCTCCCGCAGCGCCCTGTGGACCCCTTGGCCCCAGACTCCATCTGGGGAAGGAGGAAGGGAAGATCCTTGAAAATCAAGAAGCCCTGAAAGAGACTAAGATCTCACCTGCGTGCGACGACAGAACAGCCTAACTGGGAAAATCAGCATTTCTGCCATCACAGGACTAGAGGCTGGAAAGCGAGATGAAAGCAGTTATAGACAACAAAGTGAGTTACATTTTCCTGCACAGCTGCATAATCCCAGTCTAGGACTGAAGGGAAGACAGACGCAGGAGATAAAACTTGGAGCATGAACTTGCCTCACTGGCCTTCTGGAACCTTCTCAGGAGCTTGTAGTTGAGTCCTGCAAAGGGAACAAAGATGTAAATACAGGTAGGTGGGGGACTGTGCACTAGAGCCAGCTTCCCTCTGGCCAGGTCTTCTCAGGACCCAGGAAGGAGCAGTGAGGGGCCCTGTCTCCATCCTCCAGACCTTTGTGGGCTCCTGTCAGGTCCCTGTGGCATGTGGACTGAACTGGAGGCAGTCTGTTGGGCATTTGTTTTTCTTTTAAGAGTTAAAGTTCTGGGGGTCCCTACGTTGACCTTTCTCTAGGTGTTCCTGAAGGCCCCCGCCCCAGGGAAAGTTGACGTGGCACATCCAGGACATGGAGCTGCCTGAGAAGTGACCTTCCTGTCTCTGGGGCCGCTCCTGTTCAGATGCTCAGAGCCAGGCTTGGAGAGGTCCCCTGTCGCGTCCATCAGCAGTGGCTGTGCTGGCCCGTGAGTGGGTCGATAGCCATCTCCCACACTGTGCTCTTCCTGAGCTGTTTCTCCTACTGGGGTCCCTTGGATGGAAAACCTCCTCCATGTCCAAGGGTTGAGGGATGGGCCTGAGGTCAGAGGGCATGGTCCATTCTCGAACCATGGGACGTCAGAGCTGCCAGGTCTCCCAAACCCGCAGCCTGCCCCTGCCCTGGAGGTGAGGAAAGTGGGCTCAGGAGCTAAAGTGACTCACCCAAGGTCCATGGAGTGAAGAGCAGCAGCAGGAAGGAAACACGCCCAGGCTCAGTCTTCCTTCCCAGGCACTGCCCTACTTTATTCGGTTTCTTTTGCCCTGAAATCCACTCTTTCTGGCCCACAGGGAAAAAATGAGGCTCCTTCACGTGCCTCTCCTGAGGGTCGCCTTTCTGAGGACAGAGGTTGTCCATGATCACACATCTGTGAACTCGCTGCTATTCATGAGAGGAACAATTTGAGTGGACTTGCCCTCCTCTGGCTCTCCATCCCCTCTGGCCACATGGAAAGACCCCACTTCCTGATTCCTGTGGCTGGAGAGGCCACATGACCTGTTCTGACCAATAGGCTGCGAGAGGAAGTGACATGTATCACTTCCTGCCTGAAGCATAAATGGCTGGTGGGGAGACCCGCCACACTTTCCTCCCTTGCCGCCATGACTGAGAGGCCACAGATGTAGGTGGTGTGCCTGCAAGATGGTGCAGCTGCGTCAACCTGGATCCTTGAGTGACTGTGTGAAGCAGAGTGCCCTGCGGGGGGACACAGAGCCTGAGTGGGAGATAAATGTATTCTGTTAATCAGCTGAGATGTCCAGGTTGCTTATATACAGCAGTAGAAATTAGACCATCCTAGTGATTACACATGTGGACTGCTTAATGCAAAAGCTGGCCCCTCTTCTGGAATAAGAACCACCCAACACTCCCTTCGGTGGTGATTCAGGGCAGGAGTGGGGTTAGGGGCCGTGTCCTCCTATGTGATGGGTGATGTGAATTCATAACGAAGGAGATGACTTGCTTATAGACAGAAGCAAAGTGGCCCTCAGACTTCAGTGTGCCTCAGGATGACAGGGTGGGAGGATGGGGAGTGTTTCAGGCAAAAATGGATGTTTCCCATTTCTGAGACCCCAGATTCTGATTCTTTAGGTCTGAGGCTGGGCCCAGGAACCTGTATTTTTAATAGGTAGTCCAGGCAATTCTGTTGCATGAGGTCTTTGGGCCCTGACTTGACTAAGCCTCATGAACACCCCTGACAGATCTGGCTTTGAGTCCAGATTCAGACACTAGCTGTGGACTCTGAGTCAGATGGTTAAATTCTCTGAAACTCACTTGCTTCTTCTATAAAATGGAGATAATGTTCTATTTGTCTTCCAAGGCTGGGTGAGGATTCAGTGAGACAAAGTCCTCAGCATGGCACCTGCCACAAAATTAGCATTTAGTAAGGGTTACTAGTTTCAATAACTGTGGTGGTCGTAATTATTATCATTGTTTTGGTATTAAAAAGAGAAATCAGTGAGGCTTGAACAAGGTGGAGGTGTAGTGGGGGAATCTCTTGAGGAAACACAGCATATGACCAAGTCGCCCCAACTTAGAACCTGGGAGTCACCATCCCCTTGGGGTCTGTGAGGCTAATTCCTGCCACCATCGTCCGCCATGACGGTCTCCTGAGAGCTCTTCCTCTTGTAAAATCTGACCCAGCCTTGGGCACAGATGTCCTCCTGGGAGGAGAAACACGGACAGTGGAACAGCACGTGTCCACTGTGAGTACTTAGAGTGATGAGGTACCTGTCTGCCTGTGGGTCTGCCCTCCCACCACATTACACTCTTGTCGGGGTTGAGGCACCTTGGCCATTGCCATGTCCCCAAAGTCCAGTCAAGGCTTGTCACTGGCATGGGCTCAAAAAACCCTGGCTCTTGTCGAAAGAGCCAGGTCTTGCCCAAACCACGTGGCAACTTAAGGGCTTCCCCTGGTGTCTAAAGTTGCAAGTTGTCCAAGGATTCCTTCCAGGTAACTGAGTGGGCTTTATTTCCTCTCTCGCTTCTCATGAATGCAAAGCAACCTCCCCACCGTCTTGGCCTGATGAGCCCCTACATGTCTTTGAGGAATGGGGCCAGGGGTTTCATTTCCAGGAAGCCTCTCGAGCTGGGTGGGTCCTCTTCTTGCCCCACTCCCTTGCCCTTTGAGCTTCCCTGGCATTGAACTCCCATCCTGCAGCTTCTGCGGATGTCAGTTTCCCCCAAGTAGGGTCTGAGCTCCCTGATGGCCAGGGGTACTTGTCTCAGCCTTGCCTTGTCCTCACACATGAGAACATGATTCAATTCTCAAGGCATATTTGTGGGATGAACTAACAAAGCAGGGGATGGATGTCAACCCACAATCTAACCTTAACAACTCGACAATCACATGCCACACCAGCGACCTCCTGGTGGAGAGTGGGGCTCTTGCCCTGTAGTTGGAACACAGGCTCCCGCAGGGCTGTCAGACATGCATTTAGGAATGTAACTTTCACAGGAAAATCCCATGAGTGAAGAGGAAGCCCTTCCCTGACCTACTGTGTCACCATGGTGAGCCCTGGCTCATTTCTTTATGGGTCACGTCTGCTGTAAGGTTTTCTCCTTCTGTCTGTCCCCCCAAACAACCCATGAACCAAGGGATTAGAGAAGAGAGTGACCCTAAATTCCTGGATCCTGGCTTTCCTGGCCCTTGGTCAGCTCAGCCTGCAGATGCCAGGTTCCCAGGGCCAGGAACTTGACCCTTGCATGTTTGATTTTCTACTGGATGGAGTACTTCCTGGATGCCTGGGGGAGGTACTCAATGATGGCTGGTGACCGGCTGGCTGACGAGAGACCAGATACTAGATGGGAAAGGAAAAGGCGTTTGCCCCCCAACCCATAGCTCATATGTAAGAGAAATTGATTATTCAGGAGCCGATTATCAAACTGGTGAATGGTTTGGACGCTTGACTTTGACTCCTTTTATCCTGCTGCCTGACAGGGTGGATTAGAACTCCTGCGAGAGGAGAGAAACGAACCCAGAGTGCGGCACATCCCAGCTCTGTGTCACAAGGGATTGAGGGAGGCTAGGAGTCCCAGCTCCCCCCCTGGGCTGGCCCAACTCTCACCAGCAGTCTTCTCACCTCTCCCAGCCTCTCCTTCCTTATCTGTTAGGGGGGTTATGAAACCAGCTCTGCCTAACACAGAGTCTGGTGGGCATGGGGACTTTGATGTCTATAAAGCGTGTGAGTCTATGAGCAAGGGGCTGTCCATTTCCCCAGCCAAAAGCTTGGCAGGAGAATCGCGGTGGAGATCTGGATTTTCTGTGGGTTCCATGTGCCTGCCAACCCCATTGGCCAAGTCTTAGGAATCTAGCCTGGATTTTGCCAGGCTGGTCTCCATGAGACGGGATGCTGTGTCCACACTCATGGGTCACTGGGTTCCCATCAACCCTCCCCTCATGTCTCCCCCGCCTGAGCCCATCTCGTTGCTTCAGCAGCCTTTGCTGCCATGTGCCAAGCCCTGTGTTAGGTGGAAGCCCATGTATGACATGATGTATGAGTTGCCCACGGCTGCTATCACAAATGACCACAGATGTAATGGCTTTAAACAACACACATTAATTCTCTTACCGTTCTGGAAGTCAGCAGCTGGGTACAGGGGGAAAGTCAAGGGGTCAGCAGGGCAGGTTCCTTTTGGAGGCTGTAGGGAGAATCATTTCCTGCCTTTCACAGCTTCTAGAGGCAGCCTGAGTCCCTTGGCTTGTTGCCCCTTCTTCAGTCTTCAAAGTCAGACATGTAACATTTTCAGACCTCTCTGCTCTGTCATCACATCACCTTTTCCTCTCTCTCTCCCTTGACCCTCCTGCTTCCCTCTACAAGGACACTTGTGATTACATTTAGGGCCTGCCTGAATAATCCAGGATCATCTCTCCATCTCAAGGGTCCTTAACTCAATCACATCTGCAAAGTCCTTTTTGCCATGCAAGGTGACAAATACACAGGTTTGGGGGATACGGATGTGAATATATTTGGGGCTTTTATTCAGCCACCCCAACATGTCCTCTGCCCTCCAGATGGAGGGGAGGGGGTAGCATCCCCATGTTTTAGGTCCTGGACGCCCTGCTTGTTCCAGTTCCAGCACGCCTCTCAGTGACGCCCACTACGCCAGGACGCGCCACAGAAAAGGAACTTATGGGGGGCTGTACTTAAACTGTTGGTCTAGTTAGCTGCATGAAGGAATTGGGCTCCTGAGGGGCACTGGCAAAACATTGTTAAATTATTTAGCAGTGTGTGCATTAGAAGCCCATTATATAAAGTAGCAAATAATAAACACCAACTTCCAGAATAAGGTAATAATGTAAATAACACATTAATGAAGTGCAGCTCTCGGGTGTCGGAGTAGCTGACGGTAACGGAGGCCTGGGGGGTGTGAAGCCATAAAGCTGCAGGGCCTGCATGAAGGTGATGCGGGCCAGGTCCGGGCTGGTGTCCAGGGTCCAATCGGAGGGGTCACCACCGACGCCGAGAAGGCCAGGGCACATGTGTCTGGAGCCATTTATGAGGTTTTCCATGAAGCTGCCTGGCCACACTCACTTTGAAGCGTCACCCTCTGTTGCCTGTACTCCTGGGGTGACTGTTGACCTTGGAGGTACTATGTGGTTTGTTGCACAGGTAGCTCCGGGTCCCACAGACCTGGGTTTGAAACCTGGTTCTGATACTTACTAAGCCCTGGTCTTCTCTTTTTTTTTTTTTTGCGGTATGCGGGCCTCTCACTGCTGTGGCCTCTCCCGTTGAGGAGCACAGGCTCCGGATGCGCAGGCTCAGTGGCCATGGCTCACGGGCCCAGCCGCTCCGTGGCACATGGGATCTTCCCGGACCGGGGCACGAACCCGCGTCCCCTGCATTGGCAGGCGGACTCTCAACCACTGTGCCTCCAGGGAAGCCCTGGTCTTCTCTTTTGAGAAAGGTGGGTGATGCTAACAGCAGCCGTCTAATAGCGCTGTTCCAAGATCAGATGGGAGCAGGCATGGGAGGCTCCAACCGTCAGGCTCCGAAGATGACTACTAGGTCTTTGCTTTCACTTCTTGAGATTGTGATAGGCTGAATAATGGCCGCCAAAGGTATCTAGGCCCGAATCCCTGGAATCAGTGGACATGTCAGCTTCCATGGCAAAGTGTATGTTGTAGAGGTGATCAAGTTAAGGACTCTGAGATGGGGAGAGGCTCCTGGATCAACCAGGTGGGTCCTTCCTGTAATCACGAGGGTCCTCACAGAGGGAGGCAGGGGTGGATTTTGACGCAGAAGAAGGCAATGTGATGACTAAAGCAAGATGCTCCATTGCTGGCTTGGAAGACGGAGGAAGGGGCCAGGAGCTAAGGAATGCAAGCAAGGCAGCTCTAGAAGCTGGAAAAGGCCAGGCTGTGGACTCTCGCCTGGAGCCTCTGGAGGGAGCTCAGCCCTGCCGACACGTTGATATCTGCCCATGAAAATCGACTTTGGACTTCTGACCTCTGGAATGGTAAGTGACTAATATGTTGCCTTAAACCACCCATTTTGTGGTAATTTGTTACAGCAGCTGTAGGAAACCAATACCATGACCATGCACATCCCAGTTCCTGTGTGTAGAAGAAGAGGGTGCATCAAGAATGGTTCTGGGCTGTTCCCTAGCTATTCCGGCTCTTGCATTTGCACATTCAACATTTATTGAACACACGAAGTTTGTTTGCGGTACTTTTTCTCAGTGCCGCACCTACAAAAGCAAGGCAAGGCCGTGCATGGTCTATTGTAAATAGAAAGCTTCCCCACAGCACCAGTGTGTTGCCTTCTGTGGACTCTGAAGTCACACTGACCTGCATTACCATCCTCGCTCTAATTAGCTGTGTGTCTCTGGGCAAAGTGTGCAGCCTCTGGCGCCTCCCCATCTGGGTCTTTAAAGTGGGAATCCTAATAGTATTTCCCTCATGGGGTCACTTTGGGGATTAAATGAGGACATACACAGAAAGATTTTAGATCAGGGTCTGGAACATACATTCCTAACTAAATGTTAGCTATTATTAGGAGAGAGTAAAACAGGAAAGACCACATTTCAAAGGGAACAGCATGTGCAAAGGTCCTGGGGGTGGGAAGAAGTTGTGAATTCAAGAAACGAGACAAAGGGCAGGAGAGGTGAGAGAGTGGCATCAGGTGAGGATGCGGGGCAAGTCTTGGAGGCCACGTGAGGAGTTGTCTGTGTCCTAAGAATTGTGGGAAGCTTTGGAATGGTTTTTAGGCAAGAGAGTGATATGCTGTGATTTGCATCTCTTAAAGATTACTCTGATGGCTGAGTGGAGACTGGAAGAGAGGGGAGTCAGAGAGGCTATGGGGGGGATCTGAGAAAGGACTTTTGGAAGAGGGGAGTCAGGGAGGCATCACAGAGGAAGGGACAGGTGTCTCAGATGCGAATCAAGAAAATTAAGAGGCTGAGAGGAAGCCAGAAGTCAGAAGAGGCAAGAGAAACAACTTTTTCATAGGTCCAACGACACGGAGGAGCCTGGTGTGTGTGTAGCTTGTGGAAGATGGGGTGAGAAGCAGGTGGGAAGGGCAGGTGGCGTCACGTGGTGAAAGGAGCAGGAAGTAAGGGCAGTACGGTTCAGATGTCAGAAGGGACCCTCCTGTCCAGGGCTGCCATGTACAGTGGTGCAAGCTGTTCACTGCACAAGGGTACCCAGGCAGGTTGGGGGCGGGGGTGGGGAGGTGAGGCGGGCTGACATCCATCTTGTGTTCAGTTGGTAAAGCTGAGCTGGATCTGCCCAGAGAAGGGGTCCTCTTTTTCTACTTCCCACAAATGTACCTGTGAGTTCTGAGGGCGACCCTTCTCTGGGATAACACCTGGTCATGGTCATCTCAGGGATAAACCAGAACACATTGGGAGGCTTCAACATCTGTGGTGGGGGCAGAGCAGTGGTATGACTCGGGGCGGAGCCCTTGCTCAATCACCGAGTGAGCTTCAGCAGGTCTGTACCCCTCTGAGCCTCTTTTTCCTCATCTGTAAAAGGGGTACAATACACTCTTGTCTGCTTTGCTCACCTGAGCCCCAGGGTTTAGAAGGCATACAGGGAGACTATGCACAGCCCCCACTCTCTTTAAACCCCGAAGCCCCAGGCAACAGGAGGCATCAGACAGCACGTTACCTGCTTTGCATCCTTGCTGTGTGTCTCACCAGAGCACTCTCACCCCATCTCTGCAGGACAAAGTCCTTGACCTCCAAGTCGCCGAGAGACCTTCCCAGATCACGGCTGCTCCTCTGCTGTTGTTTCTCTTAACACTGCTTACTTTCAGCTATCATCCCAATTCATACTTAATTTCTTATTTTGTTTTTGTCTTGCTTCATGAAACCATACCCTTTCTGTCTCAGTCACTTTTGTATCTTCAGTGCCCAGCACAATGCCTGGCATACATTAGGTGATCGATAAAGATCTGTTGAATGAACGGAAGGAATGAATGGCTTCAGTGCTCCCGGAGAGCACCGCAAACGAGCGGGGACTCTCTCTCTCTCTCTCTCTCATGTAAATTTACACACAAATACCAACCAGGGGCCGTACATACGGCAGCAGCACCAAGGCCACCTGGGATCGGTGTGGGGAAAAGTGCCTATTCTGAGGTGAAAAAGGCGAGAAATGGACACTTGAAGATGGACAAAAGGACACAGAAAGAGGAGATTTCTATATCTATACTTATATCTATATGTGTCCTTATCTATCTATCTACCTGTCATCTATCTAATGTCTATCTATCTATCTATCATCTATCATATCTATCTATCAATCATCTATCATATCTATCATCTATCATATCTGTCATCTATCATATCTATCTACCTATCATCTATCATATCTATCATCATCCATCATCTATCATATCTATCCATCATCTATCATATCTATCTATCTATCTATCTATCTATTTTGTTGTTGTTGAGAATATTTTGAATTTCCCAGGATGTGCATGACACCTGGGATGATCCAACTTGTCCCCTGTTCCATCACAAACCTTAACTAAGAACAGTTGATCCGAAGTCACTTATGGCTGATTTCTGCAGAGTGAGAAAGCCAAGTGACAGAGAGATTTTAAAAGGGCACCAAAAAAGCAGGCTCCTTTGTTTCAGATCCATGGCGTATTAATTATGAACTGTGAGAATGGTTCAGAAAGATGAGTTTGTTCCCTCTGGGATCCTATCTGTGGCTGCCCCTTTGGAGAGGAATTTCAGACTTACAGTTCAGGAATCACTCTACAGTTTTGCTCTGATGGGCAGTCTTAGCAAAGTGAGAAGTTCTCAAAGTCTCGGCCTGTGTCCTACGCGTGTATCTGGGAAACTGGTCTTTCCCATCTGCTCCGATTTCCCTCTCAGCCAATGAAACAAGGCTTCTTCCCTGCCTCGCATTTTCTGGAATTTAGTTCAAACTCATTTTGGAGAGAAGCTCCTTAGACCCAGGGATCGGTGCTTCCTGGTGATCTCTTCAACACAAATGTAGAAAAATTAAAATGTTTTTCCATAATGAGATTTTCCCTAATGCCAATTTATTTGTTGGATGCTTTCTGAGCTGTCCTCAGGGGCTGGGACTGTGGCCCCAGCCCCTGCTTCAGTCATATACGATTTCACTAATCAGAATAGTTTGGAAAATAGTTTACCCTTTGACCTGGATGACCATGAAAGCTTATGATGTGGGCCTCTTATTTGCCTAAGGAGACTACAAGATTTCCTATGTAATGTGAGAAACACTTACAATACAGCTGTCCATGCTGTAAGCTGATGATAAATAAAGTTCAGCCCAATTGCTTCCATCAGAATATCGGGATTCACAGTCGAAGAAAAGGGCACAACGCCGACGTGCAGTTGCTCGGCATCACCTCCCTACGCAAATCAGATTCTCTTAGCAACTGCTGCGTATCACGTTTATTAAACACCTCCTGGCTATTACAGGGCAGGGTACTAAAAAAGTCCTCCCAAAGTCTTGGAAAATCTTTTCTCACGTTCACTATTTTAAAAGTCTGCTGGAGGTCAGCAGCGTTCTTTCTGCAGGGGCTCGGGGTTTGAGTGGGTTCTGGAAGTTTCATGGGGAGGGGGTTTGATTTTTTTTTTTTCTCACTTTGCAAACAGAGCACCTTGTTGGGCCCCAAAGCCGTGGCCTTCAAGGTTCATCCAGTGGAAGGGAAAATAATCTCTTTTGTCGCTGCAAACAGAGAATTCGGGACTCTTGGAGCTGAAAGGACCTTCTGACGTTGCTGTGGCCAATACCCTGGTGGGACAGGTGGGGAGACGGAGAAGCACAGAGAGAACGTGAGGTGTGCTCACGTGGTCACAGAGGACTGAGGGGCAGGGCACCTGCCCAAGGCCCTGGGCTCAACTTCAGTGCATGAAAGCTTTCCGGTTTCTTTATTCATTCAGCTTATTTATTTTAGTAAACAAAACATGGCTGTATTCTTAATGTATATTATTCAAACAATACATACTTAGAGCAAAAGTCCCCTTGCCACTGTCACTCACCTCCCAGTGCCGCCTCCCTCCTGCTGACTACACACAGTGTGACATCTGAAGCGAGATGCAGATGTGATTACGGATCTCGCTATGGGGAGCATCCTGAGCGACCCAGTGGACTCCAGATGGAACCACCAGGGTCCTTCTAAGAAGGAGGCAGAGAGGGGGTTTGACACCCCTTTCCCCCTTTGGCCAGACAAGTATGTACATCTATGTATTTGTACAAATGCTGGTTGGCGTTTTTTTTTTTGTTTTTTTTTCCATAAACAAGCTCATGCTGTACAAATTGCTCTGCAATTTGCTTTTTTAAAATTGAAGTACAGTTGATTTACAGCATTGCGTTAATTCTGCTGTACAGCAAAGTGATTCAGTGTTATATATATATATATATATATATATATACACACATTCTTTTTAATATTGTTTTCCATGGCTTATCACAGGATACTGAATATAGTTCCCTGTGCTATAGAGTAGAACCTTGTTGTTTATCCATCCTATATATACTAGTTTGCATCTGCTAATCCCAAACTCCCAATCCATCCCTCTTCCAAACCCCCTCCCCCTTGGCAACTACAATTCTGTCTCTATGTCTGTGAGTTTGTTTCTGTTTTGCAGGTAGGTTCATTTGCGTCATATTTTAGATTCCAAGTATAAGTGATATCATGTGCTATTTGTCTTTCTCTGTCTGACTTACTTCAGTTAGCATGATCATCTCTAGGTCCATCCATGTTGCTACAAATGGCATTATTTCATTCTTTTTTATGGCTGAGTAGTATTCCATTGTATATATATGCCGCATCTTTATCCACTCATCTGCAACTTGCTTTTGTTTCTCCCTTAACTACATCTTAGAAATCTTTCTATGTCACCACAGAGAAATCTGCCTCATTCTTTCTGATGGTTACGTAGTATTCCGCAAGAACAATGCACATCCTTTTTGAACCCTCCTCCTGTTATGAACATTTAGCTCACTTCCACATTTTTGCTCTTATAAGCGATGATTCAACGTATACCTTCTACAAGCTACCTGTGTGGGTGTTTGAGAACTTCTCTAAGATAGATGCCCGGGAGGGAAATTGCTGGATCGAAGGGTATGTGCAGTTTCAACTTTAATAGATGCTGCCTGTCCAGATTGTTCTCTGAAAGCACTGAAGTAATTCACATCCCCTCCAGGGTATTGAAGGCTTTTTTAAGGCAGGCAGATAACTTTGCCGATGATTTCATATTAAGGACTTCACTTTAGAAGAGTATATTTCAATTCCACCAAGGGACCTTATAAAAACCAAGCCTTAAAATATCATGCAATCATAAACTCCATTGTAGAAAACAATGAGAAACGGTGGAAAAAGAGAAAAAACAATTAAAAAATTGCCCATCATTCCCCCATCTGCTGATAATCCCACTCAGTAGCTTTTCTTTTTTGAAGCAGAATACACACTCAGATAATCCGGGCGTGGGCTCACACTACACCTACTGTTACTGTTTGTAACTGACTTTTTTCATTCTGATATATGTCGTGGAATCTTGTCCATAGCAGCTACCACAAATCTACACAATCATTTCAATGGTAGAAAAGATTTTTTTCAGTCCCCTAGAGTTGGACATTGAGCGTGTTTCCAAGTTTTCACCATCAGAAGCCATGTTATAACGATTTCAGCTTACACACCTGTGTGCACGTATTCCATCTCTCACATTTAGTTCATCTCTCTTTCCTACTTCTCTGTTCTTCCAGAGCCCCTTCCTGAAACAGGGATTTTCCTGGTGGCGCAGTGGTTAAGACACCATGCTCCCAATGCAGGGAGCCCAGGTTCGATCCCTGGTCCGGCAACTAGATCCCACATGCCTGCGGCAACTAAGGAGCCCGCCTACCACAACTAAGACCCAATGCAACCAACTAGATAATAAATAAATAAATATTTTTGAAAAAGAATTTCCCTGTCTTAAAAAGGTAAAAAAGATTCCTGAAACATCCTACAGCTGCTCAGATGTGGGGACATTTCCCTGATGTTGGGATGCTACCAGTGACCGCATCACTCTCTCTGTGCTCCCATCTCTGAATCTCCCTCCCAGGCACCACCAGGGACAACCCTGATCTCCTAAAATGACAAAAGCCATCTTCTGCCCAGAGAGACTTATATTAGTTCCCTGGGGAAACAGAAGTGTATTCTCTCACAGTTCTGGAGGTCAGAAGTCTGAAATCAAGGTGTCAGCAGTGCTGTGCTCCCACTGAAGGCTCTAGGGAAGAATCCGAGCTGGCCTCTTCCAGCATCTAGAGACGCCTGGCACTCCTTGGCTTGTGGCAACATCACTGTAATCTCTGCCTCTGTCTTCACATGGCCTTCTCCTCTATCTCTGTACGCGTCTCCTCTGTGTGTCCTTTATAAGGACTTGTCACGGGATTTAGGGCCCATTGGATAACCTAGGATGATTTCATCTTGAGTTGCTTTATTCAAGTTTGTCTGCAAATATGCTGGTTCCAAACAAGCTCACATTCCCAGGCACCGGGGGTTAGGAAATAAACATAGCTTTGGGGGAGCTGCCATTCAACGACAAGACCCCTCGCATGATTGCCTTACACACTAGTGTCACCCCCTCCTGCCTACCCCCACCTGCTCCATGCCCTCTGAGCAGGTAAAGCACCTTCTCACACCCTGAGCGCTCTGAGGACCTTTGGTTCTGAAAGCCTTCGAAGGCTCAGCCTTTGGGGCTGTTCCTCAAACCCTGGCCACAGAAAGCCCCCCTTTAAGGGCAGCATGGCCTCCTAGATGCTTCTCTGAGCAAGTCTTAATAATTCACCTCCTTCAAGGGCCGTTTCTACTCTTGCTTCTTCCTGCAGCCTTCACCTCATGCATCATGGCCTGAGGCATGAGGCCAAGTGAGGCTGGGGTCTGGAGTCTCTTAGACAAGCAGCCACGGCACCAACCAAGATATTAAGACCATGCATTAAAAAGCACGGGCCCATCAGGTCATAAAATGTAATGTAGCCGGGTCGGCATTTCAGAAGCCTGAGTTCCTTCTTTGAAGCTCCCAGACCTTGGCAAATCTCCATTCTTTATGGGTAGATTTGATGTTTAGAAACGGTCACGAGCCATAGGGGACTGGAACGGCTCATAAGATGGATGAGGAAAAGCTGGAGAAACCATTTGGAGTGAAGAGGATGGGTGTTGACAAAGCCAGGAGGGGTGCAGGACAGAAGGTACTTAGGAATGTGGCATGGGGGTGGGTTGAGCTCTCCCAAGTCACCGCCTCAGAGAGACCAACATGGAGACACCGAAATTCTCATATATTAAGTCTGAAAAAAGAGACTCATTTTCTTCTTTCTATTACTCAAAATTAAGGGTGAGCAGGGACTTTCCTGGCAGCCCAATGGTTAGGGATCTGTGCGTCCACTGCACGGGGCACGGGTTGGATCCCTGGTCAGGCAACTAAGATCCCGCAAACTGCGCAGTGAAGCCAAAAACAAAAAAAAGGGGGTGAGCTGTTTGCATTTTTGCCCCCAATTCTTCTTCCTCTCTCCCTCCATCCAGGTAGAGAGCTGCCGTGTTTGATCGGAGATCTGAACGAAGCCCCAGAATCACCCTTGTTCTAAGCCCTTCATATGTTTATGAACCAGAAAAACATGAAACAAAGTTGAGGTCCAGGGGACTTACAGAGAGTCACTACCTTTTGAATTTTGTCAACTCAAAAGTGTAGAAAGAATAAAACACCTTCCCATGTACTGTCACCATCATGTTATAAACAAAAGTGTTTTAGCAGCAAAAAACAGTAGAAATAACATTATGTCTAAGGACAGTCCTTCAAATCGAATGGATTTTGCTTTAAGAGAAACTCGCCGTATTTGCCTCACTTTTCTCATGTGGCTGCTGGTTAGTGAGAATTTTGTTAAGAACCTGATGCCACCCCTTGGAGCCACTGGTCTCCCATGAATAGGAACCGGAAAACTAAAAATCACAGGGTTATGTATTCACCACGGTTTCCGTTAAAGGCTGACAGCAACTCGGCAAGGTGGGTACTGTTGGTTCCATTTTACGTGTGAATCTAAATGATTTTGCTCAAAGCCACATGTGCAGCCCCTGATGGGGTCGGGATCGGAAACTCACGGGCCTGACTCCAAATCCTGTGTGTTTTCCACACTCCACCTCATCTTCCATCCAGCACGAGTGTGTTCTCCATCCAAGTAACCGTGGGCTTTACAAACCTACCAGCACAAGCATTCATGGGGCCGTTTTCTATGTGTGAGGCCCTGTGCTGGGTGTTGGGGTTACAGAGATGAATAAAACTCAGCTCCTGACCCCAGCGAGCTCACGTTCCAATCCAAGGAAACAACAGATTCATAGAAAAACCCAAATGATACACAGCCGTGAAAGTCAGGGACTGAGGGAGTGTCCCGGTCACTGCAAGAGTTTCCAGGGCTGGGGGGTCCTTAGGGAAGGTGGTAACGGAAAATATGCACAATATCGTATCTGTAATCAACATGAAATCTACATGAATGTGTAGACAATAAGGTTTCCAATAACCATCCCACCAGGAGCAGGCTCACGCGCTGCGGGCGAGCCTGTGAATCTTTCCCGAGGGCAATTTGATCATCTACAGCGTTTTTTAAAAATGTGCATTCCCTTTGAACCAACAATGCCATGGCTAGGAGATTATTTTAACTCCTAAATAAATTCTCTGATTACGATCATAGAAGTGTGCAAAGGCGAATATACCAAGGGTGTTCATTACAGTCCTACGTATAATACTAAAAACCTATTTAAAAAAATAAACGCCTGCCTTGAAAGAGAAATCTGCTCCACAAGGAAGCATAAGCAGAGCCAGGTCTCACCGGGATTCTAGTTCAGGGGTTTCCTTTAAAGACAGAGGTGGGGTCTGAGGTCAGACAATGCTGGAGACCCAAGTTTGTGACCTTGAGCAGGTCACAACTTCTTTGATGCTCAGTTTGGGGCTAAGGAAGTAGGGATAAGAGAGGCGGCTTCCCCGGAGTCACTGAGAGGCTGTGAGATGCAGGACAGTGATCAGATCTTATCTAGCAATGGAAGGGCGGGGGCTGGGAGAGGGAAGACCCTTCGAGGAGGTGTCAGGGGGAGCTGTTGTTTAAAAAATTCATTTCTGATGTCCGCTTTAAACCCGCTGAATTACAGAAACCTGGTGTGGGGCACATGCGGGATGGGGGTGGTGAGCCAGAGATGATGGGGAGGGGCCGTTGTCTGTCCGAGGCAAGCCCTGGGGCTCGCTGCCCCAGGAGCCCTGCCGCTCGGATGGGGACGCAGAGCCACGGGTCTGTGCCACTTGGGTCATTTACGCTCCCCTGGTATTTAGCATGAGAGGAGGAGTAATTGCCCTGGCAGTGTCCTGGCTGAATTCCAATCTGGGTGATTACATTCTGCCTACTTAAAATTCCCTTCTCTGGTATCCATGGTAGAAGCAATTCTTCAAACCCTCTCCTGTTAGGGGAAAAAAATTAGAAGAAAGGAACCAGCCTAGCCTTGCATAGTATAGCGTATAGGACGGCTCTGTGCACCCCAGAAGTGGTTTCTTTTTGAATGGGGAGCAAAGGATTCCCACTGGAATAAATCTGTCCAACATGCTGGAATTTTCCAGAAAGAAAAATTCCATTTTTAAAAACGGGAAGCAGTTACGTGGGGGCTCCATGTCTGAATATGGAGAGTCTGTAGGTGAAGAGAGTCTTTTAGGTACGGCTGCTGAGTTGCCTGCTCAGGCAGGGCTGGTGGGCTTGGTCCTCAGACCTCTGCCTCTACCGGCTCCCCACCCATCCACCTCGTCCCCCATAACCCTTCCTGCCTGTTGCACGCTCAGGATTGCTTAATTATAGAATACGAAATTGTTTCCTTTCATTTGGATGCTATTGGGAATGATGTATGGATAACAGCTTGAGAATTCAAATTATACTACGGATCAACAGGACCCGAGAGAAGAAAAAATGTTTTGACTATTACACTAAACAAACCGAGCTGGATGTCAGGAAGACACTGGGCTGTGCAAATCGCTGAGTGCATGATTTGCACTTGTCCTAAGTGGCTTTGTTAATTAACATGCGCCAGGACTTTCCAACATTTGTACCTGATGTATTTTTTAAACACACGCAAGCGTGCGTGCGCGTGCGCGCACAACACATGGCTCAGTAAAAGCAGTAAAGTTGGATCTCATAAAGTTTGCCCCTCCCTCTGTGCTCTGCTGCACTTGCAAGTGATTCTTCAGAAGTCTCAGCTTCCTATTTCCACAGGTCTG